>NC_081406.1:134630026-134954193 GCF_030272615.1 Cryptomeria japonica
GCTAGAGTACTAGGATTTTCATCATTTGTACCTCCTCCAATGGCTTCTTGTAAATCATTGAGGTTTTCATCCTCCTCTTCTTTGATCTCTAGTTGTCTAGTTTTCGATCTGGTTTGAGCCATTTTGCTTGAAAGTTTTGAGGTTGGTGAAAGTGATTATGAGTTGGTGATGGAATGAGAGATAAGTGTTTTGTGAAGTGTTTAGAAGATGGATCTTTATCACTAAAGTTTGGATGTTACCAAAGTTATTTGTGAATTGCTCTTTGTATTGTCAACAATGTTGATGTGATAAGGTATAGCAGGGTTTGAGATGTGTTACAAACCAAGCTACCTAGTAATGAGAGGATGCACTCATAGACTAGTTTTAACCTATGTAGAAATCCCTCTTAGGATGATTTATCCTAGATCTAGAGACACTCTAAAAGTGATGTGTTGTTTTGATTTAAGCAATATCTAAAAAGAACTTAGGACAACACATTTTTTTGTTTTGAGAGTTGAATGGATTGATGATGTATGAATGTGAGAGTGGATAGAATGTGGACCTCAATAAAAACTTTGTGTCACAAAGGGAACTTTTTCTTCCTCTTCTCACTCAAGGGTTGGTGGTTCTTCTTGAGCTATGTTATATGTAATGCAAATGTTTGGAAAGAAAGCAGGGTTGATTTTTCCTCCTTTGTTTTTGTGATAACTCAAAGCTCTATACTGAGTAAAAGATCTATTTTTCAAAGGCTCTTTATCAAACTCATTGGATTTTCCTTGAAGATATAGATGCATATGAGGCAAGAAGGCTTTGTGTGAGATAAAAATTTGTTTATTGAGATAGAAAAATTTACTTATTTTAATAAAAGCCTTTGAACTCAATGGCCTTTTTTGTTGGCATTTTCAGATTGTTGGCATTTTGCATATAGATTTCATTAATGATATGTTGTCATTCATGTCAATTGAACTGGTATAATGATATTCATGATGTTATTGTTGTTGTTTCTTTTGTCTTGTAAACCAGTAAGAAGAGAGTAAGAAGAGATTTGTAAGATGTTGTAACTAGTATGTAAAGTTTGTGAGTAAAACCAATGAACCGGTATGAAGGGTTAAACATGTCTATGTAATGTAACCGGTAAACCCTAACTGATCAAGTTTGTTGGTTTATTACCTATTGAATGGAAATGATGGAGACACGTGTGATCAGTGTATAAAGATAAGTTCAAATCGATTTAGCATGTTTGTTTGATTTCTTGGAAAGGAGCAAAGTGGATTGCATCTAATGCATAGTGCATGATGAGTTACAAAGTCCAATGGAGTGGTGATCATGAAGCAGTTGGAATTGCCTTGAAGAATGTGAAGAGATTGTTATGATTTCTAATGATCAAGATTGTATTGACTTGTTTGTAATCTCGATGATGAGAATTAGGTTTTTGCTTGTGTTACCGACCTAATTGTTTGTGTATTTAAGGTTGATGAAGTTGTTTGTAAAAGTGTTGGCAAAGTTGACAAGATTTGTAGAAAGTTGTGATTATGCAGTTGCCTAACTAGTGGATGGATCTGTACTTTGAGTAAAGACAAATTGAAGCTTAAGAAGGATCTGATCAAGCAAATGTAGTGCTATTCAGATAGATCAACAAAAATGTTGTTTTCTAACAATTACAGTAGAAGTGAAATCCCCTAACCAGGTAAGCTCTAGCAAGCTTGGTTACTCATTAAATCCTCTAACAAGGTGGTCCATTATCTTGGATTCTTAAATCCTCCAGCGAGGTTACTCCTAACAAGGTATTGTGCTTTTTCATCAAGGCATATTTGTAAATCCCTTGACCGGGTGATTCCTAAACAAGATTTAGTTCTTAAAAGGACTTATTGTAAAACTCTAATAGGCTTTGGCTCCTAACAGAGTGAACTTCAGAAGATTTCAGATAGCTATCTTTGTGAGTCCCATCTCACCTTGGTTCTTACCTATTTGGGTTTTCCACGTATAAACATTTGTGTCAAATGGTGAATGCTTTTGTGGATGTGATGTTACATGTTCATTAGATTAATTTCCAAGGAAGCATTGAAGGATGACTGTTGAGTTATGTTTAAGAATTGTTGATTTACATAAAGGTTGAAGTTGTTTTATTGTTAAGTTTCTATAATAGTCAAATCGGTTAACGTTAAGTATTCTTATGATTATTGATTTTGATTGAAGAAAAGTTTACTTTGTGAGATTGAATTTGAGTTTGGGAACTCTGTATCAGTTTTTCAAAATATTGATTCCCCCCCCCTCTTAGTATTCTACTAGATACTTATTCTTTCATCATACCATCAATTGGTATTAGAGTGTCTCAGGTCCTCTTTATCTAAAAGCCAAACAACTTGAGGAAAAGATCTTGTAGAGCATGATGAAGAAAGAAGGTTTGAAGTTCAACAAAGATAACTATAAAATATGGAGCGACAAAATGAAGATTTACATCAAAAGTCTTGGTAGCTAGTATTGGGATCATGTAGAAACTAAGTATAACAAACCTACTGGAATCCTAATTGATGATCAGAAAAAGGAACAATAATAAAATCACCAAGCATTAGAAGCTATTATTAGTTCCCTGTCTGATGTTGAATATGTAGATGTTCATGGTCTTGAAACTGCATATGAAGTATGAAAGAAACTAGAAGATATCTATAGCAGTGATGAGCATGTCAAGATTGTTAAAGAAGAGAGTCTAAGAGGAAAGTTTGATGATATGAGAATATCCAACAGTATGGTCAAAGGATAAAAGAGATATTAGGAGAGATTAAGAGTACAGGAGGGAAAGTGAAAGATACCACAGTGATCAGTAAGGTACTAAGAACCCTATTATCGGTCTATGCTATATGAGTTATAGCTATTCAGAAGCTGAAGTCCATTGACAAATCTAAGGTATCTCTTGACTCTATTATTGGCAAACTTACTACTTTTGAACTAAATGGCTATGATGGTAGTGTACAGAGATCAGAATCAACATTTAGAGCCTTTGTTTCTAACCCATTTGTGAGAAGAAGTAAAGATGCTACCCATAGCTATGAATCTAGATCTAGTAGAGATGTTGATGATGAAGACAACTTAGTGGAACTTGAAGCATTGTTGGCAAAATGACTTCCTAGAGGCACTGGTAAATATAAAGGTAAGTTACCTTTAAAATGTTTTACATGCAACAAAATTGGTCATATAGCAGCTAATTGCCCTAGTAGTGAAAATGAGTACAAAAGAGATAAACTTAAGAAGTATAAGGGTTAAGCCAAGAGAGATTGTCTTGTAGCTATTGATAGTGGTATTTCTGATAATGAATTTGATGATGGTTCTAGTGAAGATATTGTGTTTGTTTCTATTAAGGAAGAATTATTAGATTAGAAGGCACTAGTATCTAGGATGGATAACTCTAGTGATTGGATTATTGATAGTCGTTGTTCACATCACATGACTGGTGAGCAAACCAAATTTCTTTCCCTAAAAGAATTTTAAGTGGCCAGGACAATGTTGATACAAGGAGATGTGGCGAGAACATTTTGGAGAGAAGATGTAAGTACATCAGTCTACACAATGAACCGGGTTTTGATGAAAAGAGGTAAGGACAAAACCCCTTATGAATATTGGTATGGAAGATCACCTGATGTTATATATTTTAAAATATTTGAAAGAATATGTTTTATTAAAAGAGGTGATTATATAAGCAAGTTTGAAGTTGAGAGTGATGAAGGCATATTTCTTGGCTATTCCACCAAGAGTAAGGCCTATAAATGCTTCAACAACCAGACATAGAGAATTGTTGAGAGCATTGATTTTCTTGTAGATGAATGTCCTAAAGTTTCCGAAGGAACAAGTTCAGACAAAAAGGATGAAGATCCTTGCATTTTACTTTTGGAACTTGAAACTGTTAAGACAAAAACCAGTAAATCAAATCCTGATGTACTTGTTCAACCGAAACAAATAAATTCAGAAGAAGATGATATTGATGAAGCTAAACCTGAAGAGAATGATCATGTTATACCTAGGTATGTGAGACTTAATCATAGTCCCGAACAGATAATTTGGGATAAGGATGATGGACTACAAACTAGGAAGAGATTAAAAGAGAACTCTTGCATGATATCCACTTTTGAACCTAGAAGTGATAGAGAGGCATTTGGTGATGATCATTGGGTGAAAGAAATGGAGGAAGAGTTAGATCAAATTGAGAAGAACACTTTGACCCTAGTACCCTGACCGGTAAACAAGAATGTTATAGGTACTAAATGGGTATTTAGAAACAAGTTAAATGAATATGGTGTTGTAGTTCAGAATAAGGCAAGATTAGTCTGCAAGGGGTATGCACAAGAAGAAGGAGAAGAATATGGAGAAACTTTTGCACCAGTACCAAGATTGGAAGGTGTCTAAACATTACTTGCATTTGCAACACATAAAAAGTTCAAGGTATACCAAATGGATGTCAAGTCTGCATTTTTGAATGGGATATTGGAAGAAGTTTATATAGAACAACCTGATGGATATGCATTGATAGATAAAGAAGATATGGTATGCAAATTGCATAAAGCTTTGTATGGATTGAATCAGGCACCCAGAGCATGGTATGAATGACTTCATGCTCATCTGATGAAGATAGACTTTTCTATAACCAGTGATGATAGCAACATTTATCCCAAGTCTAAAGGAGATGATATACTGGTCAGTGAAGTTTTTGTTGATGACATTATATTTGGAGGTAATGATGATATGAGTAATTTTTTTGCTAATAAAATGAAAAATGAATTTGAGATGTCATAAGTAGGGGAAATAAAAATTTTCATAGGCTTACAGATACAATAGATGAAGAATGGCATTTTCATTACTCAATCCAAATATGTGAAAGAGGTTTTGAAAACTTTTGGTATGAGTGACTGTAAACTAGTTGGAACCCCAATGGTTACATGGTGTAAATTGTCCAAGGATGATGCATCTAAGCCTATAGATGAAAAAGAATATAGATCAATGATTGGAAAATTACACTATGTTGTTCACAGTCGACCGGATATTGCCCATGCAGTTGGTATTGTTGCTAGCTTTTAGAAAAATCCAAAGGAAGTACATATGATGGCAACTAAGAGAATTTTCAGATATTTGAAAGGTACTACTAACTATGGGTTATGGTATCCATATGGTGGAAATTTTGATGACCAGAAAAGTACTACTAGTGGAGCTTTCTTTCTTGGAGGAAGGTTAGTTTCTTCAAGTAGAAAAAAGAAGAGTTGTACTTCACAATCTACTACTGAAGCTGAGTATGTAGCAACATATATGAATTGCACACAAGCTATGTGGATGAGAACCTATAAAGATTATATATGATAATACAAGTGCAATAAACATTTCAAAAAACCTTGTTTTGCATGCAAGGACTAAACATATTGAGTTAAAGTATCACTTCTCGAGGGAAAAAGTTCAATGTAAAGATGTTATCTTGGAGCATATTTTTACTATGGATCAACTTGCAGATATCTTTACCAAGCCTCTACCTAAGGCCACTTTTGAGTATCTTAGAAGTCAGTTGGGGGTTGTCCCTCTTCCTTGAGCATGATGTTGATTGTATCAGTCCCTGAATTTCTTGTAGAATCTTACACTGATTGATGAAAAAGTGGATGTTTTTCACAAGGGGAGCATCTAGTTACAATATGATGTTGATGGATAGTGAGAGCAAAATTACATGTTTTTACTTTCATTTTGGCATTGTTGTCAAAGGGGGAGAATTATTATGTGATTGAAAGGGACAAGAACCAGTGACAGATTGAAGACAGACATAGCAAGATGAATACTTGGTAATGTAAACCAGGATTCCTATTCACCAATCATAGCAGCAATCAAGGCATTGAATTTGTATTGCCATCAATGCCAAAAGGGGATATTGTTGGCATTTTTCAGATTGTTGGCATTTTGCATATAGATTACATTAATGATACATTGTCATTGATGTCAATTGAACCAGTATAATGATATTCATGATATTGTTCATGTTATTGTTGTTGTTTCTTCTGTCTTGTAAACCAGTAAGAAGAGAGTAAGAAGAGAGTAAGAAAAGAGTAAGAAGAGATCTGTAAGATGTTGTAACTAGTATGTAAAGTTTGTGAGTAAAACTGGTGAATGGATATGAAGGGTTAAACATGTCTATGTAATGTAACCGGTAAACCCTAACCTATTGATAAACCCTCACTGATCAAGTTTGTTGGTTTATTACCTATTGAGCGGAAATGATGGAGACACATGTGATCAGTGTATAAGGATAAGTTCAAATCGATTTAGTATGTTTGTTTGATTTTCTGGAAAGGAGAAAAGTGGATTGCATCTAATGCACAACGCGTGATGAGTTACAAAGTCCAATGGAGCGGTGATGACAGAGCGTTTGGAACTGTCTTGAAGAATGTGAAGAGATTTTTATGATTTCTAACAATCAAGATTGTACCGACTTGTTTGTAATCTTGATGATGAGAATTAGGTTTTTGCTTGTGTTACTGACCTATTTGTTTGTGCATTTAAGGTGAATGAAGTTGTTTGTAAAAGTATAAACATTTGTGTCAAATGGTGAATGCTTTTGTGGATGTGATGTTACATGTTGATTAGATTATTTTCTGATGAAGCATTGAAGGATGACTATGTTGAGTTATGTTTAAACATTGTTGATTTACATAAAGGTTGAAGTTGTTTTATTGTTAAGTTGCTATAAAAGTCAAACAGACTAATGTTAAGTATTCTTATGATTATTGATTTTGATTGAAGAAAAGATTAATTTGTGAGATTGAATTTGAGTTTGGAAACTCTATATAAGTTTTTCAAAATACTGATTCACCCCCCCCTCTCAGTATTCTATCAGATACTTATTCTCTCATCATACCATCATTTCTTCAAGTTGATATGTTGATGAAGATTCCTTTTTCTCAAGATTTGAATGATGGTCATATAATTTGATATCTTGTTTGCACTTTGTTTGATGTTTGTTTGTTGGTCAAATGTTTGATGTAAAATTGTGTTGGATGAATACTTGGTTTGAATTGGTTTTGAATTTCTTTGACAAGAAAATAGAGCAAGCACACCAGCACAATAAATTTTTTTTTCTTTTTGCCTCAAAAGGCACAAATAGGTGTGGGTCTAAATTATAAATGTTTTTGTATGTTCTTTCCAAAAAAGCCTAAAGTCAACTCAAATTATCACTGGTATGACACAAAACAAATATACTTCAAACACACTTTATCCCTAAGGTCAAATGGCCATTTGCAATAATTTCAGCCCACATCTTGATATTTCTTCAACTTTGGTACTACATACCTTATGAATCGTGTTGTGGCACGTAAGGATGCAATATACTAAGTCTTGCATGAGCATAACAGATAGATGGTCCCTATAATGGGGGAGTCACCACTTTTATCAAGCTACAAGTAGTCTTTCAAAAAGCCCTATTTCTAATGAAGGAAATATGTATGGTGAGTATCTTGGGAGCAAAACCATCTATGCTCTTGCACTGAACTTCTTACAAATATTCTCAATCAATAGAATGGATAGGTTTCTATATAAAAAGGTGTCTAGTAATGTTCGATGTTTTTGGACATAAGTTCATTCTGCAGTGACTCACTTAAGAGCCTTTTAACTTATGGTGGGGCCCATATGTCCTTTAGGAAAGTTACACTATTGGAACAACTATACCCAAGGCTACAAATTTCTCTCTCACCTGATTTCTATAGCAGCTCTAAGGATTTACTGTGCGAGGTTGTTCCCAAGAGTGATGTGTCTCTTGGTAGGCCTCTCTTAAAAAGATAAAATTTTGAGTGTCACTAACACTTTTCTCTTGCACCTAGGACCACAAAAGTCAAGGGAGAGGACGGTGTGTGTTAGAAGTAGGACCACTCAACAAAATTTTTGCACAAGTGTGTCAATCACTAAAAACACTTGTTCTCTTTAACCAATTTATAGAAATGTGATCTAAAAGGTTGCGTGTTTGATTTACGTCAGGTTCATCAAATGATGCTCTACAAAAAGGATGTTAGGAAGACACACAAACACAAGGAGCAATCCAAACATGAGTGTTAGTGTCAAAAATCAAAATCCAAGCAAACATGTTCTTTTTCCATGGTGGGCCAATCAGAAGGTTGTGTGTTTGATTCACATCATGTTCACCAAATGATGCTCTACAAAAAGGATGTTAGAAAGACACAAATACAAGGAGCAATCCAAACGTTAGTGTTAGTGTCAGAAATCATAAATAAAAGACTATCCTAAGCAAGCATATCAAGAGAGATACCAAACATAAAATGGAAAGCTTAACAAAATGAAGGAATGCAATGAAACATCCCCAAATACCCTCCAACATGTTTGTAGCTACTCCTCCCTTGTTTCTCTCCTCTCCAAGTTATAAATGAGTGTAGCTCTTAGTAGATTTTTGTATTATTCTAGATGTCCTATGGAGGTTGAAGATTGTGAAAATGAAGATTATGATTATGCAAATGCAAACAAGCTAGGAATGAGAGAAATGAGTTAGTTAAGCTATGTTAATTTTAACCAAAAATAACAAAGTAACTATGCTCCTAAATTCTCTCTCTCAAATTCACTATAAGTTAGATTGAGTAATCTCAACAAAGGTCAGGATTGAAAGGTTCATGATCCATGTGAGGGTTTTCAACCCAATCCTAGGATGGAAAATGTCATCATGGGATGGCTTGAGAGGAGAGGGAAGAAGCATTAAATGCTTGAGATGACATGGGGGTTATCTTAGGAGTTAAGGTTTAAGTTGGGTTGAATGAATAAAGCCTTTATCTAATGAATAATGCTTTTATCCAGTGGATAAACTCTTGTGCAAGAGTTAGTGGGAATAACCATGGTCAAAGCAATGAATGCTTGAGGAGACACATGGGTTAAATGGGGGTTGAGTTAGAGGTACAGTCTCTAACCATGTGGGTGAGTTTAGTTAACCATTAATGGTTATGTAAGAGCCATAAGTGGTTTGGAAGACTTTAGGGGTTAACTTGTTCGAGACATAAAGTATTTAATGCTTTTCAAAGACTTTGGAGGCTTTGAGAAGTGACTTCAAGTTTCTTAGGAATGTGACAATAATTAGGGAATGGGTTAGGCTAATTAGGAATGGTTTAGAAGAGTCTAGAATGGGATTAGAAGAACAAGTGGGTTTGGTGGGTGAGGGAAAATAGGATTTTAATTAAAATAAAATTCATTTATTTTAATCAAATAGGTGCAACTTGCATTTGTAGGAGTTAGGGATTTTTAAATAAATTTTTTATTATTTATTTAGATGAGGAAAGGGGGATAATTAAATAAATATGTTTATTTATTTAATTAATTTTTAGAGTGTGGCTTAATGAATTAAATTAAATAATTTGTTTAATTAATAGGAGAAGGGATTGAGGATGAATTAATTAAATATTTAATTTAATTAACTGGTTATTGATGGTTAAATAATCAAATAAATAGTAAATGTTCATTTAATTAAGTGGACAGATTTATGTGACTACACTAGATATAGGATTAGTCAAAGGAATAGAGGAATTGACTTGTGTTGAAGGTTGTGAGTAACCTAGGGTTTCGACACAACTCTTGATAGGCATGACATTAGAATCAACAATATGTGCAATGACACACAATATATCAATTCTATTCTTATCACTTTGAAGCATGTGCTTAAGACCTTCATTTAATGGAAGAGCTTGACTATTAGGGTATTCTTGGAAAATTCATTGTTGAAAGCTATCAAATTGATTGGCCAATGTAGGAACTTGATCTAAAGAAACCCTAGTTAAAGCTTCTTCTTCCTCATGTAATCCGTTAATAGGCACATGATTAGGATGGGAAGAATTGACATGATCCTCATTAAAGAAGTCACCCAAATTAGGCTCCATCTCCTCAGTAATTAAACCTTGAGAAGCCTTAATTCCAATACTTCATCTAACGAGGATAGGATAGGTAGGACTAATAGTTGTGAAACTCGTGCACTAGAGGGAAATTTGAATTTGAAATTGTAGAAAAAAGCTTACAAAATTGAGTAATGCAAAATGTAAAAAATTATGATTACACATTTTGAACTTTGTTGGGGGAGAGGATGACAAAATTTACAAAAATGAAAGGAAATTGGAATTTTAAAATTAGGGCCAAGGGAATACCACTGAATTTTAAAATTAGAATTTTAAAATCAGGGCATAATTATTAACCTCTTAATTTTAAAAAAATTATTGAAATTTAAAATGTTGAATTTTGAAGGTATTTCCGATTCTAGAGGGATTAAAAATCAATAAAATCAACCAGTCTTCTAGATTTAGGTTATTAAATACCATCATAACAGTCTTGAAATTTCAGGAAAAAAGTCAAGGACCCTGGCGAGAATGCACATGGTCTGACCAACTTTTTTTGAAATTTTTAGGGATGGATATTACGATGATTTTAAAGCTAACCCCCCAAAATTGATGAATTTTACGATCTCTAGATGGGCAAAATGAAGGCACGAAGGTGAAAATAGGACCCTATTAGGGTTTTGAAGAAAAGGAGGAATTGAAGTGCAATTTTGAAAAGGGTAAAACCTGATGGATAGGGATTGCGTGGAAAATGTTTAGAAATCTGAATATAAATGAAATTGATTTGAAATTCACACAAAATCCAATTAATTTTAAAATTTAGGGTTTGATGACCTAACCACTTAATTTTGAAATTTGAATTTTGGGAAAAAAGGGGGGGAAATTAAAAATTTGAATTGTAGGATTGAAGACAAATCTGAGAACAATAACAAATCTGAAAATTAAATGGAAATCCAATTTTTGCACAAGTTCAAGATGATTTTTTAAAATTAGGGTTTTAACAAGTAACCTCTTAATTTTGTAAAGTTTAATTGCAAATTGAACAAGACAATGAGGAAATTGAATTTGACAATCAAGACAATTTTAAGATCTAATATAACCACAAGCAATTTTTACAAATCACAAGTTTAATTTTAAATTTAAAAATTAGGGTTTTGAATGATTTAACCACTAAGTTTGCAGAAAGTTGAAACTTGTAAATGAAAAATATGCAATGTTGTTCAAAGGAAAGCATGCAAGATGTCAGGTTCACCAAAATGTAATGGTGGAAAAATGGTGAATGATAGATTAAGAGGAAAACTACCTATTCCCTCAAACAGAGATGAGAGTTTCACTATTGATTATCCTTCAAGCACTTTTCACCATTACATTAGGAAGAAGGGGATGCAATAATTCACTAGATTCAATTTCTCCACACAAAGATGATGGATTGAATTCTGAATGAATTGAGAATGTTAGGATGGTCCCCCTTTTCCTTGCTTGAAATGGAAAGGGAATTTATTGAATTATGTAGTGCAAAAGTGACAAAGAATCGATTATAACTTGAGATCGAAATATGGGATGAATCTATGTACCTGGATCTGGAAATAAAATGTCGAGATGAAGTTGCCCTACAAATTTGAGAAAAATTTGCTTGGACTATGGTGAGAATGTGTACGGTCCTCTTAAAAATCCACGAAATGAAAAGGGTTTCTCTATCTCTACAAATGAAGCCTGAATATGAAAGTACAGTTGTGCACCTACAACCTCACACAAAAAAGAGAGGAAAATGGGTTGGGATTGGGGGTTTTCCTTTAGGTCAAACCCCAGTTTTTAAATTAACCAAGTAATGAAAGAAAGTACTTGCAAGTAGATGTAAATGAAAGACTAAATTGTAAGTCACCTCAAGGGAGGTTGTAGTAGAAATGTTGATGTAAATTATTGTATGGAATTGAATATAGAAATCAATGTCCTCTTCAATGATTGAATCCTTGACTTGAATACAACACCTATCCTTAAAGGGAGACTTGAGAATGTTCAATGCTGTAAAAGAATGCTTGAATACTTGAATGCTCTTGAATGCTTGATCGCTTTTGCACACTCCAATCTTATCCAACTTATGCAAATGAGACAGTAAATGCCCCCTTAAATACATGTTAGTGGATTTTATTTTCATCACGGGCTGACATTGCAAGAGTTTTCCCGCTCACTACACAACCCACAATGCATGCTCTAGGAAGGGTCCTACCCCAAAATAGGGTAGGGACAAGGGTTGATTATATGATGAAAGAAATAAGTATTTGGTAGAATACTAAGAAAGGGAGGGGTGAATCAGTATACTCAAAAACTAATACAAACTCCCAAACTCAAACTTATCAATTAAAATAGTTCTCTCAAGATAATATCTCAAAGATTATTAACATCAACCAATATCAATAATTATGGTTCAAATTATACCATTATGCTTGGATCAACTTTCCACATATCAAAATGAAAAATAGGTTTAGGAATTGATGGTGGGAGGAGGTGAGCGGTGAGAAGGAATTTCAAATTTCAAACAGGGTGATGGTGGACTTTCTACGCCTAGTGTTGGTGATCATGCAGGTTCCCAAGCCTCCCAGGATCCTGTGGGGAACAAGGTGATTAACAAATTGGTTGAAGATAAAGATTCCAAAGTAGAGGACCCACATGATAGAAGTAAAGTAAAGAAATGGATGACTCTATTTGGAGTTAGGCCTTTGGTGCATTCTGGACTTCCAAAAGTCAAAAATCTTTTTGATTCTGTGACAGGGGTTTTTGCTATATCTGTGCCGGATAAGATGGTTGATTTCTCTGTCTTTAGTCTGGCTATGAATTTAGTAGGGTGATTTTCTAGTTTTAGACCTAACATTGATGTTGTTAGAAACTTTATAAGGAGAAAATGGTTTCTCAAAGGCCAAGTGGATGTGGCGGCTTTTCCTAGAGGGTTTTTCTCCTTTGCTTTTAATAATGAAGAATATTTGAATAAAGCGCTCTATCAAGGTCCATGGATGTTCGGGAAGTCAACTTTGGCTTTACAGAAATGGGCTCCTAACTTACCATTGGATGATTCCTTCTTCGTGTTGGCTCCTGTATGGATGCATCTTCTTGGCCTTCCATTGGAGTTTTGGAATGAGGAGGTTTTTAAAGGGATTGCGAGCTCCTTTAGGGAACTCCTGTCGATCGAACTGATGACTGCAGCCAAATCTAGGTTGATTTTTGCTTGTATTTGTGTTAATGTTAATCAAATGATGGATATGCCTCAATCCATTGAGATTTTGTCTAAACTGGGGAAATGGACCCAAGTGATTGATTATGAATCTCTCCGGTTTGTGGGTTTTCATTGTAAAAAGTTGGGTCATTGGGCGAAATCCTATCCTTCCAAGAAGGGTAAGAATACTAAAACTGATACTAATCTGAAGTAGAAATGGAAAACAAAAGGGAATAATGATGCTTCAACTTCAAAGTTAATCCTTGAGGAGGAAGCGATCGAGTTGGAAAATAAGAAAAACAAGGGTATGAATAACTACAATGAAAACTCTTCTTGCACCTGATCTAATAGTCAAAAAGAAAGTAATGAGGAGGGAGAGGATGGTACTGTAGACCTGGTTCAAAATATTGAATCTGCAGATTTGAAGGATGGTCTTATCATCTAAGGTAAATTTTTTGATTTATCCAATAATTATGTTTCGGCTTTATCTAATAACAAGGAAAACAAAGAAAACTTTAATGAAGCTTAGGACTGCAATATCTTGGAAATGGTGCCTTATTGTTATTAACCAATGGAAGTTCTAAGTAGACTGGAAATATGAACCTGAACCCCCAATGTAAAACTCCTCCTAGAAGCATGGAGATGGTGGATCTTGAGGGAAATCCTTGGATTTCCAGTAATAAAGAAGGCAAGTCAAATAATGGAGGACCCAATGGAGGTATCTCAACCAAAAGCAAGAATAAGAAGGTTGCAGATGTTAAAAATTAGAACAAAAAATAGGGGAGACCCTCTCTAAAGAATTAGAGGGAACAGGAAAGTTGGAAGAACCGTGTTGATGGAACACAGATTTCCATCGAGTCAGCCTTATCTCTGATTAAACTATGAAGATAATTTCATGAAATATTAGAGGGTTGAACCCCCCCACAAGAAGGATGTGTTGCGTAATATTATTATAGATCATAAAATAGATGTAGTTCTTATTCAAGAAACTAAGATGTGTAAGGATAAAGTGGAAAAAACTATAATTTTTAAAAATAATGGGGTGATTGGTACTAGCTTAGAGGGTCTTAGGAGGCACAACTATCTTTTGGAATCAGAATTCCATTCAAGGTAAGGAAATCGCTTCAGGGGTTAGCATGACCTCATTTTTGCTTGAGCATATTAGGGATAAATTTGTCTGGGTTATCTCTAATATATATGCATCTAGTACTAAAGCTGGAAGAGCTAAATTTTGGAGGAGTCTGGCAAAAGAGAGACAAAGGTTTTCAGATAAAAGTTGGATGATTATGGGAGATTTCAATACTCCCTTAAAAGAGGATGAAAATATGGGAGGTCTTCCTTTGCAGTTAGATGGAAGACAAAATCTCATGGACTTTATCAATGATCAAGCTTTGATGGATGTGGATCTCAGAGGGATTAATTATACCTAGACCAATAGAAGAATTGGCCCTGATCTCATTCAAGTTAGGTTGGATAGATCCCTTATCTCCCCCGATTGGCTCTCTAAGTATAATTGTTCTCTGGCGTCTATCATTAAGATTAGTTTTGATCATTATCCTATCTCTTTAATTGCCAATCCTACTTCCTCAAAACATAATTTTCCATTTATATTTGAAAAAGCTTGGTTATCCCACCCCTCTCTGGAAAATTTTGTTTCTGAGTGGTGGAATTTAGAGCTTGAGGGTACTGCTTTATTCAGAGTGGCCAAAAAGCTTAATATTATCAAAGCCAAAGTCAAAATATAGAATAAAGAGACTTTTGGAGATATCTTCAAAATGAAAGCCAATATTAAGATAGATATTAAAGAATTTTAGGATAAAATTCAAGTGGAAGGCCTTTCTAAGGATTTAAGGAATTCTGAAAATGGGTTTCTTTCCAAATACCATGAAATTATCTCTAATGAAGAAACCTTTTGGAGACAAAGATCAAGAGTGTTATATTTGAAGGAAGGTGATAAAAATACCCATTTTTTCCATGTGACTTCTCTTAAGCATAGGGCGGCCAACTGAATCTCTAGTTTATTTAGTAATAGGAGTATTTTGTCAGATGAAGATGAAATTAGAAAGGATGTTATGGATTTCTTTAGTAATCTTTTGGGTGGTGAGGATTCTCTGGATATCATAAATCAAGACCTTCTTTCTCAAGGTATCCCTACCATTTTAAATGAGGATGACAACAAAAATATCTAGGATCCCTTCGAATCAGGAGATCAAAAAGGCAGTTTTTCCTTTCTTGGAGACAAGTCTCCTGGTTCAGACAGATTCCCTATGTTCTTCTTTCAATTTTTTTAGAATATTGTGGAGATTGACATCTTTAATGGTGTTAAAGAATTCCTTGGGTCTAGAAGGCTTCTCAAAGAACACAATGCTACCTTTATTGTCCTCATCCCTAAGATCCTTGGAGCTGATTCTCTCAATAAATTTAGACCTATTAGTCTTTGTAATTCTTTTTACAAGATAATATCTAAGGTGCTTACTTCTAGAATACTGGAAATCCTTCCTTGCATAATTTATGCGCAGCAAAATGGTTTTGTCCCTAGTAGATAGATTCTAGATTCTATCCTTTCAGTTCATGAGAACATTCATTCTCTAACTATCGCTAAAAAACATGGCTTTTTTCTGAAGCTGGATATGTCCAAGGCCTATGACAGAGTGAATTGGCAATTCCTTTTCAAAATTATGAAAGCTTTTGGGTTTGGGAAAAAGGTGATTTAGCTATGTTCTAAGCTGACTAGTACTACCTAAACTGTTGTTATTATTAACAGATCTCCCCCCAGTTTCTTCAAAAGTTCTAGAGGCCTAAGATAGGGGGATCCTATCTCTCCTATCTTGTTTACTATCTTGGCAAAAAGTTTGGACAAATTTATTATGAGAACTATGGAGGAAGGGAAACTCAAAGGCCTTAAGCCTTCCTCGTCCAACTTAACCTGTACTCATGAACAGTTCATAGATGACTATATTACCATGGAAGAAGCTAGAAATATAAAGATTGTCATGGATTCCTATGAAGCTGCTTCTGGGAAAAAAATAAATTAGGATATGAGTTCTTTGTTCTTCATCAAAACCCCTATGGGTGGACAAAGAAGGATTGAAAGGATCCTTGGATGTAAAATTGTAGAGTTTCCTTCTACTTATTTGGGTCTCCCTCTATGCTTAAAGCCTTCAGATAATTTCTAGATGAAGTTGGTTGATAGATTTAATTCCAAATTGGCTAGGTGGAAGGGATCCCTCCTCAGCCAAGCAGGTAAGGTAACGATGCTTAAGGATATTCTTTAAAATCTGTCTATCTATGCCCTTAGTCTATTTAAGATCCCCAGGAAGTTTGTTGAGGTCATTGAAAGAATACAAAAAAAATTCTTATGGTCGGGAGTGGAAGATAAAAATAGAATTCCCCTTATTGCTTGGAATAATATTTACACTCCTAAGGCTTTTGGGGGCTGGGAATAAGGAACATTATGACTATGAACAATGCCCTGTTAGCTAAACAAATTTGGAGAATGAAAGGGGAGGAAAGGGAATGGAATTCCATTTGGAAAAAAAAATACCTTAATATGCAACCATCTAATGAAGAATTTATGGATAATAATTCCTTCCTTGTGGATGGCTCTTTTATTTGGAATGTTGTTCAAATGGCTAAAGTCTGGGCTACTGCTAGAAGAAAGTGGAAACTGGGTAATGGGAGAATTATCAGATTCTGGGAGGATAGATGGCTAATGGATAAACCATTGGAGGAAATCCCCATTCTTAATGAATGGAAAGACTAGTTTAAAAGAAGGTATGGAGACCTTGTTAGGGGTTACTAGAGAAATGGTAAGTGGATTGAGTTTAGGCAGGTTTGTTTGGGCCTAAGATTTTTGGAGACCTTGCTCTCTTCCAAAATATTCATGGAGCATTATGATGATTGTATGATTTGGAGGGAAACTTCTAATGGGTGATATTTTGTTTCTTTAGCTATCTCTATACATTACAAAGTTCTGGATGAGATTCCTCTATGGGAGAAAGTGTGGATGAAGAATTTGACTCCCAAAATTAATATCTTCTTTTGGATCTTTATCCAAAATAAGGTGCTAACCCTTGATAATCTCCATAAGCATGGATTTGTTTATTCTAATAGTTTCTCTCTTTGCTACAGGGAGGAGGAGTCTACCTGCCATATCCTCTACTAGTGTACTTTCAGTCAGGATATTTTGAATATAATTCTTAATAAGTGGAAGTTGAGTTGAGTTTTCCCCAACTCACTAGAAGAGTTCTGGCAGCAATGGTTTTGCCCTAGCTCTAATTCTAAGAATGTTGAGCTTTGGAAACTTATTCTCCCCATTGTCACCTAGAATATCTAGGAGGAGCGTAACAACAAGATTTTTAGGGAAAAAAGTGCAACCCTGAAGTAGTGGTGGATAAAATTTATAGAGGGATCCATGATTGCTTATATGACATTGATACCGGATTATCTGCTAAGGAAGATTTTAATGAAAGATGGAACCTTTCCAATAGCAGAAATAGCAAGGATAAAGTTAGAGATGGTCTTTTCTAGAGCTTCCCTCCCTAGGGATGGATCAAGGCCAATTTCGATGGGGCATCTAAGGGAAATCCTAGCAATGCTGGATATGGGGGTATTGTCAAGAATTTTGTTGGAGGTTGTCTTGTGGTTGTTGCTGGTCCTTTGGGTAACTAAACAAGCCATTATGCTGAAGCTTTGGCTGCCCTTAATATTTTGATTATTGCTAAAAATATAGATCATGACAAATTATGGTTGGAGGGAGATTTTCTTATCATTATTAAATACCTAAAGGGTGAAGTTGAGCCTTTGTGGTCCATCAAAAATATCATTTTTAAGGCTAGAGAAATTATTACTAGTTTTAAATCTATTATTTTTGAGCATTCCTTTAGCAAAAAGAATGTCATCGCGGATGGTCTTGCTAACCTTAGCGTTATATCCAAAAAAAAAAGCATATGGAATGGTGAAGATAATATTGATTTGAATTTTAAAGACCTCATTAGAAAGGATAAAATTATGGGGAAAGAAAGATTGCATTTTAATCATGGTTGTATTAATTATTAAACATCAAAACTTTAAAAAGGAGATGATAGTGTAGCGTTGTAAAATTGTGACACTTGCAATTTTGACTACATTTGGGTCTTCACGATGGCACCGCAACGTTGAACCTGAATGGAGACCCCGAAACCTATTTACGACATCAAAAACTGTATCTTTCTGCACCTTGGCCTGATCCTCCTTGCACCCTGTTGTCCCGGGAGGTGGGACCATGGCACCCAACGCCCTGGTCCCTGGCCCTATTTTGGGCCCGGTCTCTTGTTGGGCATCGGGTCTTCAAGTTTGCAATTTGGAAAATAATGCTCCTAGGTCAGCCTAAGGTTGGAAAAATCAGTCTCCTAACCCTAATTGACAAGTATATAAACTAAATTTCCCCTCCCAAAAAGAGGAGTGAAAAACATATGTGTGCAAGAGGTGGAAGCGATAGGCAAACATTCAAACATTCAAACATTCAAGCGTTCAAGCATTCCTTCAAGCAATTGAGCATTCTAGGTCTCCATTCAAGGCTAGGTGTTGCATTCAAGACAAGGATTCAACCATTGAAGAGGAGATCACCTACAACATACAACATCATTACACCTTCACATGTAATAATACAAACATTCTTACAACAAGGTATCAATACTTGATTACATTACAAACATTTACATTTACAGCATCCTCATTTCTTGGTTAATTCCAAAACTGGGGTTTGACCTGAAGGCAAACCCCTAATCCCTAACCCCCCAATCATCCTCTCTTTTCTGCGTGTAGGTTGTAGGTACACGGCTATAATTGAAGATCTGGAATCCTTGTGCAAAGATGAACAGATCCCCCTTCGTTTCGCGGATTTTTCGAAGGACCGTGTGCACTCCGGGCGCCATCATCCCATCAACTTTCACTCAAAATTGCAGGAGAGCATCGTCTTGACATTTTATTGCTAATTTCAGGTCTGCAGCTTCATCCCGTGTCCCTATCTCCGTCTACAAGAAAATCTTTCTTACTTTTACATACACTACTAGTTCAATCCTTCTATCTACATTCTTTACAAAAGAGGGTATCCTTGCTGTCTCAACCCCTGAAACTCATTTAGAATTCAATCTTGCATTGTGTGGGATTGGATCTTATGAGTTTCTACCCCTCTTTTGAATGTGAAGTCTCTCCTAAGTGAAAACCGTCAATCCTAGTGACCTCCTTTCTCTCTCCTTGGAGTGGGGGAACACCTAGGCTTCAATTTTCCGCTTTACATTTTGGTGAACCCGACGTGAACATCCTAATTCTGATTATTCATGGTTAGATCTGAAAATTTTTTCTTCCTTAATTACATTTCCATGTTTGATCTTTTGCAAATTTTAGAGGTTAATTGCATAAAAACCCTAAATTTTCTTTTTAGTAATTGAGCTTGTGAAATGTTTAATTGTTAATGCTTGTTTCAGATCTACCCTTCTATTGCAAATTGTCAATTCATATTTGTGCTTTAATTCTGAAAATTAAGTGGTTAAGTGTCAAAACCCTAATTTTTTTTTAAAACCCTCTTGATTCAACCTTTGACCGATGATTTCACTGATCAAAACACCTCCAAATCGGCTGTAACTTTGGATTCCGCAACAAAATCATAATATCTCTCATCCCTGAAATTTTTTGAAAAAAGTTGCGAGGACCGTGCGCACCCCGAGCGCCATCATCCCCGACATTTTTTCTAAAATTTTGGGAGCTAGATCTTACTGTATTTTTCTGCTAGAATCCAGAATCTTGGCTGATTTCATCAATTCTAACACTTTCAAAATTAAAGTCAAAGTTGGTCTAGTGATTGCTTGGATTAAGGCTTATAATCATTCAAAAATTGTTGAAATTGAAATTTTTTGTTAAAATTGTGTTTCTTACTATCCTAAATATGAAAAGTGTGTTGGCATTCATTCAAAGTTTCAGTGCTTTATTCAATTTTTTTTGCAATTTGTGACTTTTGAAATTAAGTGTTTAATTGCAACAACTTTGATTTCCGCTTTCAAAATTGAATTTTGCATGAAATTGAGTCAACTTTTAAATTTCAAAGCTTTCATTGCTTTTAGTATTCCCTCTAAAATCATAAAATTCAAATTTTCAGTTTCCCTCTCTTTTTCAAAATTCAAATTTTGCATTTTTCAACAATCTTGGTAGGGTTCAATTTTGAGATTGCAACTTTAATTTGGCCTATCTACAGATTGTAAAATCACTCAATTTTTTTAGATTAGCTTTAAAATCATCATAACTTTCATCCCTGAAAATTTTGAAAAAAGTTGCGAGGACCGTGTGCACTCCATTCGCCACGGTCCTTGACATTTTTTCCAAAATTTCGGGAGATTGTCATGATTGCATTTAACAGCTTAAATCTAGGAGATTGACTGATTTTATTGAAATTTTCTACCTCTAAATTTGAAAATAAATTCAAAATTCAAGATTTCAATTTTCAAGATAACAATTAAAATTAAGTGCTACCCCCTTGGCCCTAATTTTCAATTGTGCCTACCTTTCTTGGAAGTTGTGTTTCCCTCTTCTTTCACAAAGATCAAATTGGATAATCATTATCTCATTGTTCAATTTTTCCAACTTTATTTTCAAAATTCAAAATCTTCTCTCCATCTCTAGTGCATGAGTTTTACAACAATAAGCCCTACTTACACTATTCCCGTTAGATGAACCCTTAGAATTAAGTCTTTCAAGGTTTAATTACCGAGGAGATGGAACCTAATTTGAATGGCCTTTTTAACGAGGACATGGGTAATTCCTCTAATCCTCTTAATGATGAAGAAGCTCTCCATGAGGTTTCTGTAGAACAACTTTCAAAATTGGATAACCAATTTGATGATTTTCAGCAATGGATGTCTCAAGAATACCCCGATAGTCAAGCTCTTTCATTAATTGAGGGTCTAAAATGTATGGTTCAAAGTGATAAGAATGGAATTGATATTTTGCATAGTATTGCACACATTGTGGATTCGAATGTGATGCCTATGAAGAGTTGTGCCGAAACTTTAGGTTATACACAACCTCCTACTCAAGTCAGTCATTCTATTCCTTTGACAACTTCTATTGCTAGTATACCTACTTTTACATCAAACATAATGACTACTTCAATACAAAACATTCCACCTATGATCACCAGTCATGGGGGCAATCCTTCCTCTTCAATCAACCCTCTTCCTTCATTCAATCTGACTTCTTCATTCATTCCTTCAATGAATGTCCCTATTACATCTCCACAAATGAACATGATGCAAAGGGGGAATTCATTTAACCATTCCATTCCTCCTTGTAGTGCTCCTTCTTTCCAATCATCTCCTATGACAAACTATCATGGTGTCCCACCACCTTACTCTCAATCAATACCTTCTTTTAATAACATAATACCTCCATCACAATCTAACATGTCTAATATGAACTCTTCGACTAAAGCGACCATTAACAATCTTGAACAAACTGTCTCTTCTTTACAGCAACAAATTGCCTCTATGAATCAATCTAAGTTTAGTGTGCCCACATTTGATGTTGCGAGCCCACTTTCTCTTGACATTGTTTGAGCTATCCCCCCTAAGCATGTTGAAATCCCACAATTGGAGCTTTATAATGGTAAAAGTGATCCTCTAACACATGTTAAGACCTTTCAAACAATATGTACTGATTTCGCTCATGACCAAAGGTTGCTTGCAAAACCGTTTACTAGAACATTAAGAGATAAGGCTCTACAATGGTATTGCTCGTTGCCTTCTAATTCTATTACTTCTTTCCAACAAATTGCAAATGCTTTTATTCAACAATTTCAAAACAATATAAGTCCTAAAGTTACTTTGATTGATTTAATGCATTGTAAACAAGGTGTTAAAGAAAAAGTGATTGATTTCATTGGTAGATATAAGCATTTGTGTGCTCAAATTTCTTTTCTAGTACCTAACAATGATATTCAAAGAATCTTTATTTCTAATTTACAAAAAGATATTAGAGAAAAACTTCTGTTTTTTGAGTTTACTTCTTTCCAACAATTGTGTGCAACTCTTCACAATTATCAACTGACTGTGAGTCAAATGGAACAAGCAAATCCTATGGCTCCGAGTGATAAGGGTGATAGTAGTAAACAACCATTTGGGAAGTTTAAACCGAATAGAGGGTTCATTAAGTTCAATGAAAACATCACCAACAACAATGTGAATGCAACATCAGGTGTGCCTCCTATTTCTAAGTTTTTCAAGAAAGAAAGAGAGTTTACTCCTTTGAATGAATCATTGCATAGTATTATGAATAAGTTACTGGAATGAAATGTGCTTACCCTCCCTCCTATAAAGCAAATAGATTCTATAAATATTAATTCACCCTATTTTGATAACAAATCTTTTTGTCAATTTCATTGTCAACCTGGGCATGATACTGAAAAATGTTTTGCTTTAAAGGGTAAAATTCAAGATTTGATTGATAATAATACTATCTCTGTTTTAGGTGTGAATGATAAAGGCAACACATCTATAGCTCTTCCTAACCAAAATCTTAAGATTTTTACTGAGCCATTACCTTCTCATACCTCTAATGTGATTGAGACTAACGATTCCTCTTTCTCACCTGATGGTCTTGTGTGTATGACTCCAAATGTGATTAACTTTGTAGAGCAGCAGAAAATCCTTGAAGAGCCTTCCATCACATTTGATTCCAGTGAAACTATCAGGGCACCTGATGGTCCTTTATATATAGTTGCAAAAGTCAAGAATACACCTTGCCGTGGAGTGCTTATTGATCCTTCTTGTATGGTTAATGTCATTACTGAAGAATTTCTTTTTACTTTGCAATTGAATCATGTGATCTATGATAAAACAAATGTGGTTGTGAAATTATTTGATGCATTTTCTTCTCCAGCAATTGGTTCTATTACATTACCTATTGAGGTCCATAACAAATCCCTTGATGTGAGATTTGCTATTATTCCATCATTTGAACAATTTCATGTGAAGCTAGGCTATCCTTGGCTATCTTCCATGAAAGCTATTGCTTCTCCTATTCACAAGTGTTTGAAATTTCCCCATAATGGTGAAGTTGTTACTATCAATCATAGTCTCTTTAAACTAGCTGAAAGAACTTCTAGCATTCCTATTGATTATTTTTGGCCTAAACAATTCCAATCTCTTCCACCGCGAAGTGATCATCTTTTCAAATCTTATCGAAAGTGGAAAAAAGATATGATCCTATCTCTAAGTGAACCTAGAACACCCAAACTTGATATTCCTATCATTCTTGAGAAGGAAGTTCTTCCTTTGAAAGATAAAACTAGTGTCTTTCCTCAAGAAGATTCCCAACCCATCCCTATGGATGTGACTATGTCTATGTCTAATAAACTTTCTAAAGGTAGACCTATACCTCCTCGTCATGATGGACTTGGTCTCCTTCCTAAACTAGATATTCCTCCCTTATATGGAGCAGTTCCTCCTCCTTCCTCTTTTAGAGAGAAGAGACCTTCCTCTTCTCCTATTGTCCAACCTAAGAGACCACAACCTAAACACCCAAGTGATAAGGATGAGAACATTCCTCCTCCTCAATCTTCTCAACTTCCTACTAAGACTAGACGAAATCGTTCTGCGCATGAATGCCAATGAAAGCATCGTCTTAGAGCTCGTGCAGCTACTTCTCAAACTTTGCAATCCCCAAAGACACCTTCAACTAGTATTATTCCATTTTCTCCTTAGCCGAAAATTGAGCCAAAATCTCCTAAACATAAGATACATGATGGTTTTGATCCTGTGCGAGTTAAAGATCCTATTTTTATAAATCTTGATGATGATATAGATGAAAATGTTATTCATGATGAAAATGTTACTTCTCTTGCTTCTGATAGTGAATATGAATATGTTGATATTGATAACCATTTATCTAACGAATTTTCTAAAGCACTTATCTTAGCTCCTAGACAAGAACAACGTGGCTTGGAACATGAACATAGCCCTTGTTTGGATCTTGTGATAGCTCCATCTACTGTGTTGGATTTTCCTCCTCTAGTGTGTTTCCTGCCTTCCAAAATATTGATCAGCAAGATCGGGGGGTGGATGACGTGCTAGACTAGTTCATTAGCATAGCAGACTCTCTCCTCCTCTCTTGATCTCTTTTGTTACTTCTTCTATGTGTTATTCTCATTCTTCTATTTGTTGTCCTTAGTGTTGTCTACTTGAGGACGATGCAAAGCATTGAGATCTCTTTTGGTCTCTCTCATGTTGACTCAAAAGAAACATGTGTTCCCTTCTTCTAGGTGACCTTCCTTGATTGGGGAATGAAAACAATTATGCATACATACATATGATATACATGAATTATCATACAGCATACTGACCCCAAGGAAAGAGAAGTCACCTCGTGATTTGTGTTTTGTGTCTATTATCCTTGGGTTTATCTCACACTTGGGGGCTAAATCCTTGCGATAACATGCTCCTTTACCTTCTCATTTCTTATGTGTATCACTACCTTAAAGAAATCACCCCCGATGAGGCATGTGCGATCGCTTTAACATAGGGGGCATACACTCCATTCATATCTCTTCAAGATTCTTAAAAATTTCTTGGCAAACTTAGCTTTGCCTTGAAATTTTTTGGTATTATTCTTGCATGACTCATAGTGAGGGAACCTTACAACTGACAGTCATGGTTCTCCCTCATGATCTTCCCTTTTACTTTGTCAATCGAAGTCGTAAGATCCTTAGTCCACTGGGGGCTTGGTGTATCTTCACTCCTTGACATGGTGAAAGTCTTTCAATGTTGTTTCCTTGTACTTTATCAGAAGTATGGGCGTACGCTTATACTCTCACTAAAGTGGGGGCTAAATGTAGCATTGTAAAATTGCAACACTTTTAATTTCGACTGCATTTGGGTCTTCACGATGGCAGTGCAATGTTGAACCTGAATGGAGACCCCAAAACCTGTTTATGACATCAAAAACTACATCTTTCTACACCTTGGCCTGATCCTCCTTGCACCCTGCTATCCCGGGAGGTGGGACCATGGCGCCTAGTGCCCTGGTCCTTCAGGACCATGGTGCCTAGTGCCCTGGTCCGTCAGGACCATGGCGCCCAGTGCCCTGGTCCCTGGCCCTATTTTGGGCCCGGTCTCTTGTTGGGCATCGGATCTTCAAGTTTGCAATTTGGAAAATAATGCTCCTAGGTCGGCCTAAGGTCAGAAAAATCAGTCTCCTAACCCTAATTGACAAGTATATAAACTACATTAGCCCTCCCAAAAAGAGGAGCGAAAAACATATGTGTGCAAGAGGTAGAAGCGATAGGCAAACATTCAAACATTCAAACATTCAAGTGTTCAAGCATTCCTTCAAGCAATTGAGCATTCTAGGTCTCCATTCAAGGCTAGGTGTTGCATTCAAGACAAGGATTCAACCATTGAAGAGGAGATCACCTAAAACATACAACATCATTACACCTTCACTGTAAGAATACAAACATTCTTACAACAAGGTATCAATACTTGATTACATTACAAACATTTACATTTACAGCATCCTCATTTCTTGGTTAATTCCAAAACTGGGGTTTGACCTGAAGGCAAACCCCTAATCCCTTACCCCCCAATCATCCTCTCTTTTCTGTGTGTAGGTTGCAGGTAAGCGGCTGTAATTGAAGATCTGGAATCCTTGTGTAGAGACAAACAGATCCCCCTTCGTTTCGCAGATTTTTCGAAGGACCGTGTGCACTCTGGGCACCATCGTCCCATCAACTTTCGCTCAAACTTGCAGGACAGCATCGTCTTGACATTTTACTGCTAATTTCAGGTCTGCAGCTTCATCCCATGTCCCTATCTCCATCTACAAGTGAATCTTTCTTACTTTTACATACACTACTAGTTCAATCCTTCTATCTACATTCTTTACAAAAGAGGGTATCCTTGCTATCTCAACCCTTGAAACTCATTTAGAATTCAATCTTGCATTGTGTGGGATTGGATCTTGTGAGTTTCTACCCCTCTTTTGAATGTGAATTCTCTTGTAAGTGAAAACCGTCAATCCTAGTGACCTCCTTTCTCTCTCCTTGGAGTGGGGGAACACCTAGGGTTCGATTTTCCACTTTACAGATAGCTTGTCATAAGGGAAAAGTTTTAAATAAGAATATAAAAAATTCTCATGCTTTGTGGGTGCTTATTTTCAAGTGTTTGAGTGTCATCTCGAATCTCGCTTTGAATTTGTTGAAGTAGAAAAATTGCAGAATTAATTCAAGAATGGGAGGTGACCTTAGAAGAGAGGAACCCGATAACCTTTCTAGATGGCAGGAGATGCCCAAGGTCTAGATGAAGTTTGAGAAGGGTTTTATGACATTGTTGATGGAAAAACTGGTGGATTATAACAAAAGAAGAGTTAACTTGGCGGTTACTAGAGTGACTGAAAACTAGAAAAATGGCATTTTCAAAATCCATGGTGTCAAATTCAAGTTGGATGCGGACCTCATCTCTACGGTCACAGGTATGTCCCATACTAACCTCAATTTCTTTAGGGACCTGAAAGTCTCCAATAATGCTATGAATCTCTTTCCATGCAAAGATAAGGAGGGAGATAAATTAGGCAAAGCGTCTGGGGGGTATTATGATGCATATAACATTAAAAGAAATTGGGGTTTTGTGCTTAATGCTATTATGGAGTATATCACTATGGAGGGCCAATTCACTAGGGTCCATACCTATCATTTTGTGCTTCTGAACCACTTTAGGCATGAGAAAAGGGTGTCTCTTCCTTACTACCCTTTTAGGTCCCTATCGTGCTCATTGAACAAGCACATTAAGAACCCCTCTTCTCTTGTGCTACATTATGGTCTTATTTTGCTAATTTATGAGAATTAAAGATTTTGGTGATTCAGAAAAATAAAAGGTTGTCAGTGTCCCTAGACAAAGGCAAGAGGAAAAGTGAGGATTCTGGGCCCAACAAGGATTTGCAAAAATAGAGTAAAAAGGCTAAAAAAGGCTCTGTGGAGAAAAATGTGGATGCGGATTTGAGCCATAAACATAAGGATGTGGAGGTTGATCCTGAGTATATGAAAAAAGAAGGTAGTGATATGGAGATCGATGATACTGACAAGGTAGAGAGTTATAAAGATGAGGAAGTGGGGGAAGAGGAATGAGGAGAAGAGGAAGATTTCGATCAGAAAAGATTGGTCAAGGAAACATCCAGAATGGACAGTGGTAATGAGAAGGAAAAATAGGAAGAGGATGAGGGTAATAAGGAGTATCCTATCCACAGTGCGATCTGTGGTGATGTCAACAACCAACCCATGGAGGAGCCGGATAACCAAAAAAAATAGGAGGACAAGGAAATGAAAACAAAACTGAACAAGGATAAGGAAGATACGAGCATGGAAAAGGATAGAGCTAGTGATGAGATGAATACTGGTATGCTTACTCTGGATAAGCTTAAGAACTAGTCTGATGCTCATCTGGGTTTTGATAGATGGGTTTATGAAAGAATTCATAAAATGGAAAAAAGGCTAAACATCATGAAGAGTAGGGACAGAAAGGTGAAAGTAACCTAGAGCAATGGAAAAAGGAAATGGACAAAAAGGTGGAGAAGCTGGAAGTTTAGATCAGCAAGCTGGAGGAAGGGAAGGATTCCATGAAGAACTTCCTAATTTTAATTCTAGAGATCCTCAAATCTGCGACCAAGAACATGGAGGAAATAGCCAAATACCTTGATGGTCCCAGCCCTACCAAGTCTATTGTGGACCTTGATGCTGAAGAGGCTACTACTGAGGCTGGCAATGTGGATAGTGCTCCTGGTGGTGTAGCTAAAAGGACCAGGGAGAGCTTGAAAAAGGTTGCCTTGGCTTCTTCAAAGGAAATCCCAATTCTTAGGGAGAATATCAAATAAATGGAAGGGATTAGCAAGAAATTGGCTAATGCCCTTAAAAACATAATATAATTTATCTTTTTTCTATTTTTGTTGGTTGTTGTTGTAGTGTTGGACTTTTGTTTTGGCTTTTGTCTAGTACTTTGTTGGTTTTTTCGTTGTCTATCTCGTTTAGTTTCTTAATGCTTTTATATTTTATGGTTAATTTGTAAAGGGTTTCGGGGTCCCTTCAAAACCTGATTTTCTTGTAATCAAAAATCAATATCAATATCATTATTTACTGGTTTAACTGTTATATCAACTTAATAGTAAAACTTGTAAACATCAACAATTATTAATGAAATAAGATCATAACCACAAAACACATTCACCACTTGAAACAAATATTTATACGTGGAAAACCCAAATAGGTAAAAACCACGGTGAGATGAAACTCATAAAGATAGCTATCTGAACTCTTCTAAAGTTCACCCTGTTAGGAACCAAGCCTATTAAAGCTTTATAATAAGTTCTATTAGGAACTAATTCTAGCCAGGAATCACCCAGTTAGAGGATTTACAAATATGCCTTGATGAAAAGCATAATACCTTGTTAGGAGTAACCTCGCTGGAGGTTTTGAGAATCCAAACTAATGGATCACCTTGTGAGAGGATTTAGAAAGTAACCAAGCTTGTTAGAGCCTACCCGGTTAGGGGATTTTAATATCTATTGTGATTGTTAGAAAATAATAGGTTTTTCTGATATGTCTGAATAGCACTACATCTGCTTGATTAGATCCTTCTTAAGCTTCAATATCTACCTTCACTCAAATTGTAGATTCATCCTGATAGTTCTGATACTAAGTGTTTAGTATAGATGCCAAGCTAATAAGATGAGAGGGGGGGTGAATCATACAAACTCAAGCTTCCATAAAAACAATAGATTCAACCTCGGTAACCTTATCACAAAAACTATAAAATATGCAAACTCATAAACAGATAAGATCACAAAACATATAACACCAGATTTAATGTGGAAACCCAAATAGGGAAAAACCACTGTGGGATTTCAGACCCACTAATAAATATACTCTGCTAGAGTATGCTCGGTTAAAAGCAAATCTTGTTAAAGATTACAAAACACATTGCTAGATGTGACCCGGTTAAGGGATTTCCCTCAGATCTGTTAGGATATTCACCTTGTTAGAAGTGACCTTGTCAAAGGATTTCAAACACTCAATCAGAATGTCACCTTTCTAGAGGATTTACAAATAAGACTGTTAAGTGCACTCGGTTAAGAGATTTTCTGTTACTTCACAAAATAATAGTAATAAAAATATATCTGCAACTTTACATCTATAAATGCTAAAGCAAATTCTTATTTTCTCAATACAATCTAGTCATAGGACTTTTCTTGTCCCTCTGCTGGGCTCTATACACTATTATCAAAATAGGTCTTCAAGCTTCTATGCTCAGTAATTACTATGTAGCATTCATGTGCATACACTTGCCTGCATACATTGTTTATCAACAGTTCCTTATTTATAAACAATTTTCCAACCGCTTAATCTCCTTGATCACATTTCCCATGATCAATCATAGCTATCAGATCTTCAAACTTGACCAGGTTCAATGTATCCTTCGATCTGAAAACATTTTACCCTACCTTGGAACTTGCATACATTTCTTGGAACTTGTGCTAGGGTATTGCGGTTCAATCTAAGCTATAGATCTTCCTGTCGATTTTCCTTTGCCATAGATTCTTTAACAAACTTCATTCATGGCATACCAATCATTTAATCATAACCAACTCATCAGCTTCCTTCATTAAATAATGCTTTTATTCATTCAATGCATTCTGTTATGACTCAGTTGCAACTCGGTGAATACTAAACTTCACTCGGTATACATTCCACCTTCATTAACTGATAGCAATAACCTTAGGCTTTACCGACTAGGTTCCTTAGGGTTTACCGACTAGTTTCTTTGCTCAGTAACATAGTATAGTATTAAACTTACAAACAACAACATATGTAGGATATCAAAAACAATCTAAAACATCATGATCTCATCATTGTCTAACTTGGTAATAGTTGCCCATTGAATAACTTATTTCTCCCCTTATTCATCATATTATTTCTACGTCTTTTACCGACTTCTTTATACTCACCAATTCATACTTCTCAAGATATGGCAACATCATACTAAATCAGAAAATCAATTTCTTGACATCAATGACAAAATAATAATGTTAAGACAGTAAACATCCTTAATCAGTTATATCCATAATCATCATCAATCTTCTCAATATCCTTATTGAAATGCCAACAATCTCTTATTGTAATTGGAATGCCAACAATCTCCCTTTGACTATTATAATGCCAACAATCTCCCCCTTTGGCATTGATGGCAAAACCAATTGATTTGACCTAATGGTTCAAATTTGGATTGTTGTGATTGATTGCTGAGATTGCTGAAATGATCTCCTATTGTCATCAGATTTCTCCCCCATACATTAGTCTTCTCCTCATTTCTTCAGTCTTCTCCCCCTTTGACAACAATGCCAAAAAGTAAAGAACTAAAACATAATTTCTTCCTGTATGAAGTGATTTCCTATTGTTATGTGTCAACTTGGTCTCGATTAGAGCATTTTGTCTTCAATTCCTGTTCCCTATTATTGTTTCCTGCACATCTTTAGAAAACATCCTATAGTGTGTAAATCAGCATCAACTCTTAAAAGATATTCTGTAGAGTCATCGAATTGATTCTTTCACCGAACTCGGTCAGTAAATGGAAGATACAGGTAGGATCCCTAACTTACTTCTGAGATACTCAAAAGTGTCCCTTGACAGTGGCTTGGTGAAGATATCTGCTATTTGTTCCTTTGTGCTAATATACTCCAACACCACTTTCTTCTCTTGAACATCTTCTCTAAGATTATAATATTTGATAGAGATGTGCTTTGTCTTAGAGTGTATAACAGGATTCTTTGAAATGTTAATGGCACTAGTATTGTCATAGAATATAGTTACTGGCTAGGTAACTTGCTCATTTATACATTCCAATAGTTGTTTGATCCATGCTATGTTGGTACAATTCAATGTTGCAGCAACATATTCAACTTCTGTTGTTGACTGTGAAACACATCCTTGTTTCTTGCTAAGCCAACTCACTAGTCTTTCTCCTAAAAAGAAATCTCCTCCACTTGTTCTTTTTTTGTCATCAATGTTTCCTACCCAATCAACATCAATATAAAATTTTAAATCAAAATCATACCCTTTCTGATATACTAAGCCATAATCTTCAGTGCCTTTCAGGTATCTAAAAATTCTCTTAATCGCTGTCATGTGTGTTTCCTTGGGATCTGCAGAAAATCTTGCAACTATACCTACTGCATGTGCTATATCTGGTCTATTGTGAACAACATATTGCAGCTTTCCAATCATAGATCGGTAAAGTGTCTCATCAACAGATGCAGATTCATCATTCTTTGATAGTTTATAGTTGGTAGTCATAGGAGTACTTACTGGTTTTGAATCCTCCATTCCAAAAAATTTCAAAATTTCCTTTATGTACTTTGATTGAGTAATGAAAATCTAATCTTTCATTTGCAGTATTTGTAAACCTATAAAATACTTTATCTCACCGATTAGTGACATCTCAAATTCTTTGCTCATTTCATTTCCAAAGTTCTGGCATAGAGAGTCATTTCCACAAAAGATAATATCATCAACAAATATGGTTGAGATCAGTATTCCATTGTCTTCATCATTCTTCATGTACATATTGCTATTTTCACTTGTTCTTATAAAACCAATCTTGATTAAATAAGAGTGCAATCTTTCATACCATGCTCTAGGTGCTTGTTTCAGACCATATAAAGCTTTGTTCAATTTACATACCTGATCTTTATTCTTGTCTTCAATAAATCCTTCAGGTTGTTCAATAAAAACTTCTTCTTCTAATATACCATTTAGAAATGCAGATTTGACATCCATTTGATATACCTTGAAATTCTTGCAAGCAGCATATGCCAACAATGTTCTTACTCCTTCAAGTCTTGCCACAAGTGCAAAAGTTTCACCATAATCAATTCCTTCTTCTTGAGCGTAACCTTTGCAAACTAGTCTTGCTTTATTTCTAATGATCTCACCTTTTTCATTCAGCTTGTTTCTAAAAATCCACTTTGTATCGATTACATTTTTGTCCATTGGTCTTGGGACCAGGTGTCCATGTGTCATTCTTCTTGATTTGATCAATCTCTTCTGTCATAGCATTTATCCAATCTTCACTGTTAAATGCCTCTTTCACTATCTTCGGTTCAAATTCAGATATCAGACATGTGTTTTGTCTCAGTTTGTTCCTTGTCATCACTAGATCATCCTTATCTCCTATAATCTGACTTGATGCATGATGTCTTCTGACATACTTGGCTAATATAGACTCGGTAGGTTCTATATGATCTTCTTCATCACTTGGTAACTAGATATTCTCTTCATTTTCTTCAACAGTCTTCTCGGTAAAACTTGTCGGTTGTACATAGACAAATTCATCATAATCTTCTGGTTCCTTGGAATTTCCTTCATCATTTCTTTCTGCAAATTCATCAATTTTCACATTTGCACTTTATACTATTTTGTTAGATGATTTGATCTAACATTTAAATGCTTTACTTCTAGAAGAATAACCTAGAAATGTTCCTTCTTCACTTTTCTGATTAAACTTGCCATTTCTATCATCTTTGTGAAGATAGCATCTACTTCCAAAGATTTTAAAATAACTTACATTAGGTTTCTTATCATACCAGATTTCATATGGTGTCTTCAAAGTTCCTTTCTTCAGTTGTACTCGGTTCAGGGTGTAAACTGTTGTGCTTATTGCTTCTCTCCAAAATGTTTGTGACACTTTATTTTCAATCATCAGGGTTCTGGTACAATCCACAATAGATCTATTTCTTCTCTCAGTAATTCTATTTTGTTGTGGAGTTCTCGATGTAGAGACTTGTCTTTTAATACCATGATCATTGAAGTATAAGTTAAACTCATCAGATGTGAACTCTCCTCCTCTATCAGATCTAAGACATTTTAGTTGTCTTCCCATTTCATTTTCAACTCTTGCCTTGTACCATTTAAACATTTGAAAAGCTTATGATTTTTCCTTTAAAAACGTAACTGACGTCATCCTTGAGTAATCATCCACAAATAATATCAAATACTTATCACCATAATAACTCTGAACTTTCATAGGACCACAAAGATTAGTGTGCACAAGATCTAAAATTCCCTTAGAAGTGTAGGACTTACTTGTAAAGCTTGATCTTGTCATCTTACCCATCTGGCATCCTTGGCACATAGCATTCTCAGGTTTCTCAAGACTTGTTAGACCTCTTACTCGATGCTTCTTACTTATTTTGATCAGATTATCAAAATTTACATGACAAAACCTTTTATGCCATAACCAGGTATCATGTATCTTTGCGTATAAACACTTATTTCGAGTTGAGTCAAGATGAAATGTGTTACCTTTTATTTGTGTCTCGGTAGCAGCTAACTTTCCATTCTTGTCATGAACTTTAACAATTCCTTTCTGAAATTCTATTCGGTAACCTGTGTTGTTTAGCTGTGCTACACTTAATAAATTGCATTTCAAACCTTCAACCCAATAAACATCATTGCATTTTGCATTATCAAGAAGTGTTATAGATCCTTTACCTCTTACTGGACATGGTGCATCATTACCAAATCTTACATAGCCTCCATCGTAAGCTTCTAATATAACAAACTTGTGTTTATCACCTATCATGTGATGTGAGCATCCACTATCTATGATCCAAGAATCATTTTTACTTATTTGAGATAGTAGGGCTTTTTCTTCATACCTTTCTTCATCTGATCCATCTTTGATAGCTATATAAACAACTTCCTCTATATCAGTTTCATCTATTTTATCATCATTAGATTCCTCATCAGCTATTAGGCATGTCTTCTTATCTCTTCTTCTAAAATCTCGGTGTCCTCTATAATGATTATCTTTCTGTCTGTCATCTCGGTAATCTCTCTTTTTAGTAGAATCTTTGTCAGGACAATTAGAAGCCATATGTCCTATCTTATCACAATTGAAACATTTCAAAGGTAGTTTTCCTTTATAGTTACCTTTGCCTCTCGGTAACCTTCTGGCTAATAGTGCTTCAAACTCTTCTTGCTTTCTGATTTCCTCATACAGTTTGTGCACTTTTCCAATGTTCTTGTGAAATATTTCACTTGCTCCACTATGATCCCCTTTAATGTACTTACTCATTCTATCATTGTAATCATCAGATTCACCAATATGAAAATAACTGAAAGCAGATTCAACTTTATTTACTGAAGACCCACCGTTATCAAAATTACTTATCTCAAATGCATGTAGTTTACCAATAGTAGCATCTAAAGAAACTAGCATATTGGGTACAAACCTCAATTCATTGATTGCAGAGACTCGGATTGCATAAGCTAGTAGAAGGGTTCTTAACAACTTACTTGTTATGTCCTTTTCTTCAATAGCTCCACCTGCTCCTTTGATTTGATTGACAATCTCCTTTAGTCTTGTACTATACTGGGTTATGTTTTCACCTTCATTCATCCTCATAGATTCAAGTTGTCCTCTTAGACTATCCAATTTTTCTCTTTGAACATGTTCATCACCACTATACATAGATATGAGCTTATCCCACATTGCCTTTGCATCATTGCAGCCTTCTAGATCATTAAACTCTGAGTCAGTCAGTGCAGATGTTATTTCAATCATTGCTTGGATATGTTCTTGCTTTGCCTTTATCTCTTCCATGGTCAATGGATAGGTGCTCGGTGTAATGAAATCATTCTCCAGATAATATACAACATATTCTCCAACTCCTGATAGGTGCAGTTTCATCCTTTCCTGCCATGTAGAAAAACTTGACTTGTTCAGCTTTGGTGCATCCCTCTTATACATCTTTGGATCTTTGCCTCAAGTACCTTTAAACTTTTTCTTCTGGAGTCTAAAGCTCTGATACCAATTGATAGTTCTAATACTAAATGTTTAGTACAAATGCTAAGCTAATAAGATGAGAGGGGGGGGGTGAATCATACAAACTTAACCTTCCATAAAAAAAATAGATTCAACCTCGGTAACCTTATCAGAAAAACTATAAAACATGCAAACTCATAAACAAATAAGATCACAAAACATATAACACCAGATTTAACATGGAAACCCAAATAGGGAAAAACCACTATGGGATTTCAGACCCACTAATAAATATACTCTGCTAGAGTATGCTCGGTTAAAAGCAAATCTTGTTAAAGATTACAAAACACATTGCTAGATGTGACCTGGTTAAGGGATTTCCCTCAGATCTGTTAGGATCTTCACCTTGTTAGAAGTGAACTTGTCAAAGGATTTCAAACACTCAATCAGAATGTCACCTTGCTAGAGGATTTACAAATAAGACTGTTAAGTCCACTCGGTTAAGAGATTTTTTGTTACTTCACAAAATAACAGTAATAAAAATATATCTGCAACTTCACATCTATAAATACTAAAGAAGATTCTTATTTGCTCAATACAATCTAGTCATAGGACTTTTCTTGTCCCTCTGTTGGGCTCTATACATTGTTATCAAAATAGGTCTTCAAGCTTCTGTGCTCGGTAATCACTATGTAGCATCCCTATGCATACACTTGCTCGCATACATTGTTTATCAACAGTTCCTTATTTATAAACAATTTTCCAACCACTTAATCTCCTTGATCACATTTCCCATGATCAATCATAGCCATTAGATCTTCAAACTTGACCAGGTTCAATGTATCCTTCGATCTGAAAATGTTTTACCCCACCTTGGAACTTGCATACATTTCTTGGAACTTGTGCTAGGGTATTGCGGTTCAATCTGAGCTGTAGATCTTCCTGCCAATTTTCCTTTGCCATAGATTCTTTAACAAACTTCATTCACTGCATACCAATCATTTAATCATAACCAGCTCATCAGCTTCCTTCATTAAATAATGCTTTTATTCATTCAATGCATTCTGTTATTACTTGGTTGCAACTCGGTGAATACTAAACTTCACTCAGTAGACATTCTGCCTTCATTAATTGATAGCGATAACCTTAGGGTTTATCAACTAGGTTCCTTAGGGTTTACTGACTAGGTTCTTTGCTTGGTAACATAGTATAGTATTAACCTTACAAACAACAACATATGTAGGATATCAAAATCAATCTAAAACATCATGATCTCATCATTGTCTAACTCGGTAATAGTTGCCCATTGAATAAATTATTTCTCCCCTTATTCATCACATTCTTTCTATGTCTTTTACCGACTTCTTTATACTCACCAATTCATACTTATAAAGATATGGCAACATCATATTGAATCAGAAAATCAATTTCTTGACATAAATGACAAAATAATAATGTTAAGACAGTAAACATCCTTAATCAATTATATCCATAATCATCATCAATCTTCTCAATATCCTTATTGAAATGCGAACAATCTCTTATTGTAATTGGAATGCCAACAATCTCCCTTTGACTATTATAATGCCAACACATCCTCCTAGTTCGACAACCTCACACTCAACAAATTCTACTAACTTTGCCAACACATAAATCAAACATCATCATTGACCTGAAATACAAAACAAATAGGTTGGTAACACAACAATAACCTAATTCCTCATCATCGAGATTACAAACAAGTCGACACATCTTGATCATTAGAAATCATAACAATTTCTTCACATTTAACAAGAAAATTCCAACTGCTCCATAATAACTGCTTCATCGAACCTGTAACTCATCACATGCGATGCATTTGATGCAATCCACTTTTCTCTTTTCCAAGACAATCAAACATGCCAAAATAATATGAACTCATCTTCAAACAATTACCACACGTGTCACCATCATCACCGTTTGATCATGAGATCTTGAATCAACAAACTTGATCGGTAGGGTTTTAACAAAAATAACTGGAAGGGTTTACCGGTTACAAAACATAGATAGGATTAACCTTACATACTGGTTCAACATATAAACTACCATATAGCAGTTTACAACATCTTCAAAGTTTATCATACCGGTTGCAATACAAAAAGCAATAGCAACAATAAGATCAGCAAAATCATGAATACCAATCACTGGTTCAATTGACATCAATGACAACATATCATTAATGCAATCTATATGTAAAATGCCAACAATCTCCCCCTTTGGCATTGATGGCAATGGATGGCAATGCATATATCAACTCCTCTAATTTGTTGTTGTTGTGATTAGTGAATAGGAATCCTGGTTTACATACCAAGTATTCACCATGCTCTGTCTGTCATCATCCTCTCATTGATTCACTTAATGAAAACCAAAATTATTCTCACCAGTTACATAATTCTTCTACCCCTTTGACAACAATTCTAAACTAAAAGTAAAAATATGTAATATCAAAATTTTACTATGCATCAGCAAACTAAAACTTGATGCTCCCCCTGTGGAATAAATCCAATACAAAAACACCAATTTGTGTAAGATTCAACAAGTAGTTCAAGAACTGATGCAATCAACATCATATTCAATTGACCTCATGAGGGGGTACAACCACTAGTTGTCTTCTAAGACACTCAAATGTAGTCTTAGGTAGAGGTTTGGTAAAAATATCTACAAGCTACTCCTTGGTGGAAACATTCTCCAAGATAATGTGAGGCCCTACCCTGACCCATCCTAGCATATCGGTTATTTTCATGTTAGAACTTTTATGGATGCTTCATTTCTATGCATTATGGATATAGAACTTTATATGATTCTAGGATCGAATAACATTGATATATTGATGCTTCATTTCTATGCTTTATGGATATAGAATTTTATATGATTCCAAGATAGGATAACATTGAGATTGTGTATGCCATTTATTTGATTTGCAAGACTTTATTATGATGCTAAAAATATGATGCATATCTTATGAATGGATGAAATTTATGAGGATTATGATAATTGCTATGTGGATTGCTTTGGATATATGGTAAATTGATTTGTATAGTGTCAACTGTATGCAAAGTGATTAATTTGTATTCTTAATGATGTGTTTAATATTATATGAGGCTATTTGGGAATTACTAATGTGTAATTAAGAAGCGTAGGAAAATTATCCATGTGAACATGGAAACATTATGGAGAATCAAGCCTAGATCTATGTACATTCGTAAAACTAGGGGTTGTCTATTTGGAGAGACAACACCCCGTATGTATTGTATTTTATTCGTAAACGTAAATTTTTGCATGTGTATTAAATTATATTTATTAATTTGTTTAAATCCAACAAGAGACAATTTCCATGTGTAAATTAAGTAATGTATTTTATTGTGTCACTTGACACATGTGTTGAATAGTGTTTTGATTTTGACATGTCTCTTGGAGGGGAATTGTTTCAACCAAAGTCTTTTTCAAATATTTGAGTGTGGTCCCAAATTTTCCTTGGGTAGAGAGTCTTTGGAGTGGTCAACTCAGGTTTGACCCATAGGTTAACTTCAGATGGGTTTCTAAGGGGTCAAATGGACTCCTATGGTTAGTTTAGGGGCTTTTCCAAAGGTCCATATTGTATACCTATGGGTTAGGGATATTTTTAAGCATATGACTATTTAGTCACCTCAAAAATTAGTTTTCCCAAGATGAGTGAAAATCCAACTTGGAGGATTCCTCCTAGGTTAGATAACCTTCCTTTCTTGTGTTAGTTTCTCTTCCCCACTTTCTCTTACCTTTTCAGTTTCTAGTTTTAGTAACATGTAAGAGGTTGGGAAGACCAACCAATGTGAGCTCTCACTCTATTCAAGAGGTTGGAAAGAGTGAGAGAAGCCTTCTTAGGTGAGGGTTAGAGACATAGGATGGTAATGACCCACTCTTCATCTTTGGAGACTAGTTCTTGAAGTTTTGAAACAAGTTTAGTGTAGAATTTTTGGCTAAGTATTGGAAGGAAAGAAGTGTGGATTTGAGCAACTCTACTCCAAACTATCCCTTGTAAACCCTTGGCAAATTCAAGGTTGGTTCAATCTCTTTCTTTGTATGTTGTAATTTTGCTTTGAAAGATTGCTTGAATTTAGTTGTTTTCTTCCTTTGTGTTTTATGTGTGAAGAAATATATGTGATCTTTCACTTGTTTTGGTTAAGCACTTTTATTTGTGTTTTGGGAGTATTCAAGGCCAACTCACCCTTGGGAGGGTAAAGTGGCCTTGGGATGGAGGGTTACTTGACAACCCCACTGTGGGAGGTACAACCCCCTCCCCGCCACCACCTGTAAATTCAAAACCCTGGCCTGCGCATGGTTAAATTCACCGCCCCTTTAAAACCTTTGAACCTGCATAACACACAACAGTTAAAAAAAAAAAGAAAAGACAAGCTACCCTAACCCAAATTCGGGTTAGGGTTAGCTTGTCAAGTTTATAAGAGCAGGTCCATTAGTTTTATAACTTTTTGATTTTATGTATTTGGTATATTTTAATGTTTAAATTAATAGTAATGGGGGGAAACCCTATTCAAAATTTGAATAGGGTACCCCCATATTTATTGGGTTTATATGGTTATAGTTTTTCTTAGTCTTTACAAAAAAATTTTAAAATCTATTATTTCTAAGGCTTCACGTATATATATATACGTGAAGCCTTAGAAATTATAGATTTTAAAAAAATATAAGTTTAAGATGTTTAAATTAAAAGCTTTCTTTTTTTTTCTTTTTTTTCGATAAAAGTGGATTATTCCACTAAACTTTTTTATTAATATTTTTTATTTTTTACACAGGATTCAAAGAGCATACCAGAGGAAAGAACCCTAGGAAGAAAACCTTTGGTCACAGCTCATAAAATAAACCTATAGTATCTAATGGATAAATTTATACACCCCGCCCAAAACCACATACAAAATGCGGTCACAACACATATAATATCAGTTTTGCATAGAGCCCATAAGACAATTTGCCAAAAAAACCCATCAGATAATTTTCAAATGTAGACTCCATAGCTACTATCAATGGAAGAAGACAAAATTTTCCAAAGCCCTATGCCAAATCCCATGAGCCAAAAACCTTCCTGCCAAAAAAGAAAGTATCAAAAAACCTTTGGAAAAACACTATTATATCAAATACCATGACCTCAAACTCTTCTCCAGACAATGAACATGAATACTTGAAATGAAAGGGGAAAGCATGAATAATTATCATCATACAATCTTACATTGACGTTACTCAAGAAAATCATATGACTATTGCTGCAAACTTTCCCATACCCTAGAAGGAATTTCCTCAAAACCCACCTCTCGCTGATTAGCATTGCTATCAATGGCTAAATTTTCTAAATAATCTACAATCTTATTAACTTCTCTGTAACAATGGGATACCAAGAAAGATTCAAACAATTCTAATTTTTGTAAAATGGGATCAAGTATATATTGCAAATTCCAACAATTTGGTTTATTTTTCATAACACATTGAATAATCACCATAGAATCACCTTCAATTATTAAGTCCTTAATTCCCAAAGAGATTGCCATATCCAATCCAAAAGACAAAGCATGAAAATTTGCATAATTGTTAAGTTTTAAAACCAATATCATGACACTTAGCTCGTATAAAATTTGCATTGTGATCATAAATTACCATGCCCACCCCAGCCGGCCCAGGGTTACCATGAGAGGTCCCATCAAAATTCAGTTTAAAGTGCCCCTATGGAGGAGGTTTCCATCTAGCAGAGCATCTCTTACCTATTGTGTCATTCTTTTTTAAAATTGAACCATGAGAGGGTAAAACTGACAACAACATCTCTTACCTATATGCTTTGTATGTATATATATATATATATATATATATATATATATATAAGTTTAAGATGTTTAAGTTAAAAGCTTTCTTGGTTTGTTTTATTTATATGTTTTAATAAAATGCCATTGTTAATATTTAGGCCTTAAGGGTTTAATTATTTTGGCCAACACTAAATAAGTTTTGTAGGGCAATTTGCATTATGAGTTTACTTGGCCCTTTAGACGAATTTTTAGACACATTATATTTATCGCTCAATTGATTATTAAATTTATAATAATCTAAGAACTAGAATTAATTTAATTAATTCTTAGAGCAATTAAAAGCTTATTTGAGGTTAATAATATCCCTTGTCAATAAGTTGTAGATTATTGTTTAAATTAATTTATTAATTAATGAAATAATAATGATTCTTTTGGAGAGTTAATTTCCGCATCTAATTTATTTTTGATTGCTTGATTTAGTTAATTAGATTAACTTTAGTAAAAGAGCTCTTTTAAATTTCTAGAGTTCAAATATAGTTAAGACAAGACTTATTATTGCATTTTTATTTTATCTTAATTAGTTTTATTAGGTTGTTTTAAAAAAAATTGTTGTTCCATTTTTGCCCAAAAGTTTGGGCATGACATTTTGGTATTAGAGCAAGGTTTAAAACACTAGGAACCTTTCTCCATTATGTTTCTCTTTAATTATTTAATTAATTAATTTTCTCCAAAATTATTTATTTAATTCATTTTATTTTATTTTCTCATAAAGATGCCTCCGACTATGCGACAAGCTCGCAAGTGCGGTAGGGGTCCTAGGTGTGCACACATGGCACACAAAGATGTTGATAGGGAAGAATCAGTTTTGAAAAGGAACCCAGAGGCTCCTCCCGAATGGCTGGTTGACCAAAATCGAGACATCTTATTAGCACTTCAGAACTTGATTGGGATAGTGCAGGATAGGCTCCCCGCAGGTGACCATTAGGCAGAAAACCAAAACTCAAGGAGTCATAGCTCAGCGATTAGAGAACAGAGTAGGATTCCACCTCCTAATTCCTTAGAGTGTTAGGCTGAACATGAGCCTGAGTTCATTCACCTACCCTGACCATCTCTAGTAGTAGCACCAGTGTATTATGAGAGATCATGTTGTGATCTAGGGGATCTGATCAGAGAGGTTTTGCACCTCCAGCCACCATCTTTTAGGGGATCTACCAACGAGGTAGAAGCTAAGGTTTGGCTTTTGATCCTAGATAGGTGCTTTGCATTGCATTCCTACAAGAGCAATCTGAAGGCACGAGTAGCAGTTCACCTTTTGAGAGGAACGACCTCAACATGGTGGAAGCAACAGGAATACAAGTGTGGCCTAGTTGCAGATACCCTCACATGAGAGATCTTTACAAAGAGGTTTGGGGAGTGATACTTGTCAGATAACTACAAGCAGTGTAGTATCGATGAGTTCCATGACCTCCAGCAGAAGGGTCTCTTAGTGACCCAATATGAGAGCAAGTTCTTTGAGCTCTTACCATATGTGGATTACTTGAAGGATGAGAAGCTTCTCGTCAGCCATTTTATCAGGGGACTGAATGCTGACATAGCAGGACCGATGAGGATGGCATCTCTAGGAAGCCTTTGGGTTGTCGTGGAGAAGGCCTTGATAGCAGAGGAAATTCATGTCAGGCCACAAGACACAAGGGACCGGTTCAAGAAATGAAACCCTATACCCCAGACTTATGGGTTTCAAAAACCCCATTGGAAGGGTAATAGAAGACATACATCAGGGTTTTCTAAACCCCCTCCTCCACAACAGTCATAACAGAACTAGAGGTAGAGGCCTTTGCAAAGTCGGCAAGGCTTAAAGCCCAAGCAGTGGCAGTCTTAGGGTATGAGGTGAGATCAGTGACTCCAGGTTCCTTACACACCTCCAACATGGACTCAATAGTCTTCTAGGGGTGGGTACAGTGGTTCAAGCAGGACAGGTGGGTAGTCTTTCTCTAGGCCTTAGGGCATATAGTTTCAGGCATGCGTTGCTTGTTTAATATGTGGAGCCATGGGGCACATGGCAAGAGAGTGTCTATAGGGTCAGATGGTAGGCAATCAGCATATGGCAGCATCAGAGCCTATAGTTGGGGATATGTGAAAGTCCCATAGAGTCTTTGCTGCAGTTGACAACTGCCAAGAAGAGCACCAAGCCACAGTTATAGAGGTTGTAGGTATGATCAGTGGTATCAATGTTTCCATATTGTTTGATTCGGGAGCTACTAACTCCTTTATATCTCCATTAGTTGTGGAGCATTATGGGCTAGTGGCAATTAGGCAAGGTGTCAGTTGGGAAGTGGAGTTAGCTTCAGGGGCTAGAGTGTCAGTGGAATCAGAAGTTAGGGGATGTTAGCTTTGGATTGGTAATACCACCACCTTAGTGGACCTTAGAGTTACACCACTCAAATCTTATGGCATCATACTTGGTATGGATTGGCTTTATGCCCACAGAGCCAAGATGGATTGTTGCCTAAAAGAGATTGAGTGTAAGGATGATCATGGTTCACCCATAGTAATCACTGGGATTCAGAGACCCTTGTCTCTTCGTATGATTTCTACAATGCAGCTTAAGTGGAGCATGCAAAAGGGATGCCAATTATTTTCCATCACCATCAATGATAAAGAGGAAGAGGATGAAAAGGAACCATCTGTTGATGACCATCCTATCCTTAAGGTATATTCAGACATGTTTCCTTCAGAGGTACCTGGTATGTTGCTTCATAGAGAGATTGACTTTCATATAGACCTTGTACCAGGAGTTGAGCCAGTTTCGAGAGCACCTTATAAGATGACCACAAATGAGCTTAATGAGCTCAAGATGCATCTTGAAGAACTCTTAGAGAAGGTTCACATTCATCCTAGCATATCCCCTTGGGGTGCACCAGTCATCTTCGTGAAGAAGAAGGATGGATCTCTTCGGTTATACATGGATTATCGTCAGTTGAACAAAGTAATCATCAAGAACCGATACCCTTTACCCAGGATCGATGATTTATTCGACCAACTTTAGGGTGCCAAAGTATTTTCCAAAATAGATATGAAGTTAGGGTACCATTGGTTGAGAATAGTGGAGAGCGATATCCATAAGACCGCATTTCGTACTAGATATGGCCACTATGAGTTCACCATGGCTCCATTCGGTCTTACGAATGCTCTAGCTATTTTCATGAGCCTCATGAATGGGGTATTCCATACATTCCTTGACCATTTTGTGATTGTGTTCCTCGATGACATATTGATATATTCTCAGAATGAGAAGGAGCATGAGAAGCACTTGAGGCAGGTTTGGACAATCAGTTGTATGGCAGTTTGTCAAAGTGTTATTACTTTAGATCAGAGGTCAAGTACCTTGGGCATGTTATATCCAATGATGGGATCTTAGTTGACCCATCAAAGATCAGAACTATTATGGATTGGCTAGAACCAACTAGTGTGACAAAGGTCAGGAGCTTCATGGGCTTAGCAGGGTATTACGGATGCTTTGTTGAGAGATTCTATAGAGTTGCACATTCAATTACTTCTCTTCAGCATAAAGGGACAAAATTCAAGTGGACACAGAAGTGCGAGAGGGCCTTCTAGGAACTCAAAAAGGCACTCACTAGTGCACCCATCCTTGTAGTGCCAGATCCCTTAGCTGACTTCATAGTTTGCATAGATGCTTCCCTAGAGGGTTTAGGAGTAGTCCTCATGTAGGATGGTAGAGCTATAGCTTTTGAGTCTAGGAAAATTAAGACTCATGAGCTTAACTACCCTACGCATGACCTTGAGCTTGCAGCAGTAGTGCATGCACTTGTGGGGTGGAGGCACTTCCTTTTGGGCCATCATTTTGAGCTTCATTCAGATCATCAGAGCCTATAGTACATATTCACCCAGATGAATCTTAATGCACGTCAGAGGAGATGGATGGAGTTGTTATGCGAGTATGATTTTGACGTTCACTACAACAAGGGGAAAGAAAAAGTAGTTGTAGATGCCTTGAGTAGGAGATGCCATGAGGTATACTCCATATCTATGGGAGAAGAATTGAGAGATCATATATTACAGCAGTTGCCAGAGGATGGATGGTATTTAGAGGTTTGTTAGGTGATTCGATCTGATGAGACCATAGAGGGGAAGTATGTTGATTATTCCTTAGAGTCTGATGGACTATTATGCCATAGAGGGCGTATCTATGTACCTTCTTTTGGGGGTTTGTGAGAGTTTATTATGATAGAGGCTCATAGAGCTCCTTATGCAGCACATCCCGGAGTTAAGATGATGCATGCTGACTTGAGACAGTTATATCATTAGCCAGGTCTACGGTAGCTTATTGCTGACTTATTAGCCTGATGTCTTGAGTGCAAGAGAGTCAACGCGGAGCACTACCATTTAGGTGGGTTTCTCTAGTCTCATGCTATACCAAAGTGGAAGTGGGATACTATATCCATGGATTTCATCATTGGTCTTCCCATGTCATCCCATCACCATGATGCCATCTTGGTGACAGTTGACCAAAGTGGCCCACTTCTCACCAGTTTGGACTACCTTCATAGCATCAGCAGTAGCACAGATGTTCTTGTGAGACATTGTCAGACTTCATGGCATTCCACGCAAGATTATTTCTAATAGGGATTCCCTCTTCACTTCTTCCTTTTGGAAGGCATTACGGGTAGCTATGGGCACCAAGCTCAATTTTAGCACAACCTATCATCTGGAGATGGATGGATAGACAGAGAGGGTTAACTAGGTGTTAGAGGATATGCTTCGCATGTACGTCATGGATCACTAGACTAGATGGGAAGAGAACCTTCCCTTAGTGGAGTTTTCCTATAACAATGGGCATCACACTTCTTTGGGGATGCCACCCTTTCAGGCATTATATGGTAGGCCTTGTAGAACATCATTGAGTTGGGACCGCATAGAGGTAAAAGTTGCTATTGGTCCTGAGGTAGTTCGGGATATGGAGCAGCAGGTGGATCTGATTAGACAGTGTCTTAGAGAGTCCAATCCATTATGGAAAGGGTTCTAAGCTTGCACCTTGCTTTGTAGGACCATTTGAGATCCTTGAGAGGATAGGACGAGTTGCCTATCATTTAGCATTGCCACCTAGCCTGTCACACATCCACGATGTGTTTCATGTATCAATTTTGAGGAAGTATATCTATGATGAGTCTCATATTTTAGATTGGGATGCCTTGCAGGTGGAGTCAGATGACCAACTAGCTTTGGAGCCCATTCACATTTTGGCTCGCCAGATGCTGGCCCTTCGAGGTCGAGAGCTGGACTAGGTTAGGGTCTAGTGGGATTGTTATGATGAGGTTATATCTTCATGTGAGGACACAACATGTATGAGATCATAGTACCCCCATCTTTTTGATGAACTCCAGGAGGAAGTTCATGCCTAGAGGGGGAGGGTGTGAGGCCCTACCCCAACCCGTCCTAGCATATCAGTTATTTTTATGTTAGAACTATTATGGATGCTTCATTTCTATGTATTATAGATATAGAACTTTATATGATTCCAGGATCGGATAATATTGATATATTGATGCTTCATTTCTATGCTTTATGGATATATAATTTTATATGGTTCCAAGATAGGATAACATTGAGATGGTGTATGTCATTTATTTGATTTGCAGGACTTTATTATGATGTTAGAAATATGATGCATATCTTATGAATGGATGAAATTTATGAGGATTATGATAATTGCTATGTGGATTGCTTTGGATATATGGTAAATTGATTTGTATAATGTCAACTATATGCAGAGTGATTGATTTGTATTCTTAATTATGTGTTTAATATTATATGAGGCTATTTGGGTATTACTAATGTGTAATTGAGATGCGTAGGAAAATTATCCATGTGACCATGGAAACATTATGGAGAATCAAGCCTAGACCTATGTACGTTCGTAAAACCAAGGGTTGTCTATTTGGAGAGACAACACTCTGTATGTATCGTATTTTATTCTTAAATGTAAATGTTTGCATGTGTGTTAAATTGTATTTATTAATTTGTTTAAATCCAACAAGAGACAATTTCCATGTGTAAATTAAGTAATGTATTTTATTGTGTCACTTGACACATGTGTTGAATAGTGTTTTGATTTTGACATGTCTCTTGGAGGGGAATTGTTTCAACCAAAGCCTTTTTCAAATATTTGAGTGTGGTCCAAATTTTCCTTGGGTAGAGAGTCTTTGGAGTGGTCAACCCAAGTTTGACTCGTAGGTTAACTTCAGATGGGTTTCTAAGGGGTCAAATGGACTCCTATGGTTAGTTTAGGGGATTTTCCAAAGGTCCATAGGGTATACCTATGGGTTAGGGGTGTTTTTAAGCATGTGACCACTCCCATGTGACTGTTTAGTCACCTCAAAAATTGGTTTTCCCAAGATGAGCGAAAATCCAACTTGGAGGATTCCTCCTAGGTTAGATAACCTTCTTTTCTTGTGTCAGTTTCTCTTCCCCGCTTTCTCTTACCTTTTCAGTTTCAAGTTTTAATAACCTGTAAGAGTTTGGGAAGACCAACCAATGTGAGCTCTCACTCTATCCAAGAGGTTGGAAAGAGTGATAGAAGCCTTCTTAGGCAAGGGTTAGAGACTTAGGATGGTAATGACCCACTCTCCATCTTTGGAGACTAGTTCTTGAAGTTTTGAAACAAGTTTAGTGTAGAATTTTTGGCTAAGTCTTGGAAGGAAAGAAGTGTGGATTTGGGCAGCTCTACTCCAAACTATCCCTTGTAAACCCTTGGCAGATTCAAGGTTGGTTCAATCTCTTTCTTTGTATGTTGTAATTTTGCTTTGAAAGATTGCTTGAATTTAGTTGTTTTCTTCCTTTGTGTTTTATGTGTGAAGAAATATATGTGATATTTCACTTGTTTTGGTTAAGCACTTTTATTTGTGTTTTGGGAGTATTCAAGGCCAACTCACCCTTGGGAGGGTAGAGTGGCCTTGGGGTGGAGGGTTGCTTAATAGTCTTAGAGTGAGAGGCTCTCTTTGGAAGAGAGTGTTCTCAAGGGATTTTTATGACCCTTGTTGCATAGTTATTGTTTATGCATTTGGGGGTCATAAGGGGAGATATTATGGCTTGTATGCCTTGGGATTCATAAGGGGAGATATTATGGCTTGTATGCCTTGGGGGTCAAAAGGATGTTGGGACAAGATTGGAACTTGTAATGTGCTCTTGGTTTCCATGTGATGGCTTGTGTTCTACTATTTTGCAGTTTCTCCTCAAGCTACTTGGTCTACTTCCACCCATGTAAAAATCACATTATGTGATAATATTTACCCTTGGGATGGGAATGTGTTTGTTGTGAGTTTTCCATGCTTGTTTGTGTACTACTTGAGTGTAACCCATCTAGGTCTTGGTTCTCCAAGCTTGGGGGTGGCTTCTAGTAAGCCTAGGTTGGGAGGTGAGCCTCCATGGTCACAACCTTAAGATTTTGTTTTGCAGGTTTGCTTGGAAAAAGAAGGGAAAAGAAAAGATAGGAAATGCTGCCATTATTATTTTTTTTAGTTGCAAATGAAAATGTATTTATTTATTTAAGTCCTCATTTAATAGAAATGAGAGGCTAAGTGGGTTTTCACCCTTTTGTATAAACTACTATGTTGAAAATTAAAGTATTCTCTAGTTCATGTTTTATCAAAAAAAGAAATGCATTCTTTTATTAAGTTGTTATTGCAAAATGAAATATATATTCATGATTAAGATTTCTAAAGTTCTTGAATTAATATTTGTTGTATTTATGCTTTTTGAAATAAAAGTCTTTTCTATCCCTTTTGCATATTGAAAAAAAAGATGGAAATGAAAGAATACTATAGCATAAATGTTAGTGGAAAGAAAATAAATCCCTTACTCTTATTTATTTATTCCAAATGCAAATATGGTTAAATATATATTAGTAAGAATAATAGTTCTGAATTTTACATGATGGTAATGATTTTAAGTGATTTCTAGACTATATTAATTCTGCTATATTTTATTTATTTTTGTCATTTATTAAAAAAAAAAAGTAGAAAATAAAGGTAGATAAATTAATCTTTTCCTATAGTTAACTATATGGCATTAACAATGAAAAGAAATACAGTTAATCTAACTTACTATAATTTGTTTTTATGTGATTAGAAAATATAGATTTAATTTAGAGGAGAGATCTAAATATTTAAATGGATATAAAAACAAAAAAAGATTTATAGTGACTGTCATATTATTTTATTTACTGCATGCTTTCTATATAAGCTAACAAATATATATATACATGATTAAATGTGTATATATATATATATACAGTCCATATTATAAAACATTTTAAAGTTTATTGCATTAAAAAAAAAAGCTAACTGTGAAACCCCCCCAGAGGGTTACCTCGGAGTCGAGGCTCCCGCGGGCTCCCCGGGTGGCGCAGGCCCTTTGTGGGCTGAGGTCCATAGGGGCACCACTGCGGGCCGCATCCTGTGGGGACGTCGCGGCATCATTGCGGGCCGCGACCTACAGTGGCGCCCACGACACTGCTGCAGGAGGCACAACCCCCTCCCCTCCACCGCCTGTAAATTCAAAACCTCGGCCTCCACGTGGTTAAATCCATCGCCCCTTGAAAACCTCTGAACCTGCATAACACGCAACAGTTAAAAAAAATAGAAAGACAACCTACCCTAACCCAAATTCAGGTTAGGGTTAGCTTGTCAAGTTTATAAGAGAAGGTCCATTAGTTTTATAACTTTTTGATTTTAGGTATTTGGCATATTTTAATGTTTAAATTAGAAGTAATGGGCGCAAACCCTATTCAAAATTTGAATAGGGTAACCCCATTTTTATTGGGTTTATATGGTTATAGTTTTTCATTGTCTTTACAATTTTTTTTTAAATCTATTATTTCTAAGGCTTCGTGTGTGTGTATATATATATATATATATCATGAATGTGTGTGAATAGGTTTAATTTAAGTTTTTTTGTTATATATATATATATATATATATATATATGCTTTGTATAAACATATAGGTATATATATATATATATATATATAAGTTTAAGATGTTTAAGTTAAAAGCTTTCTTGGTTTGTTTTGTTTATATGTTTTAATAAAATGTTATTGTTAATATTTAGGCCTTAGGGGTTTAATTATTTTGGCCAACACTAAATAAGTTTTATAGGGCAATTTGCATTATGAATTTACTTGGCCCTTTAGACAATTTTTTAGACACATTATATTTATCACTCAATTGATTATTAAATTTTTAATAATCTAAGAACTAGAATTAATTTAATTAATTCTTAGAGCAATTAAAAGCTTATTTGAGGTTAACAATATCCCATGTCAATAAGTTGTAGATTATTGTTCAAATTAATTTATTAATTAATGAAATAATAATGATTCTTTGGGAGAGTTAATTTCTGCATCTAATTTATTTTCACATGCTTGATTTAGTTAATTAGATTAACTTTAGTAGAAGAGCTCTTTTAAATTTCCAGAGTTCAAATATAGTTAAGACAAGACTTATTATTGCATTTTTATTTTAGCTTAATTAGTTTTATTAGGTTGTTATAAAAAAAATTGTTGTTCCATTTTTGCCCAAAAGTTTGGGCATGACAGATAACATCTTTACTTTGAACTTTCTCCCTCAAGAAATGATACTTCAGTTCAATGTGCTTAGTCTTTGCATGCAAAATAGGATTCTTAGAAATATTAATTGCATTAGTGTTATCACACAAAATCTTTATACGTTTTGATTTTTTCATCTTAAAACTTTCCAAAATGCGCCTCATCAAAATAGCTTGTGTGCAATTCATATAAGCTACTACATACTCATCTTCAATAGTAGATTGTGAAGTACAACTCTTCTTTTTACTACTCCATGAAACTAGCCTTCCTCCTAGAAAGAATGCTCCACCAGTAGTACTCTTCCGGTCATCAATATTTCCTACCCAATCAGCATCTATGTACACCTTCAGATCAAAATTTCCTCCATATGGATACCATAGCCCATAATGAATTGAACCTTTTAGATATCTAAAATTTCTCTTGGTTGCTATTAGATGTGCTTCCTTCAGATTTTTTTGAAATCTAGCAACTATACCAACTGCATGGACAATATCCGATCGACTATGAACAACATAATGTAACTTTCCAATCATTAACCTATATTATTTCTCATCTATGGACTTAGATGCATCTTCCTTGGACAATTTACATCCTGTAACCATTGGAGTTCCAACTGGTTTACAATCACTCATGCAAAAAGTTTTCAAAACTTCTTTTACATACTTAGACTGAGTAATGAAAATACCATTCTTCATCTATTGTATCTACAAACATATAATTTTTTTTATTTTCCCTACTAATGACATCTCAAAATCATTCTTCATTTCATCTGCAAAGTTGTTGCTCAAGACATCATTACCACCAAATATAATGTCATCAACAAATACTTCACTAACCAGTATTTAATCTCCTTCAAACTTGAGATAGATATTGTTGTCATCACTGGTTCTTGCAAAGCCTATCTTCTTGTATGAAGCCTTTCATATCATTCTCTGGGTACCTGCTTTAATCCATATATTTCTTTATGCAATTTGCATACCATGTCTTCTTTATTTGTCAATGCATAACCATCAGGTTGCTCTATATAAACCTCTTCTTCCAATATTTGATTCAAAAATGCAGACTTAACATCCAACTGGTATACCTTGAACTTCTTGTGAGCTACAAATGCAAATAATGTTCTGACTCCTTCTAGTCTTGCTACTGGTATAAAAGTTTCTCCATAATCTTCTCCTTCTTCTTGTGCATAACCTTTGCAAACTAATCTTGCCTTATTGCGAACTACAACACCATCCTCATTTAGCTTGTTTTTGAACACCCATTTAGTACCTATGACATTTTTGTTTACCAGTCGGGGTACCAGGGTCCCAGTGTTGTTTTTCTCAATCTGATCCAATTCTTCTTCCATTGCCTTAACCCAATGATCATCACCAAAAGCTTCCTTAGCACTCCTTGGTCCAATGGTGGAGATCATGCAAGAGTTCTCTCTAACTCTTCTTCTAGTAAGTACTCTAGCATCCTTATCCCCAATAATTTTCCTAGGACTGTGATTCAGTCTCACATATCTAGGAATAACATGATCATTCTCTTCAGGTTTTGGTTCTTCATCATCATCTTCTTCTGAAATTATTTGTTCCTATTAAACAAGTGCATCAGGATTTGCCTTACTAGTTTCTGAATTAATTGATTCAGGTTCCAATAACAAAATGCAAGGATCTTCATCCTTTTGCTTAGAACTGGTTCCTTCTGAAATTTTAGGACATTCATCTACATGAACGTCAACACTCTCAACAATTATTTGAGTCCGGTTGTTGAAACATTTATAGGCCTTACTCTTGGTGGAATAGCCAAGAAATATGCCTTCATCATTTTTTGCTTCAAACTTGCTTATGTAGTTGTGTGTGTGAAAAGTGGACTTGTATCTGTAAGCACAACACTTCAATTAAGTCATTACATGCATGGTTAATCAGATATGATCAATGAATAATAAACCATAAAAAATCGACTCATTTCCTGCTAAAAGATGCGAGTATATGGTTGCTCTCAAATTATAAGCAATACCAGTGACTAGACAACATCAAGACGAAGGATTTTATCTATATGAACATGATGAATGCTAGATGGATGCAATATTAATCTAAAAAGATTTTTACAATATTAAGCTAAAAGATGTTAATCAATGTGAAATAATTAATATGCAATATATCAATGAATCCTAGAGCAAAAATAGTATAATAATGATGCATTCTCCAGCCTTTTTTGAATGAGAGATGATTATGAATTTATAAAAAATTCAGAAAGAAACCAACGACTAAGATCAAATGATGATGAGCGGTCAAGATTTTCCAAGAGGAAGCACAATCCAAGTGAATTGATGTGATTGGATGCTTTTATCAGTTTTAAAGGAATTTGAACTAAAAATAAGATTAAAATCAAGAAAAAACTAATTTATTCTCTATTTCATTCAATTTTGAGATTTAATTGTTTTAATTGCTTTATTTGAGATTATCTATCAATTTTTAATTTGTTTTTCAAGATTGTTTCCAATTGATTTCTTTTCTCAATTTTTGGTCAATTAATTCCTTTTCTGATTTATTTCCATTTTTGAAGATTTTGTGCTCAATTGATTTATTTAATTTAAATTAATTCCTCTTTCTTGATTTGTTTCCTTTTTTGAAGATTTATGGCAAATTGATTTATTTAATTAAATATGCTAGGATATTTAATTAAAATAAATAATATAATTGTTTAAAATGATTTACTTGGAATGATTTATTAATTAAATGAATATTTAATTAATATTGGTTGATTAATTTGCCATGTGACATTTGATGATTAAAGAATTAATTGTGTGCTAAAGATTTTTTTAATTGCCTTTGGTTAGGACCTTGGTGATGTTGTCGAGATTAGGGGCCCATGGTTTAGATGACCATTTTTAGGGTATTACATTTGCCCCTCTTTGAATTAATGTGCGAGCAATGCGTTGGTTCAAAGAAAATTTGATGTCTAGGAGATGCCAGTTCTAAACTTGATTGATCATGAACTAAAAAAAAGCAAGGTGTTTAGCTTGATTCGAAGCGACAAAGCTGAATGAAGTCTGATTAAAGCGATACCATTCCTGAACTTGATTGAACTAGGAATGATAGAAAAAAAAGATACTGAACTTGAACTTGATTGATCAAGAAGCAGATCTTACTGATCTAGAACTTGATTGATCTAGACACAGTGAGTGATGATTAAAATTGATCTTGAACTTGATTGATCAAGATACGATGAAGATAAACTATTTAGCTTGATCAAGAAATGAATACCAAACACCTTCTTAAATTGGGTGTGATTAAAGATACTCTTTAAACCCTTTATTGAGTTTAAACGAATAATCAGCTTGATGAAAAGCGATGAAACTAATTAACATTAAGAGATTGATTCAGATAAAAGACAAATATTAGTTTGATATGAAGTGGTGAAACTGATATGCCCCTAGAAATTGATTTGATTTAGATGATCGAGAGATCTCAACTTGATATAAAGTGATGAAGTTGAGATGCCCCTAGCGATGAGGATTTGATTGATTTTCTTTAGTTGAAAAAGATTTTTGCTCATCTTTTGATGAAGATTTGAAAATTTTCCTCAACATTTGAAGATGTGAGGTCATAAGGTCACGAGTATGCCCCCTCAGGAGCGAAATCAAAAGATAGCGAGGGTACATGATGATAGGCAATTTTGAGCGATGATAAGTTATTTGAGCACAAATTGATTCAGAGGAATTTTTGAAATTCAAGAGAGAAATTGAGCACAATTTTGATTTGTAGAAATTAAATTGAGATTCAGCGTCGATTGATGAGAAATTGAGTGCAATCTGAAGAAGGAATGAGCTTATGATGAAAAGAGCGCTAAGTAGTCCAAATTATGAAATTGACTAGCAAAATGATCTCGAATTTTGATTTTGATCTCGAAAATGGACTCAAGATGGTCAAATTAGCTAAGGGTACAATTTTCATGTCCATCGGAGCAAGTTAAAAAATTAGGTTTTTGGCTATATATGGGACAAAAGTGTCATTTTAACCCTCCAAGTTTGAAAATTCAAAAAGCCTTCTACAAAGAAAATGGTGGTCCCTACTCATTAGCATTGATTCGAGTGCCAGAGAAGACATAATCGACCTCGAAAATATGAGCCAATAGTAAGCGATCGATCTTAAGCCTGTTTATGTTTTCAATTTTGATTTTTTTTGTTTCATTTTGCAAGTTTTTCGCATGTTTGGGGTCAGGCGTCACGGTTTATCATGCGAGACAGGATCTTGTTTTGTACGAGTAATTGGTAAAATTTCTTTCATCATTCTATGTCCACCCATGTGTCATATGACAAGTCTATAAAAAGACCTTTTTGTCATGTAGGGTCTGATAAATTGTCATTTGAGCTTGTTTTGTCATATGAGAGCTATTCCTGGCTTGTACGAGATGCTGCTTTTCTGTGTTTTTTCATACGAAAGACAGTGAGCATTTTTGAAGGTGTAAATGTGAATTTTTGATTGTGCTTTTGACTCAGTTGGATTCGCGTGATGTTTTACTTCTCTTGTAGGCTCATTTGGAATGTTTTATGATGCTTCGTTGTTGGGTTTTTTTGTAGGTTCGATTACCTCCTATTTTGTTTAGATGAGTGTATCCTCCTACTATGGCCTTAGTGTGAGATTTATCTGAGGTTGAGTAGGCTCATGTTGATATGTGTGGCTTGACTCATCTTTTGAGATTACCTGATATCTATGTGAACCACGGGATGCTCACAACATTGGTAGAGCAATTTCATTCGGAGCATAACACATTTCATCTGCTCGTGGGGGAGTTGACCATCACTCCCGAGGATGTATACAGGATCCTCCATATCCCTTTTGTTGGGGATAAGGTGGATTATGATTCAGAGCACCTTATAGGATTGTAGGCAATTAGGCATGTCTTCGATGTTCCTGATATTTTGAATCGGTCCATGAGTTGGGACATCCTTATGAGCAGGTACAATGAAAAGCATCCTTTGGCATGCTTCTTAGCTGGATTCATAGGTTGTTTTTTTATGCCAGATAGAGGGCAATAGGGTTTCTAGTGCGGATGGGGCCGGATGTTGGAGAGGTTGATAGAGACCCCTCAGAGGCTTGGCTGGGGCTCGTGTTTTTTGGCCCACATGTATCAAGAGATGCATGAGATCGTATACAGAGAGGGATGTAGCATGGCCGCTGGTGTAGATATTATGTAGGTGTGGGCTTGGGAACACCTTCCCATGTATCAGCCGATAGTAGCTAATAGTAGAGAGCCTGGGCAGCCGATCCTTTATAGGTATGCCGGATATATTACATAGCCCCATCTGGGCAAGACAAATTTCTGGAGACGACAGCTTGATGACTTGATAGTCGTCATATGGAGACCATACAGAGGTTTCAAGTCATGGGATGACTGGCAGCTAGTTCGCAGGGATTTGTTTGTTACGTGCCCACTGATTGGGAGATCACAGACCATTGTGGAGCGATTCATTGTTTCTCGGGTGATGAGGCAGTATGGCCGACCTTAGGGGATCTCACAGGAGTATACAACTTATGCTCGATATGTAGATGAGGAGAGATAGGGATGGTCTTCGCGGTTGTCATACGCTTTGGCGATGTAGGAGTTGACAGGGTTACACCGCCTGGGGCTGGATTATTTGGATGAGGTGACAGATGCATGGGTATTTCCCTAGTATAGAGATCATTTTTAGCAGCATCCGTTTCCACTTTTTACAGATCTAGGTGAGCAGGCTCCTCATATTGAGGATGTTGAGGATGATGCCCCTGCACCAGCATAGGGATAGGGCCAGAGGCAGGGTCAGGCACAAAGAGCTGAGGCTCCGTGATGGGGTAGTGGAGATCCAGGTGCTAGCAATAGCAGGGTGCCAGCTGAGGGAGGACAGCGGAGGGGTGAGGGCAGATCCCTAGGAGGAGTGGGTGTTAGATTGGGTGGGAGGGAGGAGGAGCGAGCAACACCTAGGTAGGTTCGGCAACGGAGGAAGGAGGAGAGTGGAGCTAGAGGTGGAGGTGGAGATGGAGATGGGGGGCCTATGAGAGAGCAGGGGACAAATGCTGGATGGTCAATGAGGGCACGTCTTGCAGAGCTGTAGTCATAGTTGTTAGTGGCTCAAACTCAGCTGGCAGAGCGAGACCGACAGCTGGCTAAGATGAGGACTGAGCATGATCACCAGATTGCCAAGGTGAGGATAGAGTGTGATCCTTAGATTGCAGAACTGAGAGCAGAGATAGAGCCCTTACAATAGGAGGTCCTTCACCAGTCTAGCAGGGCATCTTACTATGTGGCCACATATAGTGTCACAGTTCCTGTTTCTCTGCAGGTGATGCCCTACTCTTAGTACATGGCATGTTCAAAGGGAGCTCGGGTGCCTCGTCAGGATCCCAAACATTAGGCTCCTCCTCCACCACTAGGCGATGAGGGAGAGGGAGTGAGCTAGATGATTTCTTTTTTGTAGCTCGGATATTTTTTGTAGACACACCCATTTCTTGTAGCCTATGCGATTCTTGCGTTGATGGGAGTTTGTATATGTCATTTGACATGATATATATATATATATATATATATATATATATATATATATATATATATATATATATATATATATATGAGATCCAATTTGACTTCATCGTACCTATGTTGATTCGCTTATGAGATATCTTTTATATGCGTTATTATATATGTATGCATTTCTTTTCAGCATGAATGTATGAATGCAAATGGAATATGAATGCTTATTTTTGTTTCTTTTCATATGCAAATAAATGATAATGCAAATGAGTAATGCAATTTTTTCATTTTTCAATGCAATAAGATGAATTCAAATGAATGATAGTGAATGTATGAATCTATATTAAATGATTATTTATGTAGCTAAAACATCTCAAAACACAAGTACTCGATCAGAGAAATGATGAAAAGAGACAACTTAGCGAAGAAATGATGATGCTCCAACTCTCATTCAGACGATATAGAAAGCATTGTTACTATATCGAAATCACTCGAAATGCATGAGATGCATAATGAAATGCAAGAATGATATGCAAAATGAGATGCAACCCTAAACCTAGTCACTGGACTTTGAACAACTTAATTGTCATCATTGAGCATTTTACAATTATAGCAGGCAGATTAGAGTTCCTTTCTTTGCATGTGCAATAGTAATGATCTTGTCCGCAATGACCTTTTTTTCTCGTTCATATCTTTGGACAGATTTCGCAGGGACTCAGATTGCAAAATAAAGAAATTCCCTCAAAATGAACAGAGAAATGATATGGACCTCCATGTAGCATTCAAATAAGTGGAGTCGGGGTATGTGAGGCGATTCCACCTTGATGTGAAGGCTCTTATCACAGACACACAACTAATTTAGATGTTTCCAGATCATTGGTATCATTCCTACAAGTAGAAAATAAGTAAATATTATGCCCCCAATCCTTTCTCCTCTTAGTCAAGATAGACTTCCTTGTGTTACTCAAAGGGATAATAATCAAAAACCAATATAAAAGACAGCACGCAAAGAAAATTTTCAATTTATAGCTCAAACTGTTTAGTGATTGTTTTCCGTTATGTTGTTTTGCTTGTTAACTCAGTGATAAAACTCTTCATTAGTCAGGAGACAAGTAATTGACTTGGAGTGGACGACCAGGTTTCACTGACGTAAGATTGACTTGGATGACACTGCTTAGGACATGTAATGTGCTCTTGTCGATTAACCTAAGACTATGACAATGATCAGTTTCAAGCCATGAAGGTTCCAACGAACTAGGATGTCACAAAAGTGACTGAAATATGTACAAGCGAAAGCAAAGATGCAGGAAAGTGGGAATGCCAACGTTGCGTTGATAGATTGAGCACCTGAGTACAAGAGGTGTCTGTTTACTAGGTTTTCACTTGTTTGGCAGAGATTCATTTTTTTTATTTTTATTTTATCAAGGTGCCTATTTACTAGGTTTTCACCAGGGCATTTTCTCTCTTTTTTCCTTTTTTTTTTTTCGAATTTCTTCAAGACTTTTTCTGATTTTTCTGATTTTTTTCATGACTTTTTTTTTTAATTTTTAGGATTTTTTCAGGACATTTTTTTTTAATTTTTAGGATTTTCTTTTTAGGACTTTTTTTGTTATATAAGCTGCTACAGAAAAGAATCTTTAGGTGAAGAATTTCTTCAGATGGATGGTATTAATCGGTTCATGGAGTTGTTCTCCTTCCAATGTTGAGAGTTGATAAGCACCAAAGCCAAAAGGTGGTGCAGTAATGATATAGGGACCCAGCCAGTTGGGTTCAAACTTCCCTTTGTTGTCTCAAAACTATTGATTTTTAGGATTCTCTCTTAGAACTAAGTCACCAACTTGAAATTCTTGGTGTCAAACTTTCTTGTTATATCGTTTGGACATTCTCTTTTGATACACTCTAAGATGATCAAATGCCACTTGGTGATGCTCATCCAATAATTCGAGCTCTTGCAACCTAGATATTCTGTAGTCTTCCTTAGCAATAAGACCTTGCAAGGAAACTCTTAGAGATGGTATTTCTACCTCAATAGGTAGTACTGCTTCAGACCCATACACCAAAGAGAAAGGTGTAGCCCTAGTAGGTGTTTTGATACTTGTTCTATAAGCCCATAATGCAGGATTGAGCTGCAGATGCCAATCCTTCCCGGATTTGTTCACTGTTCTATGCAAGATAGCCAGTAGGTTTTTGTTAGATGCCTCTGCTTGTCCATTACCTTGGGGGTAATATATTGAGGACTAGTGTTGCTTGATTTTAAATTTCTCACAGAGTTCATCCAGATCTTTGTTGTTAAACTGTCCTCCATTGTCAATTATAATGGAGGAAGGTATACCATACATACAAATGATATAATTAAGAATAAAGAGAGCCACTTGTTTTCCTATTGCCTTGATGAATGGAACCACTTCTACCCACTTAGTGAAGTACTCAGTAGTAGTGATAATAAATTTATGTCCATTAGATGATGTGGGATATATTTGGCCTATTAGATCGAACACCCACTATTGGAAGGGCCAGTGCATTACAAATGGTATAAGATCCCTTGCAGGAGCATGGATAAGATGCCCATGTAACTGACACTTTTCATAGGTTTTAGCAAATTTTATGGCTTCCTTCTCCATGTCTGGTCAATAGTAGCCAACCCTTAGTAGTTTTCGCGCTAAATTTAGACCATTTGAATGAGATCCACAAACACCTTCATGAACTTCAGATAATGTGCATTAGGACAACTCAGTTTCTAGACATCTAAGAAAAGTATTATCTAAACCTCACCTAAACAAGTCGTTAGCAATGATGACATACTATGATGCATTTCAGATTAGGTTTCATTTTTCATTTCGGGAAAGATTGGCAGGGACAATTTGGTCACGTAGGTAAGAGTAAATGTGGCTATAATGAGATGAGTCATGTCCAATAATAGAACAGACTACCTAGGACTCGAGAGAATCATAGGAAGGGTAATGTAACTCTTCCACCAGGAATTCAAAGCAAAAATTAGACTCATGTAGCTGTGGTATAGATGCCAAAGTAGCCATCACATCCACTACTCTATTTGTTGTTCTAGGTATCTGCTGAAACAATACAGAAATAAAATATTACTTAAGGTCATCCACCATCCTCTTGTAAGGAATTAGTTTCTCATCTCTCATCTGATATAGATCATTGATCTGGTTGATAATGAGTTGAGAATCTACATAGATGTGTATTTCCACGATCTTCCACTCGATGGCTAACTTGATCCTATTTACCAAAGTTTCATATTCTGCAATGTTGTTTGTGCAAGGGAAGAGAATCTTGTAAGCTTTTGGAATTGAGTATTTCTAGGGAGTAATAAATAGTATCCTAGCACCAGAGCCATGTTGAGTAAAAGACCCATCAAAGAACATCTTCCATGATTGTTCAGTAAGGTACATGATTGATTCATCTAGGAATTCTATATGTAGAGGTTGATCGTCTGCAAGTGGAGCTTCAACAAGTTGGTCTACAATAACTTGTCCTTTGATAGCTGTACATTCCACATATTCAATGTCAAATTCTGTAAGGATCATGACCCATTTGGCCAGTCTTCCTGTAAGCATTGCTTTACTGAGGAGGTACTTAAGTGGATCAATCTTAGCTACCAACTTAATAGAATGTACCAACATATAGTGCCTCAATTTTTGTGATGCAAAGACCAATGCTAAGCATGCTTTTTTAATTATAGTGTAATTCATTTCATATGACACCAATGTTCAGTTGATGTAATAGATAGCTCGTTCCTTTTTATTGTCATCCTGTTGTGCCAGAAGTGCCCCTAGTGAAGTATCTATAGCTGATATGTATAGGATCAATGGCTTACCTTGAAACAGTGGCATTAATATGGGTGGATTAGAGAGATATTCTTTGATTTGTTGTAATTGTAGTTTACAATCTTTATCTTAGTTGTATTGAATCCCTCTCCTTAATACCTTCATGAAGGGTTGAGCTTTGTCAGCTAGCTGAGATATAAAATGCCTTATGGACTGAAGACAACCTTGTAGACTTCTCATCTGACTGATATTCTTTAGTGGAGGCATCTCCATTATAGCCTAGACCTTTTCAGGGTCAAACTCAATTCCTTTCTTGGATATTATGTACCCAATCAATTTTCCTGATGTTACCCCAAATGCACATTTCTTCAGATTTAAGCAAAGCTTGAATCTTTCCATTCGATCTAATATGAGGCCTAGCTCTTGAATGTGTGTAGATCTCTTCATAGTCTTTACCAGGGTGTCATCAACATAATATTCCATGTTTTTATGCATCATATCATGGAAAATAGTGGTTACTGCTCTTTGGTAGGTTGCTCCTACGTTCTTTAGACCAAATGGCATAACATTCTAGTAGAAGGTTTCCCATGCACATGTGAAAGTTGTCTTCTCTTGATCTTCAGGTGCTATCTTGATCTGATTGTAACCAGAGAATCCATCCATTAATGAATACATCTCGTATCCAGCAGTCATATCTACTATCATGTCAATGTTGGGCAATGAAAAATAATCTTTTGGACATGCCTTATTAAGATCCCTGAAATCTATGCAAACTCTAATAGATTTGTCTGCTTTTGATACAGGTACTATGTTGGATATCCATTCTGCATAGTCTATAGCTCTAGTAAATCTATCTTTTAGCAATTTCTCTAGTTCAGCCTTGACTAGTAGTGCCACACGAGGATGCATTTTTTGGAGTTTTTGTTTGACTGGTTTAACTCTTGGCATAATAGAGAGATGATGCATGATTAGATCAGGATCTAGTCCTGGCATATCTGAGTATGTCCATGCAAAGTTAATCTTCTTTTCTAAAAACAGATCACTGAAATCTTTTAACTCTTCTGCTGACAGTGATTGGGCTAAATGAATGATATGCGGTATCTCTTGACTCCCAATGTTCACTGGCCGAGTTGGCTCGATCAATATGGAAGATCTCTCCTGGAAGTGGCTCGGCAGTATATCAAGTACCTCACCTTCAGGAGCCTCATAGAGGTTTTCACCTTTGGGTACGTCCTTTATTTTCTCTTTTTTATAGTCTGATACTGCCACAATGTGGTTTTCACCATCATATCTTTTATTCTTATTTTTCTTGTTTTTGCAACTAAGATACTTGATATCCGCTTTAGTCATTTTTTCATTTTTTTCGCTAGTGGAAGAGTACATGGGTTCAACTGCATTGAGATAGTAGGCTAGTGTATAGTCATTGGAAAAAGTAGGCATGTTCAAGGGTTGGTTATAAAGAGTATTATCAATCAGTTCCAGATGTATTAAGGATAAGGTTGGAACAGGCTCAAGGGAGTTCACGATACTATCATCATTGTTTCAAACCAACCAGTCGAGTTCCAAAATACTACCTTGTGTATGTGTCTCAAGACCAGGAAGAGTTACAACATGATTATCATCATTCATGTTAGTATTTATTGGGCCTAAATCAACTGACTTACTTCTAGCGTTGTCACCTACTTCAGACTGGACTACATACCGTGGTATAATAGTAGACAATATCTCATCATTCATGATAGATTAGTCATAATGTGTTGTTGAATAGTTATTGTCATAGATAGAGCTCCTATCCGAGTCATCAGAGTCATAGGATGGATTTGCTGACCCATCTTCAAGTGGTTTAGGGAAGGCATATATAGTATCAACACCCACATCCTTGATGCTGCAAGTTCCTTCGTGATTTGGTTCATTGATTGCTTGCACTTGACACACTTGTGGATATGACTTAGATGGTTTTATTAATCCCTATCGTGTATTCCATTCAGCTTCTTCTGGACTGATAACTAGCTTGTTTGTTGTAGCTTCTAGTTCTTCCTGTGTAATTCCATACCTAATTTGTCCTATCTCATTAGGAGAGTTAGTAGGTGAAGGACTTGCTTGTGTCTTTTCTTTCTCCAGCTATCGGTCATAATCTTCTTGTTGTTTTAATCTGATTTCCTCTATTTCCTTTTTCATTCTTAGGCATATCAGCCCTTGTGTGTCATCTGCAGTGTCCCTAAGTTCTTCAAGCATTTCTATAGTAGATGTATCTTAGATGTGATCTGGACTCCATTCATACTCATTTGAATCAGTTTCTGAGTTATCTACTTGTTGTTTGTCAATATATGTGACTGGAACATTTAGCAGTGCAAACAATTCTCTAATTCTGTATACCTCATCTCTCATATCCTCTGGGATTTCTACTTCCTGTGGTATGATAGCTGATAGGATTGGAACTTGATTTCCATTTGTTTCCTTTCTCTAGGTAGGCAATTCTTGTTATTCAGCGTCACACTCTTCCTAAGTTTGGTGAGCATTGATTTCTTGTATGGTTAAAGGTAGTACCTTTTTCTTCCACTTCCATTGATAGTGAGGTGTGCGTTTCTGATCTGAGTGCTTGTTTGGATAATATCCCAGTCCAACTTTATCATTGATAGACTTAGTTTGTAGTTGAATGGGTTCAACAATACCTTGTTGATGCTTGCCTAGGGGACCAGCACCTGAATATCCCATGCAGTGATTCATCTTATAACCTAGACCACATTGTGTCAGAGATATCACACAATGTCGTACTTCTTTATCTACACTATCTTCTTTGAAAAGTGATTTAAGGATATCATCTCCTTCTATCTCACCTACAAGAGAAGTAGAGGACTGTATAAAGGTGCCATCATAAATGACATTTGGGGTTGAAATTTGTGGCTTCATACCCGCTAATGGTTTTCCCAACTATCTTGGTGATGGAGGAAGTGATATCAGTGAGAGTATAGGTTCTATCTTGTAGCCATCCATGCCAGTGTATGTGATTTTCAGTTTCTTTTCCAAATCTTTTAGCAGAGATTCTGAACCTTTAGCTATGAAAGCTGCTCTATTATTAGGAACAAAAGCATCAACACATTGCGTTAATGCATTGCAGGCATAGCTTGTATCGGCAGGAATATTGACTTCTACTCCATTATAAGGAAACTTTAGACATTGATGGTAAGTAGATGGTACTCCTTTCATTTCATGAATCCATGGCCTACCCAGTAAGATGTTGTATGAAAGATGAAGATCCAGGACTTGAAAAATGACATCTCTCTCCACAGGACCTACTCTGATTGGTAATGATACCAGTCCCTTAGAAGTTCTTTCTTCTTCATCACAAGCCTTGATTGTTATCTTCTTTGTTGGCTCAATAACATTTTCAGAGAATCCCAGCTTTGTTAGTAGATTGTAAGTACAAATATTCAACCCAACACCTCCATCTATCAAAACATGTTTAACGCGGTGTTTATGGATCATGGCTTCAATGTGTAATGGTTGGTTATGTGGATGACTTAGTGAGTTATCATCTTGTTTAGAGAACGTGAGGTAATGAGGGGAGGTCAGGTGACCTACCATAGATTGAAACTGACCTACCTCTAAATCCTTAGGAACACTAGTGGTAAGTAGAGCCTTGTCCAGGATCTCTTTATGGGTAGAGGAGATCTTAAGCAATTCTAAAATGGAGATTTGAGCATTGGTTCTCTTCAATTGTTCCACAATACTATAACCAGGAGAAGATGATGAAACTAGTTGCTTTGATTTGGCCATGATCCTGCATTATGGGCTTATAGAACAAGTATCGGAACACCTACTAGGGATACACCTTTCTCTTTGGTGTATGGGTCCGAAGCAGTATTACCTATTGAGGTAGAAATACCATCTCTAAGAGTTTCCTTGCAAGGTCTTATTACTGAGGAAGACTATAGAATATCTAGGTTGCAAGAGTTTGAATTGTCGGATGAGTGTCACCAAATGGCGTTTGATCATCTTAGAGTGTATCAAAAGAGAATGTCCAGAGGATATAACAAGAAAGTTTGACATCAAGAATTTCAGGTTAGTGACTTAGTTATAAGAGAATCCTAAAAATCAACAGTTTTGAGACAACAAAGGGAAGTTTTAACCCAACTGGATGGGTCCCTATATCGTTACTGCAGCTTTTGGCTCTGGTGCTTATCAACTCTCAACATCGAAAGGAGAACAACTCTGCGAACTGATTAACACCATCCATCTGAAGAAATTAATCACCTAAATATTCTTTGCTCCAGCAGCTTATACAGCGGAAAAAGTCTTGAAAAAAAATCCTAAAAATAAAAAAAAATGTCCTGAAAAAATCCTAAAAATAAAAAAGTAAAAAAGTCTTGAAAAAATCATAAAAATAAAAAAAAGTCCTGAAGAAATTAGAAAAAAAAAAAGGAAAAAGGAAAAGATAAGGAGAAGGAAAAAATAAAAAAAGAGAGAAAATGCCCTAGTGAAAACCTGGTAAACAAGTACCTTGGTAAAAAAGAAAAAAAAAGAATCTCTGCCAAGCAGGTGAAAACCTGGTAGACAGGCGCCTCTTGTACTCAAGCACTCCATCTATCAATGCAATGTTGGCATTCCTACTTTCCTGCATCTTTGCTTTCACTTGTACATATTTCAGTCACTTTTGTGACATCCTAGTTCATTGGAACCCTCATGGCTTGAAACCGATCATTGTCATAGTCTTAAGTTAAGCGAAAAAAGCACATTACATGTCCAAAGCAGTGTCATCCAAGTCAATCTTACATCAGTGAAACCTGGTCATCCACTCCAAGTCAGTTACCTGTCTCCTGACTATTGAAGAATTTTATCACTGAGTTAACAAGAAAAACAAAATAATGGAAAACAATCACTAAACAATTTGAGCTATGAATTGAAAATTTTCTTTGCGTGTTGTCTTTTATATTGGTTTTCGATTATTATCCCTCTGAGTAACTCAAGGAAGTCTATCTTGACTAAGAGGAGCAAGGATTGGGGGCATAATATTTTCTTGTTTTCTACTTGTAGGAATGATCCCAATGATATGGAAACATCTAAATTAGCTAGGTGTCTATGATAAGAGCCTTCACATCAAGGTGGAATCGCCTCACATACCTTGACTCCACTTATTTGAATGCTATAGGGAGGTCCATATCATTTCTCTGTTCATTTTGAGGGAATTTATTTATTGTGCAATCCAAATCCCTGCAAAATCTATCCAAAGATATGAATGAGAAAAAAGGTCATTGCGGACAAGATCATTACTATTGCACATGCAAAGAAAGGAACTCTAATCTGCCTGCTATAATTCTAAAATGCTCAATGATGACAATTAAGTTGTTCAAAGTCCAGTGACTAGGTTTAGGGTTGCATCTCATTTTGCATATCATTCTTGCATTTCATTCTGCATCTCATGCATTTTGAGTGATTTCGATATAGTAACAATGCTTTCTGAATCGTTTGAATGAGAGTTGGAGCATCATCATTTCTTCGCTAAGTTGTCTCTTTTCATCATTTCTCCGATCGAGTACTTGTGTTTTGAGATATTTTAGCTGCATACATAATCATTTAATATAAATTCATACATTCACTATCATTCATTTGAATTCATCTTATTGCATTGAAAAATGAAAAAATTGCATTACTCATTTGCATTATCATTTATTTGCATATGAAAAGAAATAAAAAGAAGCATTCATATTCCATTTGCATTCATACATTCATGCTGAAAAGAAATGCATACATATAGAATAACGCATATAAAAGATATCTCATAAGCGAATCAACACAGGTATGATGAAGTCAAATTGGATCTCATATATATATCATGTCAAGTCTACAAGTACAAAATGATGTCAAATAACATATACAAACTCCCATCAGAGCAAGAATCGCATAGGCTACAAGAAATGGGTGTGTCTACAAAAAATATCTGAGCTACAAAAAAGAAATCATCTAGCTCCCTCCCTCTCCCTCATCGCCTGGTGGTGGAGGAGGAGCCTGATGTCTGGGTGCCTAACAAGGCACTTGCGCTCCCTTTGACTGTGCCATGTACTATGAGTAGGGGATCTCCTGCTGAGAAATAGGAACTGCGACACTATATGTGGCCACATAGTAAGATGTCCTACTAGACTGATGAAGGACCTCCTGTCACAGGGGCTCTATCTCTGCTCTCATCTCTACTCTCAATTTTGTAATCTGATGATCATGCTCAGTCCTCACCTTAGCGATCTGGTGATGACACTCAGTCCTCATCTCGGCTAGCTATCGGTCTCGCTCTATCAGCTGAGTCTGAGCTACTAACAATTGTGACTGCGGCTCTGCAAGACGTGCACTCATCAACCGTCCAGCATCTATCCCCTGCTCTCTCACAGGCCCCCCATCTCCATCTCCACCTCCACCTCCACCTCCACCTTGCTCCTCCCTCCACTACCAAACCTGCCTAGGTGTTGCTCGCTCCTCCTCCATCCCACCCAATCTCACACCCACTCCTCTTAGGGATCTGCCCTCATCCTCTACTGTCCTCCCTCAGCTAGCACCCTGCTATTGCTAGCACCTAGATCTCCACTACCCCATCGCAGAGCCTCAGCTCTCTGTGCCTGACCCTGCCTCTGGCCTGGTCTTTGGTCCTGTCCTTGTGCTGTTATAGGGGCATCATCCTCAACATCCTCAATATGAGGAGCCTGCTCACTTGGATCTTTAAAACATGGGAATAGATGCTGCTAAAAATGATCTTTATACTGGGGCAATACCCCCACATCTGCCACATTGTCTAAGTAATCCCACCTCATGTGGTGTAACCTTGTCAACTCCTGCATCGCCAAAGCGTATGACAACCGTGGAGACCATCCCTTTCTCTCCTCATCTGCATATTGAGCATAAGTTGTATACTCCTATGAGATCCCCTGAGGTCGACCATATTGCCTCATCACTTGAGAAACGACGAATCGCTCCACAATGGTTTGTGATCTCCAAATCAGTGGGTACGTAACAAACAGGTCCCTGCGAACTAGTTGCCAGTCATCCCATGGCTCCAAAGCTCTGTATGGTCTCCATATGACAGCTATCAGGTCATCAAGCTATCCTCTCCAAAAAACTGTCTTGCCCAGATAGGGCTATGTAATATATCCAGCATACTTATAAATGATCGGCTGCCCAAGCTCTCTGCTATCAGCTACTATCGGCCGATACACGGGAAGGTGCTCCCAAGCCCACACCTACATAATATCTACACCAGCGGCCATGCTACGTCCCTCTTTGTATATGATCTCATGCATCTCTCGATACATGTGGGCCAATAAACATGAGCCCCAGCCAAGCCTCTGAGGGGTCTCTATCAACCTCTCCAACATCCGGCCCCATCCGCACTAGAAACCCTATTGCCCTCTGTCTGGCATAAGAAAACAACCTATGAATCTGGCTAAGATGCATGCCAAAGGATACTCCTCATTGTACCTGTTCATAAGGATGTCCCAACTCATGGATTGAGTCAAAATATTAGGATCACCAAAGACATGCCTAACTGCCTACAATCTTGGAAGGTGCCCTGAATCATAATCCACCTTATCCCCAGCAAAAGGGATATGGAGGATCCTGTATACATCCTCAGGAGTGATGGTCAACTCCCCCACCAGAAAATGAAATGTGTTATGCTTCGAATGAAATTGCTCTACCAATGCCATGAGCATCCCATGGTTCACACAGATATCAAGTAATCTCAAAAGATGAGTCAAGTCGTACATATCAACATGAGCCTGCTCAACCTCAGATAAATCTCGCACTAAGGCCATGGTAGGAGGATACACGCATCTAAACAAAATAGGAGGTAATCGAACTTGCAAATAAAACCAACAACAAAGCATTAGAAAACATTCCAAATGAGCCTACAAGAGAAGTAAAACATCATGCAAATCCAACTAAGTCAAAAGCACAATCAAAAATTCACGTTTACACCTTCAAAAATGCTCACTATCTCTCGTACGACAAAACACAAAAAAGCAGCATCTCGTAAGAGCCAGGAATAGCTCTCGTATGACAAAACAAGCTCAAATGACAATTTATCAGACCCCGCATGAAAAAAGGGTCTTTTTACAGACTTGTCGTATGATACATGGGTGTACCTAGAACAACAAAACTAATGACCTTAAACAATGAAAGAAATGTTACCAGTTACTCGTACGAGACATGATCCTATCTCGCATAATAAACCATGACGCGCGACCCCAAACATGAGAAAAACTTGCAAAATGAACAAAAAATTCAAAATTGAAAACATAAACAGGCTTAAGATCGATCACTTACCGTTGGCTCATAGTTTCAGGGTCGATTATGTCTTCTCTGGCGCTCGAATCGATGTTGACGAGTAGGGACCACCATTTTCTTTGCAGAATGCTTTTTAAATTTTCAAACTTGGAGGGTTAAAATGAATTGAAAATGACACTTTTGTCTCATATATAGCCAAAAACCTAATTTTTTAACTTGCTCCGATGGACACGAAAATTGTACCCTTAGCTAATTTGACCGTCCTGAGTCCATTTTCGAGATTGAAATCGAAATTCGAGATCATTTTGCTAGTCAATTTCAGAATTTGGACCACTTAGCGCTCTTTTCATCAGAAGCTCATTCCTTCTTCAAATTGCGCTCAATTTCTCATCAATCGATGCTGAATCTCAATTTAATTTTTATAAATCAAAATTGCACTCAATTTCTCGCGAAAATTTCAAAAATTCTTCTGATTCAATTTGTGGTCAAACAACTTATCATCGCTCAAAATTGCCTATCATCATGTACCCTCGCTATCTTTTGATTTCGCTCCCGAGGGGGCATACTTGTGACCTTATGACCTCACATCTTCAAATGTTGAGGAAAATTTTCAAATCTGCACCAAAAGATGAGCAAAAATCTTTTTCAACTAAAAAAAATCAATCAAATCCTCATTGCTAGGGGCATCACAACTTCATCACTTTATATCAAGTTGAGATCTCTCAATCATGTAAATCAAATAAATTTCTAGGGGCATATCAGTTTCACCACTTCATATCAAACTGATATTTGTCTTTTATCTAAATCAATCTCTTAACGTTAATCAGTTTCATCACTTTTCATCAAGCTGATTATTCGTTTAAACTCAATCAAGGGTTTAAAGAGTATCTTTAATCACACTCAATTTAACTAGGTGTTCGATATTCATTTCTTGATCAAGCTAAACAGTTTATCTTCATCGTATCTTGATCAATCAAGTTCAAGATCGATTTTTATCATCATTCACTGTGTCTAGATCAATCAAGTTCTAGATTAGTAAGATCCACTTCTTGGTCAATCAAATTCAATTTCAGTATCTTTTGTTTTCTATCGTTCCTAGTTCAATCAAGTTCAGGAATGATATCACTTTAATCAGACTTCATTCAGCTTTGTTGCTTCTAATCAAGCTAAATACCTCACTTTTTTTTAGTTCGTGATCAATCAAGTTCAGAACTAGCATCTCCTAGACATCAAATTTTCTTTGAACCAATGCACTGCTCACACATTAATTCAAAGAGGGGAAAATGTAATACCCTAAAAATGGTCATCTAAACCATGGGCCCCTAATCTCGACAACATCACCAAGGTCCTAACCAAAAGCAATTAAATAAATCTTGAGCACACAATTAATTCTTTAATCATCAAATGTCACATGGCAAATCAATCAACCAATATTAATTAAATATTCATTTAATTAATAAATCATTCCAAGTAAATCATTTTAAACAATTATCTTATTTATTTTAATTAAATATCCTAGCATATTTAATTAAATAAATCAATTTGCCATAAATCTTCAAAAAAGGAAACAAATCAAGAAAGAGGAATTAATTTAAATTAAATAAATCAATTGAGCACAAAATCTTCAAAAATGGAAATAAATAAAAAAATGAATTAATTAATTGACCAAACATTGAGAAAAGAAATCAATTGGAAACAATCTTGGAAAACAAATTAAAAATTGATAGATAATCTCAAAGAAAGCAATTAAAACAATTAAATCTCAAAATTGAATGATATAGAGAATAAATCAGTTTTTTCCTGATTTTAATCTTTTTTTTAGTTCAAATTCCTTTAAAACTGATAAAATCATCCAATCACATCAATTCACTTGGATTGTGCTTCCTCTTGGAAAATCTTGACTGCTCATCATCATTTGATCTTAGCCGTTGGTTTCTTTCTGAATTTCTATAAATTCATAATCATCTCTCATTCAAAAGAGGCTGGAGAATACATTGTTATTATATTGTTTTTGCTCTAGGATTCATTGATATATTGCATATTAATTATTTCACATTGATTAACATCATTTAGCTTAATATTGCAAAAATCTTGTTAGATTAATTTTCCATCCATCTAGCATTCATCATGTTCATATAGATAAAATCCTTCGTCTTGATGTTGTCTATTCACTAGTATTTCTTATAATCTGAGAGCAATCATATACTGGCATCTTTTAGAAGGCAATGGGTTGATTTGTTATGGTTTATTATTCATTGATTATATTTGATTAACCATGCATGTAATGACTTAATCGAAGTGTTGTGCTTACAGATACAGGTCCACTTTTCACACACACAACCCTATCCTAAATTAAGAACTGAAACTAGGAGTCACGGTTAACTTGCAAGTTTTTGCCTTGACACTCTACTTAACAACTACAAAATGGGGATTTCATGAGCACTACGAAGACCCTACTAGGTGAGCCATGTTTTTGTAATCATACATAATTTATCTCTAAATTGGAACTCAAGTAGGAGCTGCAACTAAACATACAAAATTAAAACTTTGCCTTATTTATTGGTAAAAGATTTATAATTTTCAACTATGCATGCAACCGCTTGAACTATAGGATCAACTACATGCTTAACTCTAAATTTATATTTCTTCAAAACCTCATCTGCATGTGTTCCCCCCTCCTCTAACTCCTTCACCATGTCCGCCACCTCCTGACACTGAGTAATCATATATGTGTACCTATCCATAAGGGTGACATCAAACAGGGCCACGAGTCCAAGGTGTTGTACCTCATATGCATCCCACTAATTCAAAACTTGTTGCTAGTCTATTATTCCCATATTAGCTATTATGAGGCCAAAAGGTCCTAGCATATTCTTTACAAAACTCTCATATGACAAAATTTACCTGAGGAGAGGGTCCCGAATCTCTGTCATATCTTTGATATACTGCTAAAATATTTCAATCTTCAACTCCAAAATGTATACATAGGACTGTAATTTTTTATAGCTGTCACCTCCTAAGAGGTCTTTCTTTATTACCGTCTCTTTCCCTAGCCGCAATATCCTTTTCAAAACTCAAAACTATTTATTGAAAATGTTTGACTTTCATTCCCATTATGCAGAATGGGAAGCCAAAGCTCTACCTGCCTGTAGTGCCTTACGATATATTTCCACCGTATTTTGCAAGAAAAACCTAATCTTAGCTTCATTCACCTGGGTCCAAGATTTGGCGGTAGCAGCCACTCATCTCACCTCTACTAGTGCCTTTACTTCTTCCTCTGGTAGTGATGAGGTTGAAGGTAGGTCATCAGCTCTATAAGAGTCTAGAGATTTACTCATTTTGATCAGGAATTGCTTATATTGTCCTAGTTGCACTTTAAGCTCCATATTTGAGGTATGCTCCTTTTTAAAACACCCTCTAACAACACTTGTGGCTAGTTCCAAAGTATCTAGCTCTCCCCACTTGGTTTGTTTACCCAAATTTACCTAGGATATTTAATACTTGGGAGAAGCTTGTCCCTCAACTTCATGTGGAACTACACATCTGCAATCACCTCACCGGAGTCAGTTTTTGATAAATGATGGACAGTTTTTAGCTTCTTAACCTTTGATGGCTCCTTAGTGATTACTTGTTGTAGAGTGACCTTAGGGAGCTCTTCTTTTCTCTTTTTCTTCCCAAAGGTAAACTCCAGCCATTGTTGTATATCTTCATCCTTCTCACCTTGATATTATACTATATTCGTAGTCCTAACATGAACCTCTGCTTCATCTCTTACTTTTGTTCTTGTTTGCCGAGGATTCTGAGGTGAGGTAATCTGGAGGGCTAGATTAATTTGGAGACCTTGTTTCTTATATAACTCTCTTAGTTTTCCATTGAACTCTTCATTAAATGCCATTTCTTCCTCGCCTACCTCTGTTTCCCCTTGCATGGTTGTTATATCCTTAAGGAGGTCCCCTTGATCTTGAGGGGTTAGAATCAGTCTTTCATTTAATATATCCTCTGCCTCATCCCCTTCCTGCTTGACTTCCAGTGGCCATTGTTGCTCAAGATCTTCCTCCTCCTAATCTGAATTAGATTCGATGTTTCTAATTTTTACTTCTTTAGTGGTAGACCTGAAACCTTGTACTCTAGGCTATCCTGCAGGTATATTGACTAGTGGTGGTGTAGGGGAACTAGTGTCTGGAGTATGTTTCGCATCTCTTGCAGGTGGCTAAGTGGGTATCTCCTTAGTAATTTCTATATTTCCTTCTTTCTCTTGGGTACCCTCTCCTTTAGTGTTCCCTATAGCCGTCCTTGGTGGGAGAACTTTGGCAAGTGGTACCACCCCTAATCCATCAGTCACTCCTAGGTCTGTAACCTTCTTTAATAATTCAGATTCCCTCATCTTTTCTTGGAGTTTCGCATGTAAGTCTTCAATACTTTGTTGAGGTTTGTCTTCTTCACCTCAATCAATGGACGTATTTTTCCTCGAGGCTGACCTTTTCTTCCAAGCATACTCCTTATGGCCCCTTGATTGAGGTACCCCTGAAGTGGATTCCTTCTATTTTTCCTTTGATACGCTGGGCCTTACCCTCTGGCTTAACCATTACTTGGTCCTGTTGATGACTACTTGAGAGCTTTTCCATATTTTTGTTTTCAGTTGCAAACCAGTTTATTGGGGAGAGGGGCCTTTTATCTATCCCCGATTCCCTATAAGCTGGATCAAGTAAATCCCCATCATCCCTCAAGTCTTTAGGGAGGTTAGTCTCAATTTTGAAATCTCTTACCTGTGGCATAGATAACCTATTATAGCTCTTCTCCCTAGCCTCAAAACTATCTTGCAAGATAGCCCAAAAGTCCTCCAAGTTGGGCCTATGCCCCTCATATGCCTTAGGCATAGCTTGTTTTAAGTTTCCCATAGGATCATAGAACTCCCTAGCATGATCATACTCCTTCAAGTTCAAATCTTGAAGCTCTTATTCTACTAATTTTGCTACTTGTATTTTAGAACATGCAAAGTATCCAATAGATACTGTGAAATCGATACATGCTTTGTGTTTTGATGACAATAGTGACTGGAGGCCCACAAGCTGCCTCACATACTCTAGCAAAATTACTCTATAATTGCAGTATCGGGGCAGTAGCATTGGATTTCCTATGAATACACTAAACCTAATGTAAGTAGAGATTGGGTTTTGGATAAACCAACATGCCCACTCTTAGATGATAGCCATGGCCTCTGGGATAATCTGATATCCTGCATCTCCTGTCAATTTGATTATTACTGGGAAAATGAAGGCATCATTAAATTTTTTGAAATGATTCTTTGCATTGGCTAGAGTGAGTTGAGAATAATACTCCCATATCTTCTTTTGTTCTTCCTCCTCTCTCAACTGAGCTTCTACTTATAGCCCTGGAAACTTTCCATCTCTAGTAGCTACCCAAATGACATATGATGTGAAAAAGAACTTTTGGGTATGTTGAACTTCTTTCATCTGCTTACAGATATTGTCAGAGAGGATCAGCGGCTAATCAAAGTATTTTTTCTCTATTAAAATAGTGCTCATAAATTGGAACATCCAGGGATGAAAATGCTTGCAATCCGGCTTGCCCAAGGCCCTGCTGAGCATAATGATTAAGTCTCTTTGAGGCTCTTTGAAATCCGCCCTCAGGATCTTCGTTGCCTTAAGTCCTATCTTTATTTTTTCCTCTAACCAGTTTGTATTCATGTGCCTATTACTGGCTAATATTTTGTCATTCCATGCCTTTAAGGCCTCTTCTTTGGTCAACAGAAATACCTCCTCCCTGGTTAGGATTCCAAAGATGAACCCAAGCATATCTGGAGATAAGTCTATGACTGTTTTTCCTTGTGCATCTATGCACTTCCTAGTTTCTAGGTTATAGAATGGGGCAATGGTCATTATGAACTCTAGTGCCTATAATGACTATGGGAAGAAAGTAGCTTCAACTAGGTCGGATCTCTTGCTTCTCCCATGAAGGGCCTCTAGACTAGGTTTGTCCAATTGAGCCTTGATATCCTCAATTTTTATATGGCCGATTTTAGTATTTGTGACCCATCTGACTTGATCCTCTAGCTTTGAATCATAGTCATGTCCTTGATAATGATATTTCATGGTGGCTGGGAGTCTATTAATTTATTTGCCTCTTTTTCTAGAGGATGAGTCCATTTAACCACTTGAACCTTCAAGCATAACACAAATCCTTAGTCTTTGATAACAAGCATAGAAGTTGATTGACTTCGGGACTTCAGGGTCCCAGGGTCTCGGCTTAGGCATAAGCAAAAAAGGGCCCAAAACTTCGAGGTTCTGGGGTCAATTTAAATGGAGGCCACCCAGAACTCTGAGGTTCTGAGGTTCCAGACTTGGATTAAATGAGAGCTACTAGGAACTTCGAGGGTCCAAGGTTCTGGGGTTAAGTGACATGGGAGCCACCTAGAACTCTAGGGATCTGTGGTTAAGTTGGGTACAAAAGGAATCCCGAAACTCTGGGGGTCTAGGGTTTTGGGCTTAGGTTAAACTGAAGTCTCCCGAAACTTTGGGGGTTTGGGGTTCCAGGCTTAGGACAAACGGAAGCCACCTGGAACTCTGGGGGTCCGACATTCTGGGCTTAGAACAAACTGAAGTCGCCTGGAACTCCGAGGGTTTGGGGTTCTAGGCTTAGGACAAACTAAAGCCGCCTGGAACTCCGAGGGTCCAGGGTTCTGGGCTTAGAATAAACTGAAGTCGCTCGGAACTCCGGGGGTCTGGGGTTCCAGGCTTAGGACAAACTAGGGCACGCAAACAAAAAGAGGATAAACCACAACCAAAATGAGGAGAAAAACTAAAACAAACCACCAAAAAAAGAAAGAGCAAGGAAAATCAGCAACCTAGTGAATCGAAATGCCTGAAATTGACAAGGAGAGCTTGGAAGTCTGGGGGTTCGTGACTTGGAGATAGGGAAGAGGAGCTTTGAACGCACAAATGAACTTTAAAAGTCCAACATCCCTATTTATAGCTTATTTGAAACCCGTCCGTACGAAGGCTATAAACACAACCTCAGGACTCTTGGGTCCTGAGGTTTCGAGCTCGACACGAGGAAAGGAACACCCTACCTCAGAACTCCGGGGGTCCGGGGTTCCCGAGAAAGGAAAAGGAGGCTCCACCTTAAGACTCTGGGATTCTAAAGTTCTGAGGCAGTAGATGCAAAACCAAAAGGAAAGCAAAGGATCTCGGATTCCAGAGTTCTGACGTCAAAAACCAAAAGGAAAGGAAAGGACCTCGGGACTCTAGGACTCCGGAGTTCCGAGGTCAAAAACCAAAAGGAAAGCAAAGGACCTCAGGACTCCAGGACTCTAGAGTTCCAAGGTCAAAAAAAAAAAAATGGATAGCAAAGGACCTCAGGACTCCAGAGTTTTGAGGTCAAAACCAAAAAGAAAAGGGGACCCAAATTTTGACACAAGGAGACTAATGGTGAAAAAGATATGCAAGACATAACAAATGGCGACTATCTGGGAAAAATGACTATAGGCAATTTAGAACTTCAAGTTCTCTGGTTTAACCTGACACCTAAGGATATTATCATTCAAAAGGATGCATAAGAGTAAAAGATGAGTGAACTAATGAACAAACAACCAAGAAGAGAAATAGACATGATTAACTCTTAAGTGTGTGCATATGATATATTACTCCATCATTTCAATAATGTAGATAATTAGAGGAAACTAGGTGCAAGGTACGTAGATGAAGACATTAATCATGTTTCGTGCAAGGTCATCTTGGGCATAGCTCTAATGTCAGTAAGGCATCTATAGCCCCAACAGAGATACCTCTGGTTCCCATCAAACAGTGCTCCACTGCTAGCCAAACATGTATAGCCCCGATGGAGGTTACTTGAAATACCCATTTGAGTTTCTTGAGAGGATCTTCTCTCTCTCTCTCTCTCTCTCTCTCTCTCTCTCTCTCTCTCTCTCTTAAAACATTATCGGATATAGAGAATGACTTATTTCTTCAATAATCTTTCAAGCAACTTTCAAACATTGAAGTTTGATAACTGGGTTGGGATCCACAGTGGATAACGTGAAATGCGTTAACTTCAGATTTTTTCACTTGAACACCAATTTATCTGATATCTTACATAACTTTCTGATATATCTAAATGTGATGTTAATGTTGAGTTTATCAAGCTAGCCTTTTCTGATTGAAATTCAAAACTCAAATCATATTCAAACAATTATATACCACTTTGAATGAGTATAGACAAAATTTTCAAAATTAACCAAATGATAATGAGGTTGTAAATAGTGGAGAGTCGAAGTCTCTCAGAGTTTGGTAGGATGTTATGCAAAGGATACCTTCCTTTTAGAATCTTTGAGAGAGAAATATGCATATCCTAACTCAACAAACAAAATGAACAAACAAACAAATAAAACAAAAGGGAAACAAGCACGCAACAAAAACAAAGAGAAAACAACTAAAGCACTATATACAACAAGTCAAGCTTTACTAAGGGTTAATCAAAGTAATGGTTGAGGAACTAACCATTGACAGGCAATAGTACCAGTTCTCCAGTTAAATTGCTTAACCTAAAAGTGTTCTCGCCTAAAATTTTAGCTATTTGGTAAAGACCTAGCCATAATCTTTCAAACTTATGATGATCACCTTTCTTTTCCCTGGCCTTGTCCCATAACAGGACTAGGTCAGAGATCGAAAAATATTTCACCTTGGCCCTTTTATCAAACCATCGCTTCACAATGGCTTGGTGCTTGGCAAAGTGTTGTAGAGTATTAATCCTTTTTTCATCAAGTCTTAATAAATTTAAAAGGCGAACCTCTACCTGATCCTCAATGTCAAGTTCTTTCATTAATTGGAGGACTGGTATTTGCAGATTGATTGGGAAGACAGGGGTCTCGCTGTAGACAAGGTAGTATGGAGAAGTTCCCAAGGCAGCTTTTACTCTGGTTCAGTCAACCCATAAGGCGTATCTCAATTGATTATGCCAATCCCTGGGGTTTTTCTCAAGTAGCTTCTTGATGACATCTAGGATGTTCTTGTTTGTGGATTCAGCTACTCCATTACCTTGCGGGTAATAGTTGGATGAAAATTTTAATATCACTTTATACTCATTTGACCATTGCATCAACTATGCAGAAGTAAAAGTTGGAACATTGTCACATACCAGAGAAAACAGCATACCAAACCTGGTGACGATATGCTCTTCAATAAATTTCAAGACCACCTCAGCAGTAGCATTCCGACATGCAATGGCTTTTGTCCACCGAGTATAATAATCCTTCATAGTAAGAATAAAATTATGTCATGCAAATGAGTTAGGATTAATAACACCTATGAAATCCAATGCCCATTGAGCGAAAGGTCTTACCTCAAACACTAGTTGGAGAGGCATAGCAAGATTTCCTTCTCTGGAGGCTACAGTTTGGCACGTATGGTAGTGACGAACATGCTCATGAGTATCCTTAAATATGCTAGGCCAATAATATCTAGCCTTCAATATTTGATGTGTGGTGGCATTCATTGACCCATGACCTATACCATATTTCTCGTGAAATTCCTCAATCATATTATGGGCTTCTTGATGATCAAGACACTGAAGATAGATACCTTCATGATTTTTTCTATAGTGTTGAATCCTTGATCATATAATTGGAAATTTTGAGCCTTAATGCTCATCTTTGCATGGTTGTTAGCCCCTCAGGACACCTATTATTCAGCAATATAAACACCAAATCCATATACCAGGGGTCTTGAGTGAATGACTTTAATGTATACTATTAGCACTGGATTTGAGGAATGTCAGTCGCCATAGCCTGAGACAATCCTTGGCCTCGAACCAACTTCATCGGATACATTTCTAAATCAAATTCTTGCAATATTTCCATCCATTTCCCTTGACTTTCTCCTAGCTCAGACTGCATGAGTAGTGACTTCACTGCTTGGTCAGGGACAATCGCATAAATTTTACTCCTCGGGATGCAATGCCTAAACTTCTTGACTGCTCTTACCAATGCAAAGGCCTGGTTTTCAAGAGAAGAATATCTAGCCTCAACACTTTTGAAAGGTGAACTCATAAATGCAATAGGCTTCTCGTCCCCTTCTTGCCCCTGCGTCAAAATGACCACTCCTGAGTGTAATGAAGCAAAAGAATATAGGTAAAATGACAGCGCATAATCAGGGCTAGTTAACACAAGAGCTTCAGTGATGGATTTCTTGATCTGGGAAAGGCCTCTTTTTCTTTAGTTGTCTATTTGACCCTAGCATCCTTCTTCATCATTTCATTCAAGGGCTTGACTATTTCTATGAATCCAGTAATACACTTTCTAACAAAATTGATCTTCCCAAAGAAAGATCTCATTTCCTTTTTACTGTCGGGCATTTGTAATTTCAATAATGCTTCTACTCGATCTAGGTCTATAGATATCCCCCTCTCAAAGATTACGTGGCCAAGTAGCTTTCCTTCAGCCACCCCAAACACACATTTCTTGGGGTTAAGGGAAATCCCATATCTCCGATACCTTTCCAATACCTTTTGGAGGTGGTCTGGGTGGTCTTGTCTGACCTTGGAAAATATCATCAAATCATCCATATAAATAATAATGCATTTTCCAATCAATTCCTTAAAAGATGTATCCATCTCTCGTTAGAAGGTTGCCCCAACATTAATCAACTTGAATGGCATTCTTTTGTATGCATATGTTCCCCACTTCATCGTAAACACTGTCTTCATATGATCCTTATAGTTCACCAATACCTAGTTATATCCTGAATAACCTTCTTTCCTTCTTTCTCTTGGGTACCCTCTCCTTCAGTGTTCCCTATAGCCATCCTTGGTGGGAGAACTTTGGCAAGTAGTACCACCCCTAATCCATTAGTCACTCCCAGGTCCGCAGCGTTCTTTAATAATTTAGATTCCCTCATCTTTTCTTGGAGTTTCTTTAGTAAGTCTTCAATACTTTCTTGAGGTTTGTCTTCTTCACCTAGATCGGTGGATGTATTTTGCCTCGAGGGTGACCTTGTCTTCCAAGCATACTCCTTATGGCCCCTTGATTGAGGTACCCTTGAAGTGGATTCCTTTTGTTTTGCCTTTGAGATGCTAGGCCTTACCCTCTTGTGTAACCATTGCTTGGTCCCATTGATGACTACTTGGGACAACTTTTCCATATTTGTGTCTTCACTCGTAGACCATTTTATTAGGGAGAGAGGCCTTTTATCTATCCCTGATTCCTTATAAGCTGGATCAAGTAAATCCCCATCATCCCTCAGGTCTTTAGGAAGAATAGTCTCAATTCTGAATTCTCTTACCTATGGCACAAATAACCTATCATAGCTCTTCTCCCTAACCTCAAAACTATCTTCCAGGTTGGCCCAAAAGTCCTCCAAGGTGGGCCTATGCCCCTCATATGCCTTAGTCATAGCTTGTTTAAGTTTCTCGTGGGGATCATAGAACTCCCTAGCATGATCATACTCCTTCAAGTTTAAATCTTAAAGCTCTTGTTCTACTAATTTTTCTACTTGTATTTTAGAACATGCAAATTATCCAATAGATACTAAGAAATTGATACCTACTTTGTGTTTTGATGACAATAGTGACTAGAGGTCCACAAGCTGCCTCACATACTCTAGCAAAATTACCATATCATTGCAATATCAGGGCAACAACATTGGATTTCCTGTGAATCCACTAACCCTAATGTAAGTAGAGCATGGGTTTTGGATAAACCAACATGCCCACTCTTGGATGATAGCCATGGCCTCCGGGCTGATCCGATATCCTGCATCTCCTGTCAATTTGATTATTATTGGGAAAATGAAGGCATCATTAAATCTTTTGAAATGAGTCTTTGCATTGGCTAGAGTGAGTTGAGTATAATACTCCCATATCTTCTTTTGTCCTTCCTCCTCCCCCAACTGACCTTCTACTTGTAGCTCTGGAAACTTTCCATCTCTAGCAGCTACCTAGATGACATATGACATGAAAAAAAACTTTTGGGTATGCTGAACTTTTTTCACCCGCTTATAGATATTGTCAAAGAGGATCTACGGCCAATCAAAGTATTGTTTCCCTATTAAAATAGTGCTCATGAATTGGAACATCCAGGGATTAAAATGCTTGCAATCTTGCTCACCAAAGGCCCTATTGAGCATAATGATTGTCTCTTTGAGGCTCTTTGAAATCCACCCTCAGGATCTCCGTTGCCTTGAGTCCTATCTTTCTTTCTTCATCTAGCCATTTTGTATTCATGTGCCTCTTATTGGCTAATATTTTGTCATTCCATGTCTTTAAGGCCTCTTCTTTGGTCAACAAAAATATCTCCTCCTTGGTTGGGATTCCAAAGATGAACCCAAGCATATCTAGAGACAAGTCTATGACTGTTTTTCCTTGTGCATCTGTGCACTTCCTAGTTTTTGGGTTATAGAATGGGGCAATGGTCACTATGAACTTTAGTGCCTGTAATGACTATGGGAAGACAATAGATTCAACTAGGCTGGATCTCTTGATTCTCCTGTGAAGGGCCTCCAAACTAGGTTTGTCCAATTGAGCCTTGATATCCTCAATTTCTATATGGCCGATTTCAGTATCTGTGACCCATCTGACTTGATCCTCTAGCTTTGAAACATAGACCTATCCTTGATAATGATATTTCATGGTGGCTGGGAGTCTATCAATTTCTTTGCCTCTTTTTTTGGAGGATGAGTCCATCTAACCACTTGAACATGCAAGCATAACACAAATCCTCATTCTTTGATAACACGCATAGAAGTTGATTTAATTTAGGACTTCAGGGTCCCGGGTTAGGTATAAGTGAAGAAGGGGCCAAAACTCTAGGGTTTCGGGGTCACGTTAAATGGAGGCCACCCAGAACTTTGGGGTTCTGGGGTTCCAGACTTGGATTAAATGAGAGCTACCCTGAATTTCGGGGGTCCGGGGTTCCTGGGCTAAGTGAAATGGGAGAAACCTAGAACTTTGGGGATCCGGGGTTAAGTTAGGTGCAAAAGGAATCCCGAAACTCCGGGGGTCCGGGGTTTTGGGCTTGGGTCAAACTAAAGTCGCTCGGAACTCCAGGGGTCCGGGCTTAGGACAAACTGAAGCCACTCAAAACTCCAGGTGTCTAGGGTTCCGGGCTTAGAACAAACTGAAGTCACCTACAACTTTAGGGGTCTGGGGTTTCGGGCTTAGGACAAACTGAAGCCACCCAGAACTCTGGGGGTCTAGGGTTCTAGGCTTAGAACAAATTGAAGTCGCTCAGAACTCTGGGGGTCCGAAGTTTTGGGCTTAGGAAAAACTAGGGCATGCAAACAAAAAGAGGACAAACCACAACCAAAATGAGGAGAAAAACTAAACCAAACCACCAAAAAAAAGAAAGAGAAAGGAAAATCACCAACTTGGTGAATCGAAATGCCCGAAATTGATAAGGAGAGCTCAGAAGTCTAGGGGTTCATGGCTTGGAGATAGGGAAGAGGAGCTCTAAATGCACAAATGAACTTTAAAATTCCATCATCCATATTTATAGCTTATCCCAAACTCATCCATATGAAGGCTATAAACATGACCTTGGGACTCTGGGGCCCTGAGGTTCCGAGCTCGACACGAGGAAAGGACCACCCTACCCTGGATTTTTGGGGTTCTGGGGTTCTAGAGCAAGGAAAAGGAGGCTCCACCTTGGGACTCTGATATTCTGAAGTTCCGAGATAGAAGACACAAAACCAAAAGGAAAGAAAACCAAAAGGAAAGCAAAGGACCTCGGGACTCTGAGACTCCAGAGTTCTGAGGTCAAAAACCAAAAGGAAAGAAAAGGACCTCGGGACTCCAAGACTATGGAGATCCGAGGTCAAAAAAAATAAAATGAAAGCAAAGGACCTCGGGACTTTGGGACTCCGGAGTTTCGAGGTCAAAACCAAAAAGAAAAGGGGACCCAAATTTTGACGCAAGGAGATTAATGGGGAAAAAGATATGCAAGGCATAACAAGTCCCATCATGGAGCAAGGTATAAATATAGTGATAAAAAATATTAAGACCACAAAGTAAACGGTGATGACATAACAACATGCCCAGAAGGGCAGCCACCAATAAAGGGAACAATCATAAACAAAGATAGGACAATGTGTTAAAGAGTTACAACCACACAATTTAGATACAAAACCTAATGAGAATATATCTTACCAGTTGAGGAAATAGTTTGACTATAATTTCATGAGTACAGTTTGCTATAGCTATATAAAATAAGACCACAAGCACATGAATGGATCAGATAAATCAAAGATTTATCATCAGAACATGAGTAGAAGGAATATAGTAGCAGCATTTCTAAACAATATAAGGCATATCATGGTAAATATGCCAATGAGTAAAGAAAAGAAAGTAAATATATAGTCCCAATCATGAAAATCACAGTAATTATCAGTCAAGAAAGAGGGTAGTCATCTCCAGAGGGTAGTTGAAGGATTCAAAGGTGCAAGATAGAGAGACTTTTCCACAAGAAAGATGCCACACATGAGTCTTGATAAAGCTAGAACAATATTAAATATCTCTCTCAAGAACAATAAATAAAGCATGGAGCAGCCCCAGTTGTTCAAGAAAATAACATCCCTTAAAGTATAGTCATTGTCAAAATAGTTAGTCTAGATGATAGATGAATCCCTTAGTAATAATGCTATCAAGAACAGTAAAGGTTGAGATTGTGAAGACAAACATACCAAATTAAATATTGACAAATGCACAGTTAATCATGAGCAGTACTTGCAATTATAAGAGCATTGTCTTAGAATCTAAAAACAAGTTTTCCATCAAAAATCCTTTTGATAGAACATGAAAGATGCATGGATAAATGAAAGTTGGATCTTAGAAGTTGAAGGATACATATCAAAGAATTTGAAGATGATAACAAACATCTTCCACACTTATCACTCAAATTACAACTAAGGCAATCATTCAAAATAAGGAACAATGTGATATTGGTTTTCAAAAGGCATAATATATCCTTAACACAAGCTTCAAATATTAAATCATACAGTCGGAGCTATGACTGTCAAAACAAATTGTAGCATTAGGCCTCTATGAATCATGTTTGGAGCTGCATAATAAGAATAAATAAATAGGTTTTCATTGTTATCTTGTGACAGTCATTTCACAGTTATGAGAAATTCACAATGCAAATATATTTTTGAGTCAGCCTCTAAGACCCAAACTTCAATGGAGCATTCATACCAAGTGCCATATCAAGGTGAGAAGAGATTTTATAAAGGGATTGACTCAATGACAATAAATACTTGCCTTAATGAGGAATTTTAGTGATAGTTCTTAGAGCAGCCATTAAGCACTCAAGTATAGACTAAATTAGAAAAATACAATCAGTGTGAGAAATCAAAACGATTCAAGAAAAATAAAAATTCCCATTAAACACAGTGGATGTACAGTCACAATCCCAAAGATATATGATAAAGATTGTCGTATTACAAGGTATGATCATAACAAAACTTTGAGATCAAATCGAATTCATATTTGTAGAAAAGACAATCAATTAGCAGTTTAAAGGGTATAGTGAAATAGATCAACCTCAGAGAGTATATAAAGGATATATTAAAGATACAAAGGTCTAAGACAATAGGGATTTTAACTTACAGTAAAGATCGAGAAAATACTATCAAAAGTCTAAAATAGTTGTGTGGACATGAAAGATAAATTTGGGAACATCCTTGAGCTAGTGGAAAGATGAAGTTAGAAGTATGTTCTTGGATCTTAACAGTCAAAGACTTGATAATCAAGTTTATCAATTATGATATATTGAAAGGGTTTAGATCATATACAGCCATGAGATATCCTAAGAAAGGACAGTCAAAATGTTGTCCAAAATGCATAAGGAAACCAATGAAGATCACAACCTTTGTGAAAGGCAAATAAACAAAGACACTGTCAAAAGAGGACAATTAAAGGAGTTAAATATATGAATAGACACATTGAAGAACATAACGAATCAAGTTACTATCATTAATGAAGAAGTAGTCCTTTGACTGTCAAGCCAAGAAACAATAACAGTCTTAAAGGTTTCAAGGTAAGGTTACTCATTATTTAGGATTCTATGATATGCAATATAGTCCTAATGAGGTCAAAAATATATATAGCTACCATGTGTGTGTGTGAAAAGTGGACCTGTATTTGTATCTGCAATACACAACACTTCAATCAAGTCATTACATGCATGGTTAATAAGATATAATCAATGAATAAATAAACCATAACAAATCAACCCATTGCCTTCTAAAAGATGTGAGTATAAGATTGCTCTCAGATTATTTAGCAATACCAGTGACTAGACAACATCAAGACGAAGGATTTTATCTATATGAACATGATGAATGCTAGATGGATGCAATATTGATCTAACAAGATTTGAGCAATAGTAAGCTAAATGATTTAATCAATATGAAATAATTAATATGCAATATTCAATGAGTCTAGAGCAAAAATAGTATAATAACAATATATTCTCCAGCCTCTCTTTGAATGAGAGATGAGCCTGAATTTATAGAAAATTCAGAAAGAAACCAACGGTTGAGATCAAATGATGATGAGCGGTCAAGATTTTCCAAGAGGAAGCACAATCCAGGTGAATTGATGTGATTGGATGCTTTTCTCAGTTTTAAAGGAAATTGAACTAAAATTAAGATTAAATCAAGAAAAAACTGATTTAAAGGAAATTGAACTAAAATTAAGATAAAATCAAGAAAAAATTGATTTATTATCTATTTCATTCAATTTTAATATTTAATTGTTTTAATTGCTTTCTTTGAGATTATCCATCAATTTTAAATTTGTTTTTTTCAAGATTGTTTCCAATTGATTTCTTTTCTCAATTAATTCCTTTCTTGGTCAATTAATTCCTTTTTTGATTTATTTCCATTTTTGAAGATTTGTGCTCAATTGATTTATTTGATTTAAATTAATTCCTCTTTCTTGATTTGTTTCCTTTTTTGAAGATTTATGGCAATTTGATTTATTTAATTGATTTAAATTAATTCCTCTTTCTTGATTTGTTTCCTTTTTTGAAGATTTATGGCAATTTGATTTATTTAATTGATTTAAATTAATTCCTCTTTCTTGATTTGTTTCCTTTTTTGAAGATTTATGGCAAATTGATTTATTTAATTAAATATGCTAGGATATTTAATTAAAATAAATAAGATAATTGTTTAAAATGATTTACTTGGAATGATTAATTAATTAAATAAATATTTAATTAATATTGATTGATTGATTTGCCATGTGACATTTGATGATTTTAGGAATTAATTGTGTGCTCAAGATTTATTTAATTGTCTTTGGTTAGGACCTTGGTGATGTTGTCGAGATTAGGGGCCCATGGTTTGGATGACCATTTTTAGGGTATTATATTTGCCCCTCTTTGAATTAATGTGCAAGCAGCGCGTTGGTTCAAAGAATAGTTTATGACTAGGAGATACTAGTTCTGAACTTGATTGATCACAAACTAGATGAAAGTGAGGTGTTTAGTTTGATTCGATGTGACAAAGCTGAATAAAGTCTGATTAACGTGATACCGTTCCGAAACTTGATTGAACTTGGGAATGATAGAAAACAAAAGATACCAAACTTGAACTTGATTGATCAAGAAGTGGATCTTACTGATCTAGAACTTGATTGAACTTAGATACAGCGAGTGATGATAAAAATCGATCTTGAACTTGATTGATCAAGATACAATGAAGATAAACTGTTCAGCTTGATCAAGAAACAAATAAAACATAACACCTATTTAGATTTATCATGTTCGAGGATACTCTTTAAACCCTTGATTGAGTTTAAATGAAAAATCAGCTTGATGAAAAGCGATGGAACTGATTAACGTAAAGAGTTTGATTCAGATAAAAGACAAATATCAGCTTGATATGAAGCGATAAAACTGATATGCCCCTAGAGATTGATTTGATTTAGATGATCGAGAGATCTCGACTTGATATAAAGCAATGAAGTTGAGATGCCCCTAGCGATGAGGTCTTATTTGATTTTCTTTAGTTGAAAAGATTTTTGCTCGACTTTCAATGAAGATTTAAAAATTTTCTCGATATTGAAGAATGTGAGGTCATAAGGTCATGAGTATGCCCCCTCGGGAGCAAAATTGAAAAATAGCGAGGGTACACGATGATAGGCAATTTTTAGCGATGATAAGTTGTTTGAGCACAAATTGATTCAAATGAATTTTAAAAAAAATTTGCAATGAAATTGAGTGCAAAGTTGATTTGTAGAAATTAAATTGAGATTCAGCGTTGATTTGCAAGAAATTGAGTGCAAAGTTAAAGAAAGAGCATTTGATGAAAAGCGCTAAATGGTCCAAATTTTGAAATTGACTAGCAAAATGATCTCGATTTTCGATTTTGAACCCGAAAATGGACTCAGAACAACCGATTTACAAGCTCATGATTTGATTTCATCGTACTTGTGTTGATTGATTATGAGATGTTGTTCTATATGCTTTATTCTATATGTATGCATTTCCTTTCAGTATAGATGAATGAATGTGAATGAGTATTGGTGTCTATTTTTCTTTCTTTTCATATGTAGATAAATGATAATGCAAATGAGTAATGAATAATGAGTAATGCAATTTTTTTCATTTTTCTATGCAATAAGATGAATGCAAATGAATGATAACGAATGATGCAATGTTTTCATTTTCCTATGCAATAAGATGGATGTAAATGAATGATAATAAATGTATGAATCTATATAATATGCTTATGTATGGAGCTAACATCTCAAAACACAAGTACTCGATCGGAGAAATGATGAAAAGAGACCACTTAGCGAAGAAATGATGATGCTCCAACTCTCATTCAACAGACAAAGAGGAAGCATTGTTACTATACCGAAATCACTCCAAATTCACAAAATGTAGAATGAAATGCAATATGAGATGCAAAATGAGATGCAACCTAAACCTAGTCATTAGACTTTGAAAAGCTTAATTGTCATCATTGAGCATTTTACAATTATAGCAGGTAGAATAGAGTTCATTTCTTTTCATGTGCAATATTAATTATCTTGTCCACAATGACCCTTTTTTCGTTCATATCCTTGGACAAATTACGCATGGACCTGGATTGCACAATGAAGAAATTCCCTCAAAACAAACAAAGAAATGATGGGAACCTCCTTGTAGCATTCAAATAAGCAGAGTCAAGGTATGTGAGGCGATTCCACCTTGATGTGAAGGCTCTTATCATAGACACCCAGCTAATTTAGATGTTTCCAGATCATTGGGATCATTCCTTCAAGCAACAAACAAGAAAATGTTATGCCCCCAATCCTTGCTCCTCTTAGTCAAGATAGACTTCCTCGAGTTACTCAGAGGGATAATAATCAAAAACCAATATAAAAGATAGCACACAAATAAAATTTCCATGCATATCTCAAACAGTTTAGTGATTGTTTTCCATTATTTTGTTTTTCTTGTTAACTTAGTGATAAAACTCTTCAGTGGTCAGGAGAAAGGTGACTGACTCGGAGTGGATGACTAGGTTTCACTGACATAAGGTTGACTTGGTTAACACTGCTTAGGACATGTAATGTGCTATTGTCGATTAACCTAAGACTATGACAATGATCGGTTTCAAGCCATGAGGGTTCCAACAAACTAGGATGTCACAAAAGTGACTGAAATATGTACAAGTGAAAGAAAAGATGCATGAAAGCGGGAATGCCAACGTTGCATTGATAGATGGAGCGCTTGAGTACAAGAGGCGCCTGTTTACTAGGTTTTCACCTACTTGGCAGAGATTCATTTTTAATTTTTTTACCAAGGTGCCTGTTTACCAGGTTTTCACTAGGGCATTTTCTCTCTTTTTTCCTTTTTTTTTCTTTTCTTTTTCTTTTTTTTTTTTTTTTTTTCAGGACTTTTTCTGGTTTTTAGGATTTCTTCAGGACATTTTCTGATTTTTATGATTTCTTCAGGACATTTTCTGATTTTTAGGATTTCTTCAAGACATTTCTGATTTTTTATGATTTCTTCAAGACATTTTCTGATTTTTAGGATTTCTTCAGGACATTCTTTGATTTTTAGGATTTCTTTAGGACATTTTCTGATTTTTATGATTTCTTCAGGACATTTTCTGATTTTTATGATTTCTTCAGGACATTTTCCCCTGTAAAAGCTATTGGAACAGAGAATATCTAGGTGAAGAATTTCTTCAGATGGATGGTGTTAATCGGTTCACAGAGCTGTTCTCCTTCCGATGTTGAAAGTTGATAGGCACTAGAGCCGAAAGCTGTAGTGATGACATAGGGACCTAGCTAGTTGGGTTCAAACTTCCCTTTGTTATCTCGAAACTGTTGATTTTAGGATTCTCTTTGAGAACTAAGTCACCAACTTGAAATTCTCAGTGTTGAACTTTCTTGTTATATCCTCTGGACATTCTCTTTTGATACACTCTGAGATGATCAAATGCCACTTGCTGATGCTCATCCAGTAATTCAAGCTCTTGCAATCTAGATATGCTATAGTCTTCATCAGTAACAAGACCTTGTAAGGAAACTGTTAGAGATTGTATTTCTACTTCAATGGGTAATATTGCTTCGGACCCATACACCAAAGAAAAAGGTGTAGCCCCAGTAAGTGTTCTGATACTTGTTCTATAAGCCCACAATGTAGGATTGAGCTGCAAATGCCAATCCTTCCCAGATTTGTTCACTGTTCTGTGCAAGATAGTCAGTAGGTTTTTGTTAGATGCCTCTGCTTGTCCATTACCTTGAGGGTAATATACTGAGGACCAACGTTGTTTGATTTTAAACTTCTCACAAAGTTCATCTAGATCTTTGTTCTTAAACTGTCCTCCATTGTCTGTTATAATTGACGAAGGTATACCATACCTATAGATGATATAGTTAAGAATAAATAGAGCTACTTGTTTTCCTATTGCCTTGATGAGTGGAACTGCTTGTACCCACTTAGTGAAGTATTCAGTGGTAGTGATAATAAATTTATGTCCATTAGATGACGCAGGATATATTTGGCCTAATAGATTGAACGCCCACTGTTGGAAGGGCCAGTGCATTACAAATGGTATAAGATCCCTTGTAGGAGCGTGGATAAGGTGCCCATGTAACTGACACTTTTCACAGGTTCTAGCAAATTTGATGGCTTCCTTCTCCATGTTTGGCCAATAGTAGCCAGCCCTTAGTAGTTTTCGTGCTAAATTTAGACTGTTCGAATGAGATCCACAAACACCTTCATGAACTTCGGATAATGCACGTTGGGACTCCTCAGTTTCTAGACATCTAAGCAAAGTATTATCTAAACCTCGCCTGAATAAGTCGTTAGCAATTATGACGTACCGTGACGCATTTTGGATTAGGTTTCTTTTTTCATTTCGGGAAAGATTGGCAGGGACAACTTGGTCACGTAGGTAAGAGTAAATGTGGCTATAAGGAGATGAGTCATGTCCAATAATAGAACAGACTACCTAGGACTTGGGAGAATCATAGGCAAGGTAATGTAACTCTTCCACTAGGAATTCAAAGCAAAAATTAGACTCTTGTAGCTATGGTATAGATGCCAAAGTGGCCATTGCATCTGCCGCTCTATTTGTTGTTCTGGGTATCTGCTAAAATGATACGGAGGTGAAATATTTCTTGAGGTCATCCACCATCCTCTTGTAAGGCATTAGTTTCTCATCTTTTGTCTGATATAGGTCATTAATCTGGTTGATAATGAGTTGAGAATCTCCATAGATGTGTAATTCCATGATCTTCCACTCGATGGCCAGCTTGATCCCATTTACCAAAGCTTCATACTCTGCAATATTGTTTGTGCAAGGGAAGAGAAGTTTGTAAGCTTTTGGAATTGAGTATTTATGGGGAGTAATAAATGGTATCCCGGCACCAGAGCCATGTTGAGTAAAAGACCCATCAAAGAACATCTTCCATTATTGTTCAATAAGGTGCATGATTGATGCATCTGGGAATTCTATATGCAGGGGTTGATCATCTTCAAGTGGAGCTTCAGCAAGTTGGTCTGCGATAACCTATCCTTTGATAGCTGTACGTTCTACATATTCAATGTCAAATTCTATAAGGACCATGACCCATTTGGCCAATCTTCCTGTAAGCATTGCTTTACTAAGAAGGTACTTAAGTGGATCAATCTTAGCTACCAGCTTAATAGAATGTGCCAACATATAGTGCCTTACTTTTTGTGATGCAAAGACTAATGTTAAGCATGCTTTTTCTATTATAGTGTAATTCATTTCATATGAAACCAATGTTCGGCTGATGTAATAGATAGCTCGTTCCTTTTTATTGTCATCCTGCTATGCCAGAAGTGCCCCTAGTGAAGTATCTATAGCTGATATGTACAGGATCAGTGGCTTACCTTGAATCGGTGGCATTAATATGGGTGGATTAGAAAGATATTCTTTGATTTGTTGTAAATGTAGTTCACAATCTTTATCCCAATTGTATTGAATCCCTTTCCTTAATACCTTCGTGAAGGGTTGAGCCTTGTCAGCTAGTTGAGATATAAAACGCCTTATGGACTGAAGATGACCTTGTAGACTTCTCATCTAACTGATATTCTTGGGTGGAGGCATGTCCATTATAGCTTGGACCTTTTCAGGATCAACCTCAATTCCCTTTTTTGAAATTATGTAACCAAGTAATTTTCCTAATGTGACTCCAAATGCACACTTTTTTGGATTTAAGCGGAGCTTGAATCTTTCCATTCGATCTAATATGAGGCCTATCTCTTGAATGTGTGTAGATCTCTTCATAGTTTTTACCAGGGTGTCATCTACATAATCTTCCATGTTTTTATGCATCATATCATGGAAAATAGTGGTTACTGCTCTTTGGTAAGTTGCTCCTACGTTCTTTAGACCAAACGGCATAACATTCCAGTAGAAGGTTCCCCACGCACATGTGAAGGTTGTCTTCTCTTGATCTTCAGGTGCTATCTTGATCTGATTGTAACCAGAGAATCCATCCATTAATGAATACATCTCATATCCAACAGTCATATCTACTATCATGTCAATGTTGGGCAATGGAAAATCATCTTTTGGACATGCCTTGTTGAGATCCCTGAAATCTATGCAAACTCTAATAGATTTGTCTGCTTTTGATACAGGTACTATGTTGGATATCCATTCTGCATAGTCTATAGCTCTGATAAATCTAGCTTTTAGCAATTTCTCTAGTTCAGCCTTGACTAGTAGTGCCACATGAGGATACATTTTTTGGAGTTTTTGTTTGACTGGTTTAACTCTTGGCATAATAGACAGATGATGCATGATGAGATCAGGATCTAGTCCTGGCATATCTAAGTATGTCCATGCAAAGTTAATCTTCTTTTCTAAAAACAGATTGGTGAAATATTTTAACTCTTCTACTAATAGTGATTGGGCTAAATGAATGACATACAGTATCTCTTGACTCCCAATGTTCACTGGCTGAGTTGGTTCGATCAATATGGAAGATCTCTCCTTGAAGTGGCTCGATAGTATATCAAGTACCTCACTTTTAGGTGCCTCATAGAGGTTTTCACCTTTGGGTACGTCCTTTATTTTCTCTTTTTTAGAGTCTAACACCGCCACAATGTGGTTTTCGCTATCAGATCTTTTATTCTTATTTTTCTTGTTTTTGCGACTAAGATACTTGATATTCACTTCAGTTGTGTTTTCATTTTGTTCATTGGTGGAAGAGTACATGGGTTCAACTACATTGAGATAGTAGGATAGTGTATAGTCATTAGCAAAAGTAGGCACATTCAAGGGTTGGTTATAAAGAGTATTATCAATCAGTTCTATATGTATTAAGGACAAGGTTGGTACAGGCTCAAAGGAGTTCACGGTACTATCATCATTGTTTCGAACTGACCAGTCGAGTTCCAGAATACTACCTTGCATATGTGTCTCGAGACCAGGAAGAGTTACGACACGATTATCGTTATTCATGTTAGTATTTATTGGACCTAACTCAACCGACCTACTTCTAGCATCGTCGTGTACTTCATATTGGGCTACATACCATGGTATAACAGTGGACAATATTTCATTATTCATGATAGAGTAGTCATAATGCATTGTTGAAGAGTTGTTGTCATAGATAGAGCTCCTGTCTGAGCCATCAGAGTCATAGGATGGAGTTGCTGACTCATCTTCAAGTGGTTTAGTGAAGGTATATATAGTATCAACACCCACATCCTTGATGTTACAAGTTCCTTCTTGATTTGGTTCATTGATTGCTTACTTTTGACACACTTGTGGACATGAATTTGATGATTCTATTAACCCTTGTCGTCTGTTCCATTCAACTTCTTCTAGACTGATGACTGGTTCTCTTGCTCTAGCTTCTAGTTCTTCTTATGTGATTTCGTACTTGATTTGTCTTGTCTCATTAGGATAATTGGTAGGTGAAGGACTTGCTTGTGTCCTTTCTTTCTTCAGTTGTCGGTCATAGTCTTCTTGTCATTTTAATCTGATTTCTTCTATTTCCTTTTGCATTCTTAGACATATCAGCTCTTGTGCATCATCTACGGTATCCCTGAGTTCTTCAAGCATTTTTGTAGTAGATGTATCTGAGATGTGATCTAGACACCATTCATACTCATTTGAATCAGTTTCTGAGTCATCTACCTATTGTCTACCAGTATATGTGTCCAGAATGTTTAGTGGTGCAAACAATTCTCTGATTTTGTATATTTCATCTCTCATATCCTTTGGAGTATCTATTCATGTGGTATCATAGCTGACACAACTGGAACTTGATTACCATCTATTTCCTTTCCCTGGGTGGGTAATTCTTTTTGTTCACCATCACATTCCTCCTGAGTTTGTTGAGTATTAATTTCTTGTGTTTTTAGAGGTAGTACCTTTTTCTCCCACTTATGTTGATGGCAAGGTGTGTGCTTCTGATCTGATGACTTTCTTCGACTTAGTTTGTAGCTGAATAGGTTCAACTATACCTTTTTGACATTTGCTGAGAGGACCAGTACCTAAATATCCCATGTGTTGAAGCATCTTATAGCCTGGACCATATTGCGTTGGAGAAATCTCACAATGTTGTATTTCTTTATCCGCACTATCTTCTTTGAAGAGCATTTTAAGGACATCATCCCCTTCTATTTCATCTGCAAGAGAAGTAGAGGACTGTATAAAGGTTCCATCATAAATGACTTTTGGAGTTGAAGTTTGTGGCCTCATGCCCTCTGATGGTTTTCTTGACTGTCTTGGCGATGGAGGAAGAGACGTGAGTGAGAGTATAGGCTCTATCTTGTAACCATCCATGCCAGTGTTTGCGATTTTTAGTTTCTTTCCCAAATATTTTAGCAGAGATTCTAAACTTTCAGCTGTGGAAGCTGCTCTATTATTAGGAACAAAAGCATCAGCACCTTGCATTAATGCATTGCAGGCATAGCTTGTATCAGTAGGAATACTAACCTCTACTCCATTATAAGGAAGCTTCAGACATTGATGCGAGGTAGATGGTACTACTTTCATTTCATGAATCCATGGCCTACCCAGTAAGATGTTGTATGAAAGATGAAGATCCAGGACTTGAAAAATGATATCTCTCTCCACGGGTCCTACTCTGATTGGTAATGATACTGGTCCCTTAGAAGTTCTTTCTTCTTCATCATAAGCCTTGATTGTTATCTTCTTTGTTGGATCAATAACATTTTCAGAGAATCCTAGCTATGTTAATAGATTGTAAGTACAAATATTCAACCTAGCGCCTCCATCTATCAAAACACGTTTAACGTGGTGTTTGTGGATCATGGCTTCAATGTGTAATGGCTGGTTATGTGGATGACTCAATGAGTTATCATCTTCTTCAGAGAACGTGAGGTAATGAGGGGAGGTCAGGTGACCTACCATAGATTGAAACCGATCTACGTCTAAATCTTTAGGAACACTGGTGGTAAGTAGAGCCTTGTCTAGGACTTCTTTATGAGCAGAAGAGATCTTAAGTAGTTCTAGAATGGAGATCTGAGCATTGGTTCTCTTTAATTGTTCAACAGTACTATAGCCAGGAGAAGATGATGAAACTAGTTGCTTTGATTTGGCCATGATTGTGTTTGTTTGTTTATTTGGCAGTTTTGATGTTGTTTGATCAAAAGTGGAGGAACTATCTCCTGGGAGAGAAATCTTCCTTTGAGCACGAGTCACGGCATTAGCAGCTTGTGCTTGATTTTGACGATCCTGGACTATGATCACATTGCAATATTCAGGTTGAATAGATTCAATCATGTTGATCACATTATCATTGTTAGTGTAAGTATAATTGACTCTAGCTCCTCCCTTGGATTTTGAGGAATCTCCTTGTTCATAAGTGGGTAAGGGATCTTTAAAGGCCTTATGATCAGCATTAGTTGTGTGATTTCCCACAACGATCTTGCTTGCGTCAATGAGATCTTGTATTTCATGTTGGAGTTTCATGAAGTGGTTTATGTTATGTCCCTTGTTCCGATGGTAGTCATAGTACCCATTTTCTCTCCACCATTTGGGTCTAATTTCTGGGTCATAGGGTCAAGAATTGTCTGGCAGTGTTATCAGATTATTTGCTAATAAGGTTTTAAAACCTGATTCATATGACTCATCTAGAGGAGTAAACTCAGACTTAGGCTTTGAGACCAAGGTTTGTCTTTAAACCACTCTCTTGTTTTCTTTGGGGGATTCTCTGTTGTAGTTTCAGCTGCCTTGAGTGCTTGTGTGCCACTGGCTAAGTTAAATATTGTGGATTTTGTTTTTGCTTGAATAGTATCTACCACTCCATCGCTAACAATGTTCTTGTTGTTGTCTTTGCTATATTTCTAGTATTTACTCTTTTCTTTAGAGCTAGAACCTTGCGATGTTTCTTTCCAAAGTGATATATCTCCCTTTTTGATAAGTACATCTTCCATTCTGAGGGCATTATCTACCATTTTGTTGAATGAAGGGTGCACTTGCATCTGGACACTGTATTTCAATTCAGTGACTAAGTTGTTGATGAAGATGTCCATTTTCTCAAGATCTGGGATAGTCTGTGAATATCTAGAGAACATCTTTCTCCATCGTTGCAGGAAAGTGAGAAAGGGTTCTCCTGTCTTTTGTCTGGTATTGCAAAGCTCTATCATAGTGACTGGGTGATGAATGTTGTATGAGTATTGTTGTAAAAATAGTCGGATTAGTTCTTCAAAAGTTTTTATCCCTTTGGGTAGACTTGTGAACCATTCCATTGCTTGACCTCCTAAACTCCTTGGGAAAAGGTGCATGAGGTACGTTTGATCGTGCATGAACTCCATACAAGCGACATAGAACTCTCTGACATGATCTTGAGGATCTGAGGTACCATCATACTTGTCAAATTTTGGTATCTCAACTCATGAAGGAAATGGAGACATGTAAAGGTTTTTGTCAAATGGGAATGGACATATTGTGTCCAAAGAATATTGTTTTGTTGTTTTATCTTTGATTTCTATTCTTGTGACTGTAGTTTGTAATGCTTGCATTTGTTTGCTCATTTTTCCCCATGGTGTCTCTTCCTCTTTAGCAATGAGGGCCTCCACATTATAACCAGTAGGGAGTTTGGCACCTTGTTTTGCTAATTCTAGGAAATAGTCTTCTTTTTCCCTAGCCATGATGACCTTCATCATTTTCCAGAATTCTTTATTATTCTGACATCTATGTACTTCATCTTCAGGAGGTTCAGAAAGCTTGGACTTAGTTGATGAATCACTGTTAGTGGCATGATTGCTGAAGTCATCGTGAGTGTTTTGTTTATTAGCTTCTCTTTCTTGTCTTTCCCCAGACATGGTGGGAGATAGGGGCTAATCGAAGATTGGTATATCGTAAACTGGTATCTGTGATGAGGACGGTATCTGTGATGAGGACAATTTATTGTAAAAGGGGTTTTCTTTGAAGAATGGATTGTCTTTGGTCGAAAAGAGGGTTTCTTTTTCTTTGTCCTTTTTATTGCGAGAACTTCTGGTTTGAATAGGCATTTCCAACCAACAAGACCAAGAGTGAGATGTGATGCAAAAGTCAAGATCAAATTGTAGCTAGTATTTCGTTTAACGTAGTAATTAAGAGAAGTAACTTAAGATCTGGTCTGGTTTCAGGAACGATCTATCTTGTGTAAGATGTTATCTAAGTTGACTTAGGTTTGATAAAATGTTCGTTTGAACTAGCTTAAAGATGATCGACAAAATCGTGCAACGCAACGGCAGAGGTACACTATCAAGGTTGTTTATGCTCAGGGGGATGATAACTAGTTTTAGGCTTGCTGTAGACTGATCTGGGAAACTTTGACTATTTTGACTAACAAGATCAGGAATTGATATGACAGAGGATTGGACAGAGACGAGATTCTGACAGACAGAGTTTCAATGACTGACGACTACTAGTTTTTGATAAGGATTGATGTTTCAATGACTAATAGAGACCAATTTCGACATAGACAGAGTTTATCACTAATTTTGTTTGTTGTTTTCTCCAGTTTTGGTATTTTAGTTTTAGTTTTTTTTTTAGGGATGAAAACATAGAAAACACGCAATATATATAACAATTCAATCACAGCACGCTAACCCTATGGAAGTTGGCTTAGAGAAGAAAACCTTTGCTTGCTGACTTAGGTAAGCACCCAATAGCTAATCAAAATATGGCCACTGAGTCTCATGCAATGGATTCTCAATGCCATATTAGCTGACTCCAAACGCTAATGGGGGCATGATATGGCAAGTGTCTTGGGAGAGTTACTATCTCTCTTGCACAAAGATTATCAACCTTTCGGAGGTGAATTGGGTAGCTTCTATCTTATGGTTCTTAGTCAGGAATTCCGTTTGAAATTACCCCTTGAAGTCACACAAGCATGATTGAGGCCTATAGCCCAACAAGGTACCAAAACAAGATGTAGTCATGTAAACGTGATTGAGACCACGAGGCCCTACAAAATGCTTGATATGAGAGATCTCAAAGAGAAAACTCAAATAATTCCATCCTCTGAGACTTTAATCACCAGAGGACTATTTATTATAGTGAGTTGGAATGCTCAGGTCTAGCTATACTCACTTGGGTCATTCTCATAGGGTGATTACTTTTTCCCACTGTGACAAGCCCGCTAAAAGTACACAAATCTCAAAACTTAGAAAAAAACTTTGAGGGTCTAGATTTTTGATTGTCTATAAAAGACAAGAGCATACTCTCCTACCTCTTAGATTTTTCTGAAAACACGAAAGACAAATTTGTTCTTTAACCAGATAGCAATTTAAGTGCCTAAGAAAATACTAAATGAATACACAATGTTTAGTCGATTCTCCTTAGGCAACTTGCAAAACCAATATGTCAGTAGTCATTTTCTTCTTGATTCTTTGGCAAGCGTATGTTTGATTGATAGATTCTTTGACAAGTGTCCTGCAAAAATTAAAAGCCCAAAATTAGTTGCCAAAATAAAATTAAAAAATCATCAAAAGAAAATTCTATCATGTAAACTGTAAATTAAACTAATCTAACAAGAATTTCCATTTTATGACTATCCTAGTTATGACAATTTTTGATAGTACTGCACTCTGTTGTTTATAACTTTTGAACTAGAAATAATTTGGACAATCTCTTCAGTGAAAATGTGGAAAACTTGGCTTTGCAAAACATATTAAAATTTGGGCTAGATCCAACAGTTCAATAAAATGTTATGCCCTTCGAACCGAGACCATTTTTGACTGTCACAGAAGAATAGGTAAAATGACAGTCCTGCACTCTGTCGATCATAACTTTCAAACCCAAAATATTTTGGAAAATCCATTCGGTGAACCTATATAAAACTTTGTTTTAAAAAACATATAAAAACTTGGTTGAGATCCAACGGTTCAATAAAAACTTATTCTCTTCCAACCAAGACCATTTTTGACTGTCATAGAAGAATGAGTAAAATGATAGTCCTGCACTCTGTCAATCATAACTTTCAAATCCAAAATATTTAGGAAAATCCCTTCAATGATCCTATAGACAACTTGATTTTACAAAACATATCAAAAATTGGTTAATATCCAATGGTTCAATAAAAAGTTATACTCTCTAAACCGAGACCATTTTTGACTGTCATAGAAGAACAATAAAAAAGAAAGATTTTTATTTGCAAATTTAACACATGTTTATTAGTTATAAAAATCAAACATTAAATTTGTTCAAGAAACATTAGAAATCTTGTAGTTGTGGGTTTGAGCCCCACGGTGGGCGCTAGAAATGTGTGTGTGAAAAGTGGACCTGTATTTGTATCTGCAATACACAACACTTCAATCAAGTCATTACATGCATGGTTAATCAGATATAATCAATGAATAAATAAACCATAACAAATCGACCCATTGCCTTCTAAAAGATGCGAGTATAAGATTGCTCTTAGATTATTTAGCAATACTAGTGACTAGACAACATCAAGATGAAGGATTTTATCTATATGAACATGATGAATGCTAGATGGATGCAATATTGATCTAACAAGATTTGAGCAATATTAAGCTAAATGATTTAATCAATATGAAATAATTAATATGCAATATTCAATGAGTCTAGAGAAAAAATAGTATAATAACAATATATTCTCCAGCCTCTCTTTGAATGAGAGATGAGCCTGAATTTATAGAAAATTTAGAAAGAAACCAACGATTGAGATCAAATGATGATGAGCGGTCAAGATTTTCCAAGAGGAAACACAATCCAGGTGAATTGATGTGATTGGATGCTTTTCTCAGTTTTAAAGGAAATTGAACTAAAATTAAGATTAAATCAAGAAAAAACTGATTTAAAGGAAATTGAACTAAAATTAAGATAAAATCAGGAAAAAACTGATTTATTATCTATTTCATTCAATTTTAATATTTAATTGTTTTAATTGCTTTCTTTGAGATTATCCATCAATTTTAAATTTGTTTTTTTCAAGATTGTTTCCAATTGATTTCTTTTCTCAATTAATTCCTTTCTTGGTCAATTAATTCCTTTTTTGATTTATTTCCATTTTTGAAGATTTGTGCTCAATTGATTTATTTGATTTAAATTAATTCCTCTATCTTGATTTGTTTCCTTTTTTGAAGATTTATGGTAATTTGATTTATTTAATTGATTTAAATTAATTCCTCTTTCTTGATTTGTTTCATTTTTTGAAGATTTATGGCAAATTGATTTATTTAATTAAATATGCTATGATATGTAATTAAAATAAATAAGATAATTGTTTAAAATGATTTACTTGGAATGATTAATTAATTAAATAAATATTTAATTAATATTGATTGATTGATTTGCCATGTGACATTTGATGATTTTAGGAATTAATTGTGTGCTCAAGATTTATTTAATTGCCTTTGGTTAGGACCTTGGTGATGTTGTTGAGATTAGGGGCCCATGGTTTGGATGACCATTTTTAGGGTATTACACCATGCACCTATACCAGCTCGTTTGAAGCAGTCAAGGAGCCTTGCCAATCAGAAAAAGTGCCACTCAAAAATCATGTTCCAAGTACATACAACATATACAAAAATATATGATTAAAACAACTACAGTCCATAGAAGATAGAAAATGCAGTCACAACCTTATGAGAAGACTAACATCACAAAAGGAGTAGCTTAGGATCAAACACAACAACATCAAGTCATTTAGAAACCATTGCTGACAGCCATGCAAGTATAATGATAAATGCTTAGAAAATTCTTGTCATTCGTAAACATGAAATGCATCTTTTGAAGAAGTGGGTATTATAGCAGCAACAGTAAATTATAGTAGTCACTATAGATTTTGCAATAATGAAACCTTGGTTACAGTCATATAAAGGTATTCATCAGTATATCAATGGAAATGATCAGAGTAATATTGAAATGCATCCTCAGAACTATCAAGGGAATAAAATTTTCTAGCAGATATTGAGCAAAGAAATCACTAATAGAAAATGACAGATGAGCTTCAGTTATAGAAGCATTTGAAGGTGATATAGTTTAAATTACATCAAGATCCAAGTCTTCAATATCACAGTCGTAGCATTGTAGACAACTAATAAAGTATTATAGGAAGTGATGAATCAAAAATCACAAGAAGCTAGATTAAAACCCTAGCATATGCTAAAGACAATATACACAAAAACATATAAGTATTTACCTCAACTCATGCATGTATGAGGGAATTTATTCAGAAAAGCCCTAATATATAAATCAAATATAGAATCTAAGAGCACTTTTTTGAGAAGAGCACGAACAAACCCATGAGTCTTATGGACCCAGGAAATACGATGAAAAGTTTTCGATGAGAAGCTGACAAACCCTAAACTTTATGCATATAAAAACAAAGAACTCGTGCTTCCAAAAAAAAGAGCGGAAAAGATAAATGAAAGAAGATCATGCATACCATATTGAGATCATGCAGAAGGCGCTACTGAGAAGAGTTCTTGATCAGTTCCAATTCAAACCACATGTAGGGATAACATGGTAGCCACAAAGGAAGCCTTCTTCATGAAGGCAGAAAAATGAAAAGATGCAAATCAATTTTTGAGGGTTTTCAAATGTTTTTAATCATCTTTGCCCTAATCCCTACGAGATTTTAATGGGCTTGTTTTTATTTTTTGAAAGTTGTTATTTTATTGTAAATTGTGGCCGAGTTCTTAACTTCTACTAGGACTTTCTGTCCAAGTCTTTGCAAGTTGTGGGGGGCTTAAATCCCCTAAATCTTATTTTAAGTGCAAGATACTTTTAATAATTATTAATTATTATTTTTTAATTATTAATAATGGTAAGAATAAGAATAATTGAAAAAACATATACCATTATTAATAGATAAATATAATAATTAAATAATTAATTATTTCATTTACATAAATACAAGTATATGTAAAGTTAAATAAAAGAATACTTTTATTTATTTAAATAAAATAATTAATTAATATACTTAAGAGTTATCAGCGGTTTGAGCTATTTCTGGTAGAGCAACATGTAGAATTACAAAGGGAGTTTGCTTTTTCAGTTATCAGCTATTTTTGGCATCTTAGGTTTCTATTTTCAGCAGAGAAGGATTTTTTATTTTTCTCTTCAGAGCTATTTTTGGCACACATATATGCAGATTTTTTTAGATTGGGAGTTTGTTTTTTCAGTGGATCTATTTTGGGCGAGATTGGTAGTTCTATATTTGGTGGTGGGAATTATTTTTCATGCAGTTGTAGTTGGAGTCCTATTTTGAGCATTGGAGGTTATTTTTAGTAGAGTTATGCATGAGGTTTTTAGGCTATTTTGGGCAAATTCGCCCAAGGCTTTTTCTCATGTAGGGTTTTGGAGGAGATATTCTTCATGATATCTATATATTCTTCTATTCTCCTTCTTTTTTTCCTTTGGTTCTTTCTTTTTGTTTACACATACAACAAAAAACATTGTATCTCAACACTTAACAATTTTTCAGTTATTATAATAGAGTTATATTTTATTCAATTTTGGAATACAAAGTTATTTCCTCATCTATATTTCTTGTTTTTTTCATTGTCAAGTGAGCAATTTGATAGATTTATTGTGATTTTTATCATCCTTTTCTCTATCTCATTTTTTTCTTTGCAGAAGTAGGATAATTTCATAGTGATTCAGGTTGTGGGTTGTATTCACCTGGTTTTTCAATTCCTTGCATGTTGTGAAAAATCACTTTTCCTAGATGCAGAAATTGGATAGCTTTGAACCTTTTCACAAATTATTTATGAATTCAGTCGTCTAATTGATTTGTGAAGTGTTTCATTTAGTATTGCAATTGTTATAGTTTTGGTGTAGTAGTTTAAAACTCCATAATTTTGGTGTATCACCTCCATTAGGATATGCTTTTCGTCACAGCAAGCCTTTTACCCTTTTCTCACAAGAAGTTAGTTGTAGGAGATCCATAAAAACAAGAATTCAACCTGGTCTCCAAAGATTCACCTTCAATTTGAGAAACCCACAGGCTCGAAGGTGTTTCCATGTTTCATAGGATTGCTTGGTTTCATACTTAGCATAATGGGTGCAATCCTCCGTGACAATAGATACATTCTCAATCAATTTTCCAACCTCTTGATGTGTATTCCTTTCTACCTCATAATCAAAGGGGAATCCATGATCAACATCAATAGGTGAGATAAAAGTAGGATCCTCACGCCTTTGGGAATTCATTCCTTCAATATATTCCTTGAGTCTCATTCTCAAGCATATCCTTCTTTTCAATAGCCCTTTTCAATTGTGCCTCAATTGCCTTGGTAGTATCATTCAGCTCTCAGAATTTGTGTTCTTTTGTAGTGGGCCCAAGGTCAATTGTGGTGACCTAATAATCCATAGGAGTGACTGAATCCTTGGTCTTGTCACCCATCGGGATAGCCACTTGTACAATAAACACACCTACATCATCTCTAGTAATTCCAAATAACACCTTATAATTTTTTCGTTCCTTTTCTTTGTTTGTTCTAGCTAAGAAATTATCAATATTTTCTATAGGTTGTTCCTCTATTGTTTTCTTCTTCTCCATGCTCTACAACAACCAACCAAGAATAGTAGAGATTTTCATCCCATCCTTGAGGCCCATGTCTTGATCAAATCCTCTCAAGGCTAAAATGATATCATCATTTGTATCCTTATCCTTGGTCAAGTCTTCCACAATATTGCCCAAACTGATCTCCAATTGAATTGTGGGGGATCTTGATTGTTCTTCATAATCATCTTGTGGTGGCAAATGTGTTGTATCATGTAACTCCTAATTGTTCTCCAATAAGATTTTTGTGTTGAAAATTTGTTTGTACTTATCATCCTTCTCTGTCAAATAATTTTCTCTCACTAATGAGGAAGTTGTGGTGGATAAAGGATTTTTAGACTTTTTTTTCTTTTGCCTTGACTCTTGGCTAATGGTTTCCTTGATTTTTCTTGTGATTTTCCAAGAATACCTTTATTTCTCTTAGGAGCTTGAATCTCCTTATCATCATGTGTCCTTACATCACTGATTTTACTTTCATCACCTTTGAGAGAGGACTCCTCATTTCTCATTTTCTCATAGGTAAAGGCGACTTTTAACTTCCTTAAATCATTGTTGTACTTGTCCACCCATTCCCCAGAGTAATCATTTACTTCTTTCATCAACAAATGCAAATCCACCAACACAGGTTGCATCGAATTGGGTGACAAGATAGGTATGTCCTTCTCATTTATGTATTGTAGATGGACATAATCGCCATCATTCTAAATCTGATTTGGAATGGAGAAGATATTTCACTTCCTCATGAAGTCCACTAACATACAATACCACATGATCCTCTTCCTAACTACAACCTCATCCATGAGATTATCTTAGTAGTCCTCGATGTTGATTTTGTGTACAAACTTTCCTCCCTTGATCTTCACAATTATTAGAAATGGATCAAATAGATCCTTCCTATTATAGGTTCCAAGATGATAAAACTGTTGGCATATGTGTAGAGTATGATGACATGATGATATTGTATGTTATCATTGATGTCAATATGCTGAAGAGTGAACTAGTATATTGAATCAAGTGGCTGGCAAGAGAACTGTTTGGCAAGAGAACTGGTATGATGTTGTGAACTGGTATATGTGAAAAAGTGAAGTGGTATGATTATCCAAGCGAACTGGTATGTTGGAATGTGAACCGGTATATGGAATGTTGTGTATCAAGGTATCATATGGTATGACTACCGATTGGTATTCTCAACGTTAGGGTTTCCGATTGAAGTGTTCCAAGCCTGTGTGATTCAACCGAAGACATTGTGTGATGAGTTATTATTGTAATGGTGATCAGATCGTGTTGCCAGGTCAGCCTCGTGCACATGAAGGATCTTGTATGAAGGAGATTGATCCTATCTACCTCAAGAATGTGCAAAGTCTCTGTAAACAATGGCGAATGCATGATGGGTTATCACCTCCATGAAGTGGTGAAGAAGGAACGATGGAGAGCGTCTTGAGATCTGTTCAAGACTATTGTATTCAATGCAAGGTGTTCAACGGTTAGGATTGAACCAACTGAATTTCTTAACCTAAATGTTTAGGGTTTAGGGTTTATGCTACCGACCTATCTATTTCCTATAAGGTCGATTTTGTGTTTCATGTTGAGGTTATTGGCAAATGTTGTGTGTGTATCTAAGTGTAGAGATACGTGATTCTTGCTAGACCTGATAAGAGAATAGATACCTGCAGAGTGTGATTGCAGAAGGAAGGAACTAAAGCGAATTTGCATTGGCATTGAGTGCTATTACCAAATCATTGTAATACTTGTTGATCTCTAACCACTTCAACAGTTGGAAAATCCCTTAACAGGGTAGCTTTAACCAGCTTGCTATAAATCCTTTAACAGGGTGACTCAAAGTCATTGAGTTCTTAAATCCTCTAACAAGGTAACCTCTAACAGGGTTTAACCCTTAACCAGGTATTCTAGCCATCCCTTAACCAGGTGATCCCTAGCAGGATCAGTTCCTAACATAACCTATTGTAATAGTTTTTAACCAGTCTAGGCTCCTAACAGAGCGGACTTCTAAAGAGTTCATAGAACATCTTGTGGGTATTCATCCCCACCGTGGTTTTTCCCAGTTGGGTTTCCATGTGAAAAATATGTGTGTCATGTGTGATGCCTTTTCATGTGATGCTTTGTTATTTTCTGTTAAGTGGTGAATCAAGTTGAACTAGCAAAGTTATTATATTTCTGATGGTAGATTACCTATTTATGTATAAGGGTAAATTGGAAATGAGGTATTAGGTTGTGTTGAAAGCTAAGTGTTACCAGCTTATGTCTTTCACAATCTTATCATTTTTAAGCAGTAGTGATTTGGTTTTGACTAGTGTTAGTGATTGCCAGTCAAGTGCAATGTTTGTAGTCAGACCGGTTTAGGAAAAGTTTTTGTGCCTGTGCTAATTCACCCCCCCCAATCTTAGTACTGGTTTGGTACTCACTGTTCATCATTGAGTTATCAAAAACTCCAACTCTTCATTGATTAAATTTTTTGTAGACACAATATGGCATACCTCCAATGTCTTCCCAAGTGCGATTGGCAGATTTTTCCTTATTCTATTCTTTTTCTTTTGGAGGAAATTATAGTCTAAGAGTTGTCTCGCTACCTCAAGTAAATCATCTTGTTTGTCAGATACCTAGGAAACTTGTGTGGTTCATATTGAAATCCTTGAATCCATAGTTATGTGAAGGTAGGAAACTATATATACCATGATCCTTACTTCTCAACAAGTTTTATTGCCTCCTTGGAAGACCGTCTATGGATCTTACCTTGCAGCAACCTTGTGATGTACATGATGAAATAATCTCTCACCCTTCTATCATGTTCAATCTTGGGCATATGGAGTTGTGGATAGCACTCATAATATTTGTAGTTTCCTAGCCCATTCTTGACTTTACCCTTGCATATTAGTCATGTGTACATCAGATATCTAGCAAGTACATATGTGAGGTAGGAGGTCATATTGAATGACGCTTTTTCTCGATGACCCACTCATTGTTGAAAATTGCCATACATGCCTCCATCTTCCTCAAAAATTTTGCTAAGGCTCCATCCTTAGTCATCTCTTTCATGTCTGCACACTTGGGAATTCCGAACACCTCAGCAATTGAATCTTTAGCTAAGTATGCAAGCATCGTCCCCATAGGTGACTTTATCATCCTAGTTTTCATATCATAATACTTTGCACACTCGATAAGAAGCTCATTGTACAAGATGGAAGGTGGAAAGCCAACCACTTGGTAGATTCCATTATTCATGATATTGGATGATATGGTGGAGGGAAGATGATTATTCAATCCAAACATTCTTTGGCTCATCCGCTTCATGTCCAAGTACAACATGTTTGTGTCCATGATCTTCTTCCATTGGGATGCAAGCAACGTGTCTGGAGAGAATCCCTCTTGTACAATCTTTAACTGGTTCTTTGTTTCCACTATTATTGCCTTAGACATGGTACCTAGGTCTGAAAATGTCACTTAGAGGTTTGAATACACTCAAAAAATGACTAATTTTTTTGTCAAAGTTTCAACAGTCTAGTTTTTTCTGTACAATGTCTAAATACACCCTCCAAAGGTCTGAAACCCTCATCCAAAAGTCTGAAAATGCCTAGAAAATGATTCACATCAATGGCTGGAAATAATCACAACCATGGCATATCTCCACACTCAAGTTGTTTCAACCTCCAAGACTCCAAAATGGCCATGCTTGGGCATAAACAAGTGGCGGGGAATGATATATCAGTTTGAGAATAATGTTGGTAATGGTTCTCTAGAATGGGCCAACAATGGTGTCTTCACACAGATGTCTTTAATCTGTAATGGTGGGAAAATAGCGAATGGTAGATCAAGAGGAAAAATACCCTTTCCCTCAAACAAAGATGAGAGTTTCACTATTGATTATCCTTCAAGCACTTTTCACCATTACATTAGGAAGAAGGGGATGTGATAATTCACTAGATTCAATCTCTCTACACAAATATGATGGATTTAATTCTGAATGAATTGAGAATGTTAGGATGATTCCCCTTTTCCTTGTTTGAAATGAAAAGGAAATTGATTGAATTATGTAGTGAGAAAGTGAGAAAGAATAGATTATAACTTGAGATCAAAATATAGTATGAAGTTGTGCACCTAGATCTAGAAATAAAATGTCGAGATGAAGTCGCCCTGTAAATTTGAGGAAAAGTTGTCTGGACCGTGGCGGGAATGTACACGGCCCTTCGAAAAATCCATGAAATGAAAAGGGTATCTCTGTCTCTTTATATGAAGCCCAAATCTGAAAGTACAGCTATGCACCTGCAACCTACACACAAAAAAGAGAGGAAAATGGGTTGGGATTGGGGGTTTTCCTTTAGGTCAAACCCCAGTTTTGGAATTATCCAAGTAATGAAAGTAAGTACTTGCGAGTAGATGTAAATGAAAGACTGAATTATAAGTCACCTCAAGAGAGGTTGTAGTAGAAATGTTGATATAAATGCTTATGTGTAATTGAATGTTGAAATCAATCTCCTCTTCAATTGTTGAATCATTGACTTGAATACAACACCTAGCCTTGAAGGGAGACTTGAGAATGCTTAATGCTAGAAAAGAATGCTTGAATACTTGAATTCTCTTGAATGCTTGATCGCTTGTGTATACTCCAATCTTATCCAACTTATGCAAATGAGAGAGTGAATTCCCCCTTAAATACATGTTAGTTGATTTGATTTTCATCATGGGCTGACATCGAGAGAGGTTTCTCGCTCACTGCACAACCCACAATGCATGCTCTAGGAAGGGTCCTGCCCCAAAATAGGATAGGGACAAGGGTGCCATGCCCCTGTCTAGGGGGGATAGTGGTACCACACCCCTATCCTACCCCTTTCTCTAGGTAATAATGTGGACGGGGTGATGTAGAGGCCAAGGAAGAAGTTGTTTTCTGAAGTTGAGCAATCTTTAGTCTCTGATCAAGCTTGATTATTTGAGTTTGCATGCCTGAGGACCCTAATGCAGTCAAAAATTGCTATGGTCACAATTTTATGACACTACATTTATCCCCCACTTTAGCGAGAGTATAAGCGTACACCAATACTATCAGTAAAGTACAAGGAAATAAGATTAAAAGACTTTTACCACGTCAAGGAGGCAAGATGTGCCAAGCCCATAGTGGACTTAGGATCTTATGAATTTGATTGACAAAGTAAAATGGAAGATCAAGAAGAAGAGAACCATGATTGCAAGTAGAAAATTTCCCTTCACTATGAGTCATGAAAGCAAGAATACAAAAGATTACAAAGAAAAACAAAGTTCACTAAGTAATTATAAGTATCACAAGAAGGAAAGTATGAGCGGAGTGTATGGCCCCACTTTAAAGAGATCACACGTACCTTATCGAGAGTGGTTGCTTTAAGGTAGGATACACCCAAGAGAGAGAAAGCATGTTATCACAAGGATTTATCCCCCAATAAAGGTATAAACCCAAAGATAATGAACACAAAACACGAGGTAGTGTCACTTTCCTTGGGGTCAGTATGTTGTATGATAACTCATGTATATCATGTATGTATATGCATATACTAATCTTCATTCCCCAAAGAAGGACACTACCTTAGAAGAAAGGGAAGAGAGGATGTCTTTTGAGTCAACATGAAAGAGACCAAGAAAATATCTCAATGCGTTGCATCATCCCCAAGTAGACATTAAGGGAATAATAGAAGAACAGGGATAGACATAGAAGAATGGTCACAAAAGAGAAAGAAAGGAGAGGGAGAAAGATCTGCAGTGCTAATATTTCTAATCTAGCACGACATTCGCCTCTCGATCTTGTTGATCACTATTTCGGGAAGGCAAGCAACATGTTATAGGAGTGACATCAAGCATAGTAGATGGAGCTATCACAAGATCCAAACAAGGACTATGCTCATGTTGTAAGTCACTTTGTTTGATTCAAGGAGCTAGGATTAGGGTTCGTGAAAACTCATTTGATAAATGTTTGTCCACATCAACATACTCATAATCACTATCAGAAGCATCAGGAGTTGTATTACCATTATGAATAACATTTTCACCCATTTCTTTATCAAAGTTTAAAGAAAGAGGAGCAAGAACATGAATATGAGTAAAACCATCACATTTTTTATGTAACTTATGATTTGGAGATGTTGGTTGAACATCTTTCTTAGGAGAAAATGGAATCATGTCAATTATTAGAGTCTGATGAGATTGAGTATTTCGAGAGATAGCTTTACAAGCTCAAACACGACATCTTCATCAACATTCTCTCGCAAAATGATCTCGTCAAGTCTTAGTGGAAGTTTGAGAAGGAGGCACTCTTGAAAAAGTAGGAACATTTCCCTCCTTGGTAGTAGAAGGTTTAGGCTGAGATCTTTTTGGTTGAATAATAGGAGAAGCAAGCCTCTATTCTCGATAAGAGGAATGAGGTGGAACTATTCCATAGAAAGGAGGAATATTAGGTGTAAGGAGGAGACCAAGTCCATCATGAGGAGGAGGTATAAGTCTAACATTAGGAGGAATATTGTTGTTCTCCTTAAGAGAAGGTAAAGTCACATCCATAGGAGTAGGTGGACAGTTTTCCTTAGGAGGGAGATTAGATCTATCTGAGAGAGGAAGAAGCTCATCTTGAAAAATAATAGGAATGCCAAGTATTGGCAATCTAGGTTGACTTAAGGATAATATCATATTTCTCTTCAATTTTTGATAAGATTGAAAAAGAGCATCACTCCTTGATCGAAGAGATTGAAATTGTTTAGGCCAAAAGAGATCAATAGGAACACCAGGGCTTCTTTTGGATGGATGGAATAATCTATGGTTCATAGTTATGATTTCTCCATTGTGAGGAAATTTAAGACACTTGTGGATTGGAGAAGTAATTGCCTTCATGGAAGATAGCCAAGGGTAGCCCAACTTCACACAAAATTGCTCAGAAGAAGGTATGATAACAAAGTCAACATCCAAGGATTTACTATGAATTTCAACAAGGATGATAGAACCAATGGTAGGAAAAGAAAAGCCATCAAAAAAATTTACAACCACATTAGAAGTATCATATAATGGTTTATTCAATTGTAAAGTGAAAAGATACTCTTTTGTTATAACATTAACCATGCAAGAAGGATCAATGAGGTCACCATGACAAATGATATCGTTAACCTTTGCAGCTATGTATAAAGGGCCATCATGTACTCTAATGGTCTCACTAGGGTCAAATGTAATGCAGGGATCCTTAGGAAAATCTTGTGTTTCTACCATATTAACCAAGTTTGGAGCCATACAGGCGAGTTCTTCAAAAGTGAGAGAATTGGGCATAATCTCAATAAAGTTAGAGGTATGAGATGGCAAGGGTTCATTGAAAATATTAAGATTTTGATTAGGAGGAGCAACTAATTTATTACCTTTATCATTCACACCTGCCACAGATATAGTATTGTTATCAATTAAGTCTTGAACCTTATTTTTCAATGCAAAACATTTCTCAGTATCATGACCAGGTTGACGATGAAATTGGCAAAATAAATTGTTATCAAAATAAGGAGATGCAAGTTTGGAAGGATCAATTTGTTTTATAGGAGGAAGTTTGATAACATTTTTATGCAACAACTGAGACATAATACTATGCAAAGATTCATTCAAAAGAGTGAACTGTCTTTCTCTTTGAAAAAAATTAGAAATAGAAGGCACACTTGTTGTAGCATTCACATGGTTGTTGTTGATTGTATCATTGAACTTGATGAATCTTTTTGTTAGTTTGAACTTCACAAATGGCTGTTGGACACTCTCCCCATTATCACTCGAATCCATAGGAGTGGATTTCTCCATTTAACTCACAACCAGTTGATAATTGTGGAGTGTTGCACACAACTATGGAAAGGAAGTAAACTCAGACAAAATAATATTTTCCCTAATATCTTTTGTAAATTAGAAATGAAAATTTGTTGAATATCATTATCAAGTACATGAAAAGAAATTTGAGCACACAAATGCTTATATCTACCAATGAAATCAGACACTTTTTCTTTAACACCTTGTTTACAATGCATTAAATTAGTCAAAGTGATTTTAGGACCAATGTTGTTTTGAAATTGTTGGATGAAATAATTTTCCAATTGTTGAAAAGAAGTAATAGAATAAGAGCACATAGATAAATAACATTGTAAGGTGTTATCTCTTAGTGTTCTTGTAAACAGTTTTGCAAGTAATGATTGATCATAAGCAAAATCAGTACACAAGGTTTGAAATGTTTTGACATGCGTAAGAGGATCACCTTTTCCATTATAAAGTTCTAATTGAGGGATCTCCACATATTTAGGTGGGATGTCTTTAACAATATCAAGTGAAAGTGGGATCGCAAAATCAAAGGTGGGCACACTAAACTTGGATTGACTCATAGAAGCAATCTGTTGTTGTAAGGAAGATATGATTTGAGCAAGATTGTTAATTGTCATCTTGGTAAAAGAATTTTTGTTAGACATAGGCTATTGAGAAGGTGGTTTGATATTGAAAGAAGGCATGGATTGTGAATAAGGTGGTGGGACATTATCATAAGTAGGCATTGGTGATGATTGGGTAGGAAAAGGGACACTTAAAGGATTAATAAAGTTGTTGAAGGAATTTCCCCCTTGTGTTGCACTGATTGGTTGAGGAATAATAGGAATACTCATGGATGTCACATGTAACAATGGAGGATTAAATGAAGAAGATAGATTTCCCCCATGACCTATGGTTGTAGGAATGACATATTGAGTTGAAGTAGACATGATGTTAGATGTGAAAGTAGGAATACTAGCTGATGTTTTGCAAAAAGGATGTTAGGAAGACACACAAACACAAGGAGAAATCTAAACATTAGTGTTAGTGTCAGAAATCATAAATAAAACAATATCCTAAGCAAGCATATTAAGAGAGATACCAAACATAAAATGGAAAGCTTAACAAAATAAAAGAATGCAATGAAACATCCCCAAATGCCCTCCAACATGTTTGTAGTTTCTCCTCCCTTGTTCCTCTCCTCTCCAAGTTCCAAATGAGTGTAGATCTTAGTAGCTTTTTGTACTATTCTCGATGTCTTATGGAGGTTCAAGATTGTTAAAATAAAGATTATGATTATGCAAATACAAATAAGCTAGGAATGAGAGAAATGAGTTAATTAAGCTATGTTAATTTTAACCAAAAATAACAAAATAACTATGCTCCTAAATGCTCTCTCTCAAATTCACTATAAGTTAGATGCATACAAGATTTATGGATCTGGATATGAAGGAAATGGGCACTATTTATAGGGAAAATAGATAAATGGATGGCTGAGATTGAGTAATCTCAACGAGGGTCATGATTGAAAGGTTCATGATCCATGTGAGGGTTTTCAACCCAATCCTAGGATGACAAATGTCATCATGGGATGGCTTGAGAGCAGAGGGAAGAAGCATTAAATGCTTGAGATGACATGGGGGTTACCTTAGGAGTTAAAGTTTAAGTTGGGTTGAATGAATAAAGCCTTTATCCAATGAATAATGCTTTTGTTCAATGGATAAACTCTTGTGCAAGAGTTGGTGGGAATAACCATGGTCAAAGAAATGAATGGTTGAGGAGACACATGGGTTAAATGGGGGTTGAGTAAGAGGTAAAGTCTCTAACCATGTGGGTGAGTTGAGTTAACCATTAATGGCTATATAAGAGCCAAAAATGGTTTGGAAGACTTTAGGGGTTAACTTGTTGGAGACATAAAGCATTTAATGTTTTTCAAAGACTTTGGAGGCTTTGAGAAGTGACTTCAAGTGCTTAGGAATGTGACAATAAGTAGGGGATGGGCTAGGCTAATTAGGAATTTTTTAGAAGAGTCTAGAATGAGATTAGAAGAACAAGTGAGTTTGGTGGGTGAGGAAAAATAGGATTTTAATTAAAATAAAATTTATTTATTTTAATCAAATAGATGCAACTTGCATTTGTAGGAGAATGCAAGTGGGGGGGGGGTAGTTTAGGGATTTTTAAATAAATGTTTTATTATTTATTTAAATGAGGAAAGGGGAATAATTAAATAAATATGTTTATTTATTTAATTGATTTTTAGAGTGGTTTAATGAATTAATTTAAATAAAGTGAATAATTTATTTAATTAATAGGAGAAGGGATTGAGGATGAATTAATTAAATATTTAATTTAATTAATTGGTTATTGATGGTTAAATAATCAAATAAAAAGTAAATATTCATTTAATTAAGTGGACAAATTTATGTGACTACATTTGCCCCTCTTTGAGACAGTGCAGTTTATTGTGTCGTTTCAAAGAAAGAAAAATATGTGTGAAGAAATATGCCCCATAAATGTTAATTTAGTGGGTGGTATGCCCCCTCGAGAGATGGGCCAAAAAATTTCAAAAAATCGAGCGATATCTCAAAAAAGAGACGAAAAGTGGAGGGGAGGTAGAAGAGAAGAAATTAGCAATAACGGTGAAAAAAATGAAAGAAATCAGAGTTAGAATGGAGAAATGAGAGACGTTGGAAGTTCATAGGGACCACGGTGGTGAGCAAGCTGAAACTAGGTTAGGGCTAGAGGGTATATATGGGGGAAAAGGGGTAAAAACATGTTCATTTGCATCCATCTCCGTAGCAATTCAGAGCTCTAATAGTGACTTTTGGTGAAGGAGCGAGCAATAGTCATCATGCTTGTGCCCATAGCAGATCATCGACTAGAGAGGATCCATCGATTCCAGTGGCCATATGACTACAGACCAATGATACGCAAATTGTGAATTTTAAGTTTTGTGCATTTTTTACGTGTTTTTGCAAGCATCAAAGTCCAACCAAGACATAGTTTTAGCGCTTTTGTCACCTAAAATAGCACTATTGTGCCGCAATGGCACTATTGTGTAGTAGTTTTAGCATGGTCTATAAGTTTAGCATGTTCGCTTAGCAGTATTAGCGTGATTGTATTTTTAGCGCTTTTGGGTCAATGTTGTAATGCTATTTGTCTTGTAATAGCGCGGTTGTGTAGTTTAATTAGCACTTTTGTTATTTTAGTGCAATTGTTAGCAGAATAGCGCTATTGTCAAAAAATATGCCCAAGTGTTAGGAAAAATATCTCTTGATGTCTGTGTTTGGTGGATGGATGGATAAGTGAGTTGTTCTGAATCATATCTGCCCTGTTGAGACTAGGTCATTATGATAAATGCCTGTTGTAGTCTAGGTTTGCCATGATCGCTTACCTGTTGAGACCTGAAGATACTTGATTAAAGTATCTATTGATAGTGTAGGTTTAAACTTAAGAAAGTTTGAAACAAAATAATTGATGATGATGTTGATGTGTGTGTGTAGGAGGATCTTCCCATTCTACACATGCAGGAGTGACATCCAACAACACAATAGCTGTAAGAGTAGTTGACTAAGGCCAAGATCGATTGTGTCGCAACGACCGACCTGTATGACATAATGCATATGCTTGTGATTCAGACAAATCATGGACTATTGATGACATTAGTTGAGCGTTGGCATAGCGAGATGTGCACTTTCCATCTAACTATGGGAGAGATGACCATGACATTGGAGGATGTCTGGAGGATACTACACATCCCAATCTGAGGGGAGCTGGAGACCTATGACCGATCTTGGGGGACAACAGTTGTGCAACAGATGTTTACAGAGGACATGTATATTGATGATGGCTTGATAGCATGGGAGGAGATAGCTACCTTGTATGATCCAGTACCAACTATTTTATCAGGCATTGTTGGGGGCTTGCTTTGCCCCGATCGACAATCACATGGATTAGCTGTGGGTTGGGGCCAAGTCATAGAGCACATGGTGATGGATGGGACCTGCTATGCGTGGGGACCATGAGTGCTTTCACATTTTTACAGGGAGCTACATGAGGTTGTATACTGAGAGACAATTTCTCTAGGGGTAGGGATTACGTTGCTACATATCTGCGCCGGGAGCACCTACCAGTGACATGGTCAATCAACTTGAGGTTTAGGGTAGTAGATCAGCCCTATATGTATATGTATGGAGGTATGATGAGTCAGTCCCACCTGGGGAAGTTAGAGTGATGGCGTCAGGCACTGGATGATTTAGACACAGTGATCTGGAGACCCTATGTTGAGTGTGAGCCATGGGAGGATGATGCAGAGGCCTTGGCATATGTATTTATGACACAATTTTTGATTGGTAGGACAACCTACAATGTAGAGAGACAGGTACCAGGTCGAGTGATGAGATAATTTGGATGGAGGTAGGGGTTGCCAAGGGGATCAAGGGAGTATGCATGGGCAGTACGGGAGAGATTTCAGTGGGGGCCAATTTTACCATATGATTAGGCCCTAGTCGAGTTCTAGACCTTACAGGCAAGACCATGGCATATGAGGCCTGATATTGTGGATGCAGGGGTTATAGAGGAGTACATGCAGTATCGTACCATGCATCCTATTCCATGCATTTCAGATCCAGTTGAGCTGATACCATCCTTTAAGGATGACAAGAGATAGCGACAGAGGAGGAGAGGAGGTCAAGGAGTAGGAGGAGGAGATGGAGGTGTTGGTGGGGGAGGAGGTGGTGATGGTGGAGGAGGAGATGGGGGTGGGGGAGGAGGAGGTGGTGGGGTGGTGGTGGAGGTGGAGGTGGATTTGGAGGTGGAGGTGGTGGAGGAGGATGATTGCAAAGGAGAGGGAGAGGCAGGAAGCCATTATGACTATCATAGGGTCCTCTGATATAGGGGGAGCTAGAGTAGGAGGCCGAGATATTGGGGGGGGAGAGGTGCCTATGGAGATGGGAGAGGGAGCTATAGGTGGAGGAAAGGAACCTATGGGGCTGGGAGGGGGAGACCTATGGGAGAATATGATATTAAATTTGCAGACTCGACTTACAACAACCGAAGCATGGTTGGAGGATAGTGAGGCAGATATTGCAGCTAGAGATGTCCAACTTTTTGTACGGGAGGAGTTGAGGGTAGTGATGCGAGAGAGAGATGATATGGTGGATAGACTGAGGGAGATGCAGGAGAGAGGCCAAGTTTTTTTGGCATCACAAGGACATGGTTTGACTGATTCAATGGTGAGGGAACTATGATGGGCAGGTGGAGAGATTGACTATTGGCAGGTTTTATACGAGCAGGTGGTTCCATCAAGTCAACGGGCACTGAGTTATTCCCAGATGCGACGGGCAAGATTAGAAAAGTCTCAGAGGATGCAAAGCAGTGGTGGTGTTATGGGTCCTCAATGGGGAGATAGTGTGGGTGGTGCAGGGGGTAGTGGTGGAGTAGGGGGTGATGGTGGTGCAACATCTAGCTAGAGTGCCATTTGAGAGATATTTTTATGTACTTGTTACATTTTCTATGTTGGACTATGACTTGGATGGCTCTTTAGTAGCCGATATATTTATGACATCATTGTACTCTGATACATGTATGTTTTTGTGAGATGATATGATGTGATATATGAGGATATCCCATATTGTTGTGATGATATGTATGGGTTTATGCAACATGATGACTATGATTTATGCTTTATATGTATGAGATGTTTTTACTTGCTAGATGTATATGTTGATTTGATGATTTTTATATGCATGTTTTATGGATAATGTGAATATGTGTATGTAGGTGACATGTGTATATGTTATGGATGATTTTGTATTTTTCTATACATATGATGTAATGATAATGATGTATGTTAAATGATGATTTTTGAGATAATGAATAATAATGATGATATGATTATATGAGTAAATGATGTATGTGTTTAATATGAATCTAGATGAATATATTTATGTATGTTTTGAGATGAATATGTTTTAAATGGATGAACAAATGTTAATGCATATAGAATGTATGTTTCTATATGAATGCAACTAATGATTAGAATGTATTTTTTTAGGAATAGATGCATGTTGAAATGATTCCTAACATGTATGTAAGTAATCAACTAAATGATGGAAATGATCCAGAATGTGAAAATGACTCTAAACACATGGTCATGATTTTAAATGCAAGATAATAAAAGAAATGTATCTAATGGAAAATGAATACCTGCACCTTAATGTAATTAAAAAAGGAAAATAGATGTATCTTAATGAATATAGATGAAACTTTAAGATGAGAATGAAATGAATGAGTATAAGAATATAATGGATGGATAGATGAATTTACTTGACTAATAGATAAATAAATGTACTTAAATGCAACTAAATAAATCTAAATGAATGTACTTTAAAAAAACTTAAATGATGATGAATGATATTTAATGATTTAAGATACAACAAACTGTACCTAGATGACTAAATGAATGTACATTAATGTCTAACAATGGAAGTAAATGAAATTATTGGAAATTCATCTAAATGAAACTAAATGCCCTTAATGCAACTAAATGATATTAGATACACTTAAATGAATATCTAAATGGATGTAATGAATCTACATGCAAGTAAATGATAATGAACTAGATGCATTTACATGCAACTAAATGTAATGGAATGATAATTCCATGCGTTCATGATATATGAATCAAAGCTGGTAAGAAATTGTGGATGTGGAATGCATATGTGAGATGATGTATCAGAGAACTCCGTCATGATTGTATCCAAGACCAATTCATATTAAATAATCTCTTGTATTTTACTTGTTTACACTTGCATACAAACCATAAATATGAATAATGAATGATCAAATGGATGGGCAATATGCAACAGAATGCAATATAAACATATGAGATTGAGTGACGATCCATAGTTCTTTATTTTTTATCATTGAGCATGGTAGTATCAATCTTGGATGAGGTAGGAGGAACCACGTTTGGAGCATTGTACTTGTAAGCAAGTAGTATAGATAAAGAATATGGACCCTTCATTCTGGTTCATGTGCAGACGATCAAGGCATACACTGTAGTCAATAAGACATAGTGATCTATGACTATATTTTTGCATATGATCACTTATCTTAGTGAACTTCCCTCGTAGACACCATTAGTACATGCCCCAAAACTTCATTGGAACAATTCACAGATAAGAAACAAAATGATACTTAGGAACCATCTTGGCTACTATAATCACTTGTGGATATCCCGGAGTAGCGTATGAACCTGATATAAATGAATAAATGACTTAACAAACCAACAAAGTACTTGATAGATTAAACATAATTTTCTTGTCAAAAAAATGTTATCATGTCTTTGTTTTGGTAAGGAAGGATAAATCCTTGTTAAGACAGTTTGTGTGTAGATGTTTTGATTAGTTGGTTGATTTGATAAGTGATCATTGCTTGAGTAGCACAAAATATTTGTTTGATGTCTATTGTGATGTATGTGTACAAAATATTTTATGTGTTGCCATGTTATTGATTGATTTTTTATGTTTTATCATGTTTTTGGATTTTGTGAGTCTTTTTTTAATGTTTTTGGATTTTGTGAGTGTTTTTTAATGTTTTGTTGGATGTTGTGAGTGTTGAGTGAAGAACTCAATGAATCACTAGTAATGTAGAATCCACTTCCATCAATAGGTTAAGAGTTTTCCCCCTAGTTTAGACATTACTTTATGAAAAGTAGGATGCAGGACGCATGAAGTACTAACCCTGATTTACAAATCAATAACAATCAATGGTTTGAACGGTGGATGAATTGATGAAATGGATGTGATCACAACAAGTCTGAAAGACAATGAGCCACAGCCTTTATGAGTAGCACATGTTTTCTAGGTTTTAACCATCGCACTTACCCAAGGTGCCACCAGAGTGGTTGTTCACCATTTGGATGCATGATTTTTCTCTTTACTTTTTTGATTTTTTTGTATTTTCTTCAAGACATTTTTCAGAATGTTTATGGTGTTTTTTTTGGTATGGGATGGAGCTTGATGTTCTAAACAACTTATGTATGAAACCATTTAAGGTGCATGTTGTTGATCGGATCTGCTAGCAGCTCTCCTTCTGAAGTAGCCAACTGATATGCCTTGGACACAAATACAACAATGATAATGTATGGACCCAACCAGTTTGATTCAAACTTTCCTTGATGTTCTTTGTTTGGTTGGTTACGAGGATTTTCCCTAAGAACAAGATCACCTATCTCAAATGTATGAGGTTTAACTCGATGATTATAGAATTTGCTCATGCGCTGCTAATAGGCCTTGAGGTGGTTGTATGCAACTTTCCTCCTTTCATCAAGTAGTTCCAAGTCTTGAAGATGGGAGACTCGGTATGCTTCTACTCAATAAACTAGTGAGTAGGAAGTTGCACCTGTGGGGTTTGAATGCTAGTTCAATACGCCCATAGTGTTGGATTTAATTGAACGTGCCAATCACAGTCAGCATCATTGACTATTTTCTTGAGGATTCTCAATATGTTTTTGTTCGATGCTTTGGCATGACCATTTCCTTGTGGGTAATAGGGAGTGGAAAAGCGGTGTTGGATATGAAACTTCTAACAAAGCTCACAGACATCCTGATTTTTGAAATGAAGCCCATTATCTGTGATGATGGACATGGGTACACCATACCGAAAGATGATGTAATTAAGGATGAATGAGGAGATCTACTTCCTGGTGACTTGGGTAAGTGGAATAGATTTGATCCACTTTGTGGAGTATTTAGTGGTGGTAATGATAAATTTATGGTCGTTGGATGAAGATGGATGAATTTTTGCCCACAAGGTCAAGTCCCCATTAAAAAAAGGGCCATGGTGTTGTGATTGGTTGCAATTCTTGTGTTGGTGTATTCCCTGTGAACTTGGAACTTCTTGCATTTTCTGACAAAATAGTGGGAGTCTTTTTCCATGGTGGGCCAATAGTATCCAGCGAGCATGATTTTATTTGCTAGCAAAGGACCGCTTGAGTGAATCCCACAAATGCCTTCAGGTACCTCTTCCAAGGCCTTTGTTATCTGTTCTTGTACCAAACATTGAAGTAGAGGATCATCAAGACTTTTTTGGTATAGGGTTTCAGCAATGATGGTGTATCAAGCAGTTTGGCGAATGAAGGTTTTATTGGATTGGTTGGGAGGAAGTATGTGATCGCAGAGGCAGGTGTAGAACTCATCGTACCATGGGGATTTGGAACTGGGAAGGTGGCATATCATTTCCATTTTGGGGATATCATACACAGGGATCTAAAGATGTTCTACCAAGAACTCGTAGTGTGTTGAATTTTGTGAAAGATCTAGGAGAGATGCAATTGTAGCCATTGCATTAGCAACTCGATTATGATCTATATGTACTTTCTGAAAGGTGATAGTTGTAAATGATTCTTTGTAACTATCCACCATCCTTTTATATGGCATGATATTATTATCCTTAGTTTGATACTCATCGGTGACTTGTCGGATGACTAGCTGGGACTCGCCATAGACCTATATCTCTTTGAGATGCCATTGTATAGCCAATATGAGTCATATGATTAAGGCCTCATATTCTACTATATTGTTGGTGCATGGGAAAGTAAGCTTGTATGACTTTAGGATACTGTCACCTTGAGGTGTAATGAAAAGAATGCCTTCCCCTGAGCCATCAAAGTAGAGCTTCCATGGTTGTGCTATTGTGATCATGAAGATCTCTTCATCTGGAAAATTTGAACCAAGAGGATGGTCACTTATGAGGGGTGCATCGGCCAACTGATCAGCAATAAATTTCCCCTTGATAGCCTTGTGGTCTACGTACTCCATGTCAAATTAACTCAAGATCATAACCCATTTGGCCAAACGGCTTGTTAATGTTTCCTTGCTGGGCAAATACTTGAGTGGATTGATTTTAGCGATGAGTTGTACCTTGTGTGTCAACATATAGTGCCTCAGTTTTATGGCTGCCAAGATAATTGCTTGGAAAACTCACTCAATAGGTGTGTAATTGAGTTCATAGCCTATCAATGTGCGAGAGATATATTATACAACACACTCTTTTCCTTTTGCATTTTGTTGTTCTAGGAGTACTCCTAATGTCGTATTAGTAGCTGAAATATAGAGAAATAGAGGTCTACTTGGATCTTGTGGGATTAGTAATGGTATATTCATCAGGTAATCTTTAAGCATTTGGAATGCATGTTGGCACTTTGTATCCCATTGAAAGTGGATATTCTTGTGTAACAGATGCGTGAAGGGATGACACTTATCAGCCAATTGTGCAATGAATCTATGAATTGATTGCAACCACCCTTGTAGTGTCCTTAACTGACTGACGGTCTTGGGAGGTGGCATGTCCATGATTGCTTTGACTTTCACCGGATCTACTTCAATGCCTTTTCTTGAGACAATGTAACCTAGGAGCTACCCAGAGGTCACTCCAAAGACACATTTCTTTGGATTAAGTCATAGATGATATTGCTCTAATCTATCAAAGATCTTACCCAATATTTCCAAATGACCTTCTCTTGTTAATGATTTAGCTAGTAAATCATTGACAAAATCCTTCATTATAGTGTGCATTAGGTCATGGAAGATGGTAGCCATCTCTCTTTGATAGGTTGCCCTTGCATTCTTCAGACCAAATGGAATCACATTCCAACAGTAGGTTCCCCATGAGCATGTGAAAGCAATTTTATAGTGATCCTCTGGAGCAATCTTGATTTGGTTGTACCCAAAAAATCCATCCATAAGAGAAAGAATGGCATGACTTGTTGTGAGATCGACAATCATGTTGATGTTGGGTAAGGGGAAGTCATCCTTAGGGCATCATTTGTTCAAATCTTTGAAGTTAGTGTAGATACATATGCCCCTATTAGGATTCCTGATAGGTACAAAGTTGAAGATCCAATCAGCATAATCGATTGGTTGGATGAAACCAACATCTAAGAGCTTTTTGAGTTCTTCCTTCACAAGCACAACAATTTGTGGGTGCATCTTTCTGAGCTTTTGTTTTACCAGTTTATCTCCTTCTGCTATGGTGTGGTAATGCATGACCAAATCAAGATCTAGATGAGGCATATGTGCATAAGACCATGCAAAGTTGATTTGACACTTCTGGAAGAATTCTACAAATTTTGGTTGTTCCTCTGGAGTGAGTAGAGATTCTAAATGTATGTGGTGAGGAGTCTCAGGGGTCCCCACATTGAATTCTTTTGTTTCTTTGATTAGGATTTCCAATCTCTCTTGAATTATACTAGAGGGGAGGATGTCAAACCTTTCATCCATAGATGCATCAGAGAGGTTTTCACCTTTGGATACAATCTTTAATTTTTACTTTTTTTGGATCAACATGTGCCACTGTGTGGTTTTCACTAGAAGATCCATGTTTTATTATGATTTTTTTATAGCTGAAAGTTTTGGCATCAACCCTAAAGTATGTTGCACTATTAAGTTTAATGGCAAATCTAGCTTTGTGATCCCCACTTGGTATGTAATCCCATAATTCTAAAAAATCTATGAGCGCTTCATCATTTTGGAAGTGATCAAGACATGGGGGAGTTGGCTAGTTCTAGTTGATAAGTTCAGGGTGGATGATAGGCATTACCTCATCAATTAGGTTAAGTTTGGAGGAGGCATTAGTGGTGGTTAATATAGATGAGTGAAGTTCATCAATGGTACTCTCCTTATCAAATTCTAGTGTGGCATTCGACGTAGGACTTGTGGAAGGTGTGTCTTTCTCATGAGCCCAAAAGGTTTTAATCTAGGCCTTTCCATAAATTGGGATATCTTTACGAGGTGGTGAAGGTGATGTGTCTTCCTCGTCTTAAGTATTTAGATTCACTGTATCAAATTCCCACTCATGTGAGTCAGTCTCTGAATCACTCTCTAACATCCTATTATTGTACCATTCTGGGGTGTCTTTTGTATTGAAGAGTGTTTTTGTCATGGGTGTATGCACTTTTATAGGTGGGATTGTTGGTGTTGGTGGTAGGATTATAGGAGTTGTTGATTCTGTTGGTGCTACTGGTAGGATTATCGGTGTCATTGAATCTGCTAATGGGAGTATCGATGTTGTTGAATCTTCTACTATTGTTCTGATAGAATTATCAGTCTTGTTGATGTTGTCGATGGTACTAGTGCTGACGATGGAGTTATGGGGTTATGGGGTTTGTTGATGGTGCTACTGATGGTTTTATCAGTCTTGTTGGTGTAGTGGGTTTGAGTGATGTTGTTGATTTGATTATTAGTCTTGTTAGTGCAATTGGTGCTACTGCTGCTAGTGATGGGATTATATGTTTTGTTGGTGCAGTGGGTTTTGTTGGTCCAGGAGAGATAATCAAGGAGGGACTCTTTGGAGAAATTGTATGATACATGGGTTTGTTGGGTTTACCCTTGAATCTGAGCTTAGGAAGAGATTCTTTTTGAAAGCCTAATCTAGTATTATCTTTGGGTTTCAACTCAAGCTGCAAGGGCTCATGTTGTCCTTGTTTGTAATGTCCCAAAGAACTCTGACCATCATAGCCCATTCTTTGCATAATAGTGATTCCTTTGCCATATTTATTAGTAGGAAGCTTAGCTTGTGGGATTTCTTTGGTGATAGCATCTTTGTAGATCCATTATTCTAGGTCCTCATCTTTGGTTTCTTCTTCCTTACTTTAACTAGAAAGTGCATGCTTGCTTGGCCAATGGTGATTGAAGCAACTTTTGAGGCTTATCATGAGTTCTAGGGGAAGTGGGTAATTTCCCAACACAAAAGAGTTGGCTTAGATTATATTCCTCGACACCTTCCTCTGCCATTTTCATTTTCAACTTCTCTTGTTTTGGGATAGGGGTGTTTGAGCTGGAAAGAGAGGCTATATTAATATATGATGTGGATGAGATAGCTTCTTTGTTGTTAGGAATGGTAATCTCTAGCTGATGGTTAATATTTTTACTATATGCAAATGGGTTTCCATTGCCAAGGATTGTGATTTCTACACCGTTATGTGGAAACTTGATACACTGATGATAGGTGGATGGAACGGCTTGCATGGCGTGTATCCAAGGTCTTCCTAACAACAAATTATATGGTAGAGGAAGGTCTAGAACTTGATAGATGATGTGATTCACTACTGGGCTCACTCTGATAGGTAACACAACAACTCCTTTGGAAGAACGCTCTGCATCATCATAGGCCTTAATGGTTATCTTTTTGTTGGGTTCCACTGATTCAACTCTATATCCCAAGGTTGTGACCAACTATAAGGTACATATATTCATGCTGATTCCATTATCAATCAAGACTCACTTGATTCTGTATTGGTTGACAAATCCTTCAAAGTAAAGGCATGTGTTATGTGGTTGTTAGAATGAAGTGTTGTCACTTTCAGAAAAAGTGAGCATGGTGATGACCTGAGACTACCAATCATGGCTTGAAATTGATCTATGTTAAGGTTGGCAGGGATTGATGCTTCTTGGAGAGCTTAATCCAAAAAAAATTTGTGTGAAGGGGATAAGAAGAAAATCTCTAGTATGGATATAAGTGTGAGCATCTTATCTAACTACTCCACAAGATTATACTGCTTGGGGATGGAGGTTGTTCCTTGTGGAGCTGCTTTAATTGTGATCTTGCTTTGACGTATAACAACATTGCAGGTAGGGTTTGGATATTTGATGGTGAGGGTTGTAATTTATTCATCAATATCATAGAAGTGATTCATGGTATAATCATAGGCAGCTCGTGTATAATTAGTTGTATCTATGTTTCGCCCTGAGATGGAAGGACCCCTTTGATCTTGTGGTGGAAGTGGATTTTTGAACATTAGGTGATCCTCATTTGATGTTTTTAGGTCGTTTCCTTTGATTTCAATTTATCCTCGCTCAATAAGATCTTCAACAAGATCTTTTATTCTATGGTAGTTACTCATTTTATGCCCCTTCCCTTGGTGTAATTCACAATGTTCATTATCTCTCCACCATGGAGGTTTGACCTGAGGTTCATAGTTAGATTTCTTTAGTAAGGTTACCAAATTTGAAGAGGCTAATTGATGGAATATTGTTTTTATGGGTTCCCCTAAGGGTGTGTATGTACATTTTGGTTTATAGTTTTATTATTGTTGTCTTGGTTCCTCTTGCAATGCATTGCAACCTTGATTTTGTGGAGGAGCAATAGTGTTGTTTTTAGGAGGAGGGATTTTCCCTGCAAATCTAGCCACAAGTTGTGCAATTTTTAAGTTCCTTGCATATACAACCCCATCATTGATGATGTTCTTGCTTTTGTTCCATAAATTGGGTTTATCACTGTTAAAACATAGGCGAGGGTCATCTTTTGATTCATTGTATATTTTGATAAGGCCCTTTTTGATAAGGGCCCATTGACATTTTAATCCCTGGATAATCATGTCTTCAAAGGACTCTGTGCTCTTCATGTCTAGATAGAATTCAATCTCATCATTCAAGTTGGAAATGAATATTTCTACTAGTTCTTGTTGAGGCAAATGAAGAGAATGTCTGCTAGACAGTTTCCTCCACCGTTGTAGGAAAGCTGAAAATAGCTCCCCTATCTTTTGTTTGGTATTGCATAGATCCACCATGGTAACATCGTGTTCCATGTTGTGTGAATAATGTGCAATGAAATTTTTAACTAGTTCCTCGAATGTTCTAATGGCACCTAGTAATTGAGAAAACCATTGCGTGGTTATTCCCCCCAAACTCTGAGGAAAGAGGCACATTAGATAGGTGTCTTCATAAGCCACTTCTAGGCAAGCTAAGTGAAATTTCTGGACATGATCTCTAGGGTCTCCTTTTTCTCGATACTTTTCAAACTTAGGTGTTTCAAACCCTTATGGAAAAGGTGGCATATGTAGGTTCCTATCAAATGGATAGGGACAAATATCATTAAGTAAAAACTAGGTAGTCTTCACACCATTGTGGAGTTGTTGAGCGAGATTCTTGACTTGTTGTCTCAACATGTCTATTTTAGTAGGAGGAGGTGGGGGATTTCCTTGATTAAGGTCATATTGAAAGTAATCTCTACCTCTTCCACCCTCATTATGGCTATGGTGTTATGATGTTTGTTGTATTTATGCAGTACAAAAATCAGAGGGTAGTTTAGCACCCTCTTGAGCAAGTCTCAAAAAATGAGCATCTGCATTGTTTTTAAGGATTTCATCAAAAAATTGATTGAACCTGGGGTTGTGTTGTGCTCTTTTGATAGCTTTGGGAGATGGAGTTCTAGGATCTTCATCATTTTTACCTCCTCCAATGGCTTCTTGGAAATCATTGAGGTTTTCATCCTCTTCTTCTTCAATCTCTAGTTGTCTAGTTTTCAATCTGGTTTGAACCATTTTGCTTGAAAGTTTTGAGGTTGGTGAAAGTGATTATGATCTGGTAATGGAATGAGAGATAAGTGTTTTGTGAAGTGTTTGCAAGATGGATCTTTATCACTAAAGGTTGGATGTTACCAAAGCTCTTTGTGAATTTCTCTTTGTGTTGTCAACAATGTTGATGTGATAAGGTATAGCAAGGTTTGAGATGTGTTACAAACCAAGCTACCTAGTAATGAGAGGATTTACTCATATACTAGTTTTAAACTACGTAGAAATGCCTCTTAGGATGATTTATCCTAGATCTAGAAAAAATCTAAAAGTGATGTGTTGTTTTGATTTAAGAAATATCTAAAAAGAACTTAGGACAAGATATTTTTATGTTTTCAGAGTTGAATGGATTGATGTTGTATGAATGTGAGAGTGGATAGAATGTGGACCTCAATAAAAACTTTGTCTCACAAAGGGAACTTATTCTTCCTCTTCTCACTCAGGGATTGGTGGTTCTTCTCAAGCTATGTTATATGTAATGCAGATGTTTGGAAAGAAAGCAGGGTTGATTTTTCCTCCTTTGTATTTGTGACTATTCAAAGCTCTATACTGAGTAAAATCTTTATTTTTCAAAGGCTCTTTATCAAACTCATTGGATTTTCCTTGAAGATATAGATGCATATGACACAATAAAGCTCTATGTGAGATAAAAAAATTCTACTGAGATGGAAAAATTTACTTCTTTTGATAAAAGCCTTTGAACTCAATGGCCTTCTCTGTTGGAATTTTCAGATTGTTGGCATTTTTCATATAGATTACATTAATGATATGTTGCCATTGATGTCAATTGAACCAGTATAATGATATTCATGATATTGTTGATGTTATTGTTGTTGTTTCTTTTTTCTTGTAAACCAATAAGAAGAGAGTAAGAAGAGATTTGTAAGATGTTGGAACTAGTATGTCAAGTTTGTGAGTAAAATTGGTGAGCCGATATGAAGGGTTAAACATGTCTATGTAATGTAACCGGTAAACGTGTTGATAAATCCTAACTGATCAAGTTTGTTGGTTTATTACCTATTGAGAAAAAATGATGGAGACATGTGTGATCAGTGTATAAGGATAAGTTCAAATCGATTTATCACGTTTGTTTGATTTCTTGGAAAGGAGAAAAGTGGATTGCATCTAATGCACAGTACGTGATGAGTTACAAAGTCCAATGGAGTGGTGATCATGGAGCGGTTGGAATTGTCTTGAAGAATGTGAAGAGATTGTTATGATTTCTAACAGTCAAGATTGTACCGACTTGTTTGTAATCTCGATGATGAGAATTAGGTTTTTGCTTGTGTTACCAACCTAATTGTTTGTGTATTTAAGGTCGATGAAGTTATTTGTAAAAGTGTTGGCAAAGTTGACAAGATTAGTAGAAACTTGTTAGTGTGCAGTTGCCTAACTGGTGGATGGATCTGTACTTTGAGTAAAGACAGATTGAAGCTTAAGAAGGATTTGATCAAGAAAATGTAGTGTTATTCAGAAAGATAAACAAAACTATTGTTTTCTAACAATTATAGTTGAAGTGAAATCCCCTAACCAGGTAAGCTCTAGCAAGATTGGTTACTCATTAAATCCTCTAACAAGGTTGTCCATTATCTTAGATTCTTAAATCCTCCAGCGAGGTTACTCCTAACAGGGTATTGTGCTTTTTCATCAAGGCATATTTGTAAATTCCTTGACCAGGTGATTCCTAAACAGGAATTAGTTCTTAACAGGACTTATTGTAAATCTCTAACAGGCTTTGGCTCCTAACAGGACAAACTTCAAAAGAGTTCAGATAGCTATCTTTGTGAGTCCCATCTCACCGTGGTCTTTACCTATTTGGGTTTTCCACATATAAACATTTGTGTCAAATGGTGAATGCTTTTGTGGATGTTATGTTACATGTTGATTAGATTAGTTTCTGATGAAGCATTGAAGGATGACTATGTTGAGTTATGTTTAAGCATTGTTGATTTACATAAAGGTTGAAGTTGTTTTATTGTTAAGTTGCTATAATAGTCAAACCGGTTAATGTTAAGTATTCTTATGATTATTGATTTTGATTGAAGAAAAGTTTACTTTGTGAGATTGAATTTGAGTTTGGGAACTCTGTATCAATTTTTCAAAATATTGATTCACACCCCCCCCTCTTAGTATTCTACCAGATACTTATTCTTTCATCATACCATCAATTGGTATTAGAGTGTCTTAGGTCCTCTTTATCTAAAAGCCTAACAACTTGAGGAAAAGATCTTGTAGAGAATGATGAAGAAAGAAGGTCCAAAGTTCAACAAAGATAACTATAGAATATGGAGTGACATAATGAAGATTTACATCAAAAGTCTTGGTAGCCAGTATTGGGATCATGTAGAAACTAAGTATAACACACCTATTAGAATCCTAACTAATGATCAGAAAAAGGAACAACAATAAAATCACCAAGCATTAGAATCTATTATCAGTTCTCTATCTGATGTTGAATATGTAGATGTTCATGGTCTTGAAACTACATATGAAGTATGGAATAAACTAGAAGATATCTATAGCAGTGATGAGCATGTCAAGATTGCTAAAAAAGAGAGTCTAAGAGGAAAGTTTGATGATATGAAAATGTTTGAAGTGGAGAATATCCAATAGTATGGTCAAAGGATAAAAGAGATAGTAGGAGAGATTAAGAGTGCAGGAGGGAAAGTGGAAGATACCACAATGATTAGTAATGTACTGAGAACCCTTTTACCGGTCTATGCTATCCGAGTTGTAGCTATTCAAGAGCTCAAGTCCATTGACAAATATAAGGTATCTTTTGACTCTATTATTGGAAAACGTAATGCTTTTGAACTAAATGGCTATGAGGGTAGTGTACAAAGATCAGAATTTGCATTTAGAGTCTCTGTTTCTAACCCATCTGTGGGAAGAAGTAAAGATGCTAGCCATAGATATGAATCTAGATCCAGAAGAGATGTTAATGATGAAGACAACTTAGTGGAACTTGAAGTATTGTTGGCAAAATGACTTCCTAGAGGCACCAGTAAATATAAAGGTAGGTTACCTTTAAAATGTTTTGCTTGCAACAAAATTGGTCATATAGTAGCTAATTGCCCTAATAGTGAAAATGAGTACAAAAGAGCCAAATTTAAGAAGTATAAAGGTAAAGCCAAGAGAGATTGTCTTGTAGTTATTGACAGTGGAATTATTGATGATGAATTTGATGATAGTGCTCATGAAGATATTGTGTTTGTAGCTATTAAGAATTATCAAATCAAAAGGCACTAGTATCCAAGATGGATAAGTCTGATGATTGGATCATTGATAGTGGTTGTTCACATCCAATGACTGGTGATCAGAGCAAATTTCTTTCCCTAAATGAATTTGATGGCAGTGTTGTCAGATTTGGCAATGACTCACCCTATATGGTTAAAGGAAAAGGAGTTATTTCTCTTAATGGGAAAAGCAGTGTTGACAATGTCTACTAGGTTGAAGGCCTAAAGCACAATCTTCTGAGTGTGGCACAACTTAATGACAAAGGATACCCACTAGAGTTCAGAAATGGTATGTGCAAAATATTTGACAACAAAGGTGAATTGATTGCAACCGATAAACAGACCAGAGGTAATCTATTTCATCTCAATCCTAAAGTTAGCAACTGTCTGATTGCAAAGATGGATGACAACTTGCTTTGGCATAGGAGATTTTTTCATATTAACTTTGACAATATTATTAAAGTAAGCAAGTCTAAGACTGTAAGAGGTCTACCTCAGCTAGACAAACCAGTTAAATCTCTTTGTAAAGAATGTCAATTGGGAAAGATGACTTCCTCAACTTTCAAGAGCAAGTACTTCTTAGCAAAACACTTGTTAGATTTTGTTCATACTGATCTATGTGGACCAATAAGAACAAGAAGCATTCAAGGTGATAGATACTTTATGATCTTCACTGATGACTGTTCAAGGAAGATGTGGGTCAAATTCTTAAAGGAGAAAAATGAAGCTTTTTGTAAATTCAAGGCATTCAAAGCCTTAGCTAAGAAAGAGAGTGGCAAGAAGATTAAATGTCTGAGAACAAATCAAGGTGGTGAATTTACTTATGAGGAATTTACTAAGTACTATGATGATAATGGTATCAAGCGATAACTTTATGCACCTAGGACACCACAAAAGAACGACATAGCTGAAAGAAACAACAAGACAGTAGTTGAAGCAGCTTGGACAATATTGATACAAGGAGATGTGGCGAGAACATTTTGGAGAGAATTTGTAAGTACAACGGTCTACACAATGAACCAGGTTCTGATGAAAAAAGGTAAGGACAAAACCCCTTATGAATATTGGTATGGAAGATCACCTGATGTTTGTTATTTTAAAATATTTGAAAGCAAATGTTTTATTAAAAGAGGTGATTATATAAGCAAGTTTGAATCTGAGATTGATGAAGGCATATTTCTTGGCTATTCCACCAAGAGTAAGGTCTATAAATGCTTCAACAACCAGACATAGAGAATTGTTGAGAGCATTGATGTTCGTGTAGATGAATGTCTTGAAGTTGCCGAAGAAACAAGTTCAGACAAAAAGAATGAAGATCCTTGCATTTTTCTATTGGAACCTAAAACTCTTAAGACATAAACCAGTAAAGAAAATCCTGATGTACTTGTTCAATCAAAACAAATAAATTTAGAAGAATATGACATTGATAAAGATGAACCTGAAGATAATGATCATGTTATACCTAGGTATGTGAGACTTAATCATAGTCCTGAACAAATAATTGGGGACAAGGATGATGGAGTACAAACTAGAAGGAGATTAAAAGAGAACTCTTACATGATAACCACTTTTGAACCTAGAAGTGATAGAGAGGCATTTGGTGATGATCATTGGGTGAAAGAAATGGAGGAGTTAGATCAAATTGAGAAGAACAACACTTGGACCCTGGTACCCTGATCGGTAAACAAGAATGTCATAGGTACTAAATGGGTATTTAGAAACAAGTTAATTGAAGATGGTGTTGTAGTTCAGAATAAGGCAAGATTAGTCTACAAGGGGTATGCACAAGAAGAAGGAGAAGACTATGGAGAAACCTTTGTACCAGTAGCAAGACTGGAAGGTGTCAGAACATTACTTGCATTTGCAGCACATAAGAAGTTCAAGGTATACCAGATGGATGTCAAGTCTTCATTTTTGAATGGGATATTGGAAGAAGAAGTTTATATAGAACAACTTGATGGATATGCATTTATAGATAAGGAAGATATGGTATGCAAATTGCATAAAGATTTGTATGGATTGAAGCAGGCACCCAGAGCATGGTATGAATGACTTCATACTCATATGATGGAGATAGGCTTTGCTAGAACTAGTGATGATAGCAACATTTATTGCAAGTCTAAAGGAGATGATATACTAGTTAGTGAAGTTTTTATTGACTACATTATATTTGGAGGTAATGATGACATGAGTAATTGTTTTGCTAATGAAATGAAAAATGAATTTGAGATGTCACAAGTAGGCGAAATAAAAAAATTCATAGGCTTACAGATACAGCAGATGAAGAATGGCATTTTCATTACTCAATCCAAATATGTGAAAGAGGTTTTGAAAACTTTTGGTATGAGTGATTGTAAACCAGTTGGAACCCCAATGGTTATAGGTTTTTAAATTGTCCAAGGATGATGCATCTAAGTCTGTAGATGAAAAGGAATACAAATCAATGATTGGAAAATTACACTATGTTGTTCATAGTCAACCGGATATTGCCCATGTAGTTGGTATTGTTGCTAGATTTTAGAAAAATCCAAAGGAAGCACATATGATGGCAACTAAGAGAATTTTTACATATTTGAAAGGTACTATTGACTATTGGTTATGGTATACATATGGTGGAAATTTTGACTTGAAAGTATATAAAGATGCTGACTGGGCTAGAAATATTGATGATCAAAAAAATACTACCGGTGGAGCTTTCTTTCTTGGAGGAAGATTAGTTTCTTGGAGTAGAAAAAAGTAGAGTATGTAGCAGCATATTGTTGGCATTTGATGAACTAGTATGTTGGCATATGATGATATGATAATAATGTATGTTGTCATTGATGTCAATAAGTTCAGTTCAATCGATATGAAGATTTGAAGAAGTTGTTATTAGTGATCAAGTTGGAGAACCGGTGTGAAGAGATGTAGTGAACCAGTGTCGGGGTTTCACTAAGTGTGACTATCGGTTGGCAGTCTTAGCTCTATGGTTTCCGGTTTGGCAATCTAGCTTGTGCGATGAAATTGATGATATTATGTGATGAGTTAGCTAAGAAATGAGGATGAGACAAGATGCCACGTCAGTTTTGTGCACATGAAGGATTTCCTTGAGGATCTTACATGTTAAGATCAACTACATTTATTGTCTACCTCAGGAATGAACATTCTTCTTAGAGGTATGAGAAGAAAACATGATGGGTTATTGATTTCTATGTGCAGTGAAGAATGGATGATGCAGAATGACTTGTGATCTGTTTAAGATTGTTTTATTCTATGCTAAGTGTTTTGTATGGCCAGGATTGGACTGCATGTAATTGTAAACCTAAGATGCTTAGGGTTTGGGGTTTATGCTATCGACCTAATTGTTGTCTACAAGGTTGATAATGTTTGTTATTGTAGGTTGTTGGCAAAATTTGTGTATGTATCTGAGTGATGAGATACTTGCCAGGCCAGTGAGTAAAAATTGCAGAGTGTGATTGTAGAGCAGAGGAACTGAAAAGGATCTACCTTGGCATATAGTGTTGTTATCAGATCAGAGTTTTACCTGTTGTCTTCTAACCATTTCAACAGAAGGAAAATCCCTTTGTTGGGTAGCTTTAATAGGCTTACTATAAATCATCTAACCAGGTGACTCAAGTTCACTGAGTTCTTTAAATCCTCTAGCAAGGTAACCTTTAATAGGGTTTCAACCTTTAACAGGGTATATAGCCATCCCTTAACCGAGTGATCTTTAACAAGATCGGTTCCTAGCAGAACCTTATTATAAAAGTCATTAACCGCACTAGGCTCGTAATAGAGCAAGCTTCAAAAGAGTTAAAAACAAGCTTGTGGGTATTCATCCCCACCATGGTTTTTCCCATTTGGGTTTCCACGTGAAAAAATATGTGTGTCATAAGTTGTGCATTTTCATGTGATGATTAAGTATTCTTTGTTTAGGTGATTATGCATGTAGAGATAATAGTTATGGTATTACTGATACAACACATGCATATGTTTATTGGTGAAGTAGTTATCAAGTGTTGAATAATATTTGTAGTATTTAGTTTACTAGTTTAGATGTCTAAAGTCTTACTATGTTTAACCGGTATCACCATGGTTAAGTCCAGTAATGAAGACAACCGGTTATCATTATAAGTTGAAGACAATTTTTGTATGTACTGATTCACCCCCGCCCCCTCTCAGTACCAGTTAGGGTATCTGTTGTTCATCATTATTCATCAATTGGTATCAGAGCAACTCTAGGTCCTCGATGATATAAGCTTAACCACTTGAGGTAAAAGATCCTTCTTTAATGATGAAGAGGGAAGGTCATAAATTTAATAGAGATAACTTCAAAATATGGAAGGATGGAGTGAAGATCTATATCAAGAGTTTGGGTGCTCAACACTGGAGCTATGTTGAGAATACCTATGTAATAAGAATGACAATAAGGATAAATCAGAGAGGTTTAGAAAGTATAAAGAAGAAAATAGAAGAAATTGTCTTGTTGCAGTGGATGAAGGTGTTACTAATGAAGAGTCTGATGATGAAGAGAATGAGGAAATAGTGTTTGTAGCTATAAAGGAACAAGTGTCTGACAAGAAATCACTTGCCTCTCGCATTGACAACTCTAATGAGTGGATTATTGATAGTGGTTGTTCTCACCACATAACTAGTGATCGAAGAAAGTTTTTGTCTCTAGAAGAATATGATGGAGGTGTTGTTAGATTTGGCAATGATGCACCTTGCTTGGTAAAAGGAAAAGGATTCATCTCACTGAATGGAAATAGCAGTGTGGATGATGTCTACTGGGTAGAAGGTATTAAGCATAACTTGTTAAGTGTTGCTCAGCTAAATGACAAAGGACTCATTCTGGAGTTCAAATGTGGAGTCTGTAGTATAATTGGAAATAGTGGTGAACTTATTGCCACCGGTAAGTAGACCAGAGGTAACTTGTTTCAGTTGAATGCCAAGATAAGTCGATGTCTGATGGCGAAGTTTAATGACAGTTGGATATGGCATAGGAGACTTTGTCATATGAACTTTGATAATATTGTAAAAGCTAGTAAGATCAAGGCAGTACGAGGATTGCCTTTGCTAAACAAACCAGAGAATGTGTTATGCAGAGAATGTCAACTTGGGAAGATGTCTTCCTCAAATTTCAAAGGTAAGTCTTTTTCAGCAGAAAACTTACTTGATCTTGTGTGCATTGATTTGTGTGGTCTTATGAAAACTAGAAGTATTCAAGGAGATAGGTAATTCAGGATTCTTACTAATGACTTCTCAAGAATGATATGGGTCACATTCTTTAAAGATAAGTCTGAGGCATTTGGAAAATTCAAAGCCTTCAGAGCATTAGTAGAGAAGGAAAGTGGTCATAAGATAAAATGCCTAAGAACTGATCAAGGAGGTGAATTCACTTTTGATGAATTCAACAAGTACTGTGAAGATAGCAATATCATGAGGCAGTTGTTTGCTCCAAGGAAACCACAATAGAATGGCATAGCAGAAAGGAATAACAAGACTGTAGTTGAAGCAGCCAGAACAATGTTGATCCAAAGAAAGGTTGCTCACACTTTTTGGAGAGAAATGGTGATCACTGCAGTCTATACTATGAACCAGGTACTCATCAAGAAAGGTAAAAATAAAACCTCTTATGAGTATTGGACCAGGAAGACTCTCACTATGATTTATTTTAAAGTATTTGATAGTAAGTGTTACATCAAGAGAGGTGAGCATCTGAGCAAGTTTGATGCTAAATGTGATGAAGGAATATTTTTGGGATATTCCACTAAGAGTAAAAGAAGAAGAAGAAGAAGAAGAAGAAGAAGAAGAAGAAGAAGAAGAAGAAGAAGAAGAAGAAGAAGAAGAAGAAGAAGAAGAAGAAGAAGAAGAAGAAGAAGAAGAAGAAGAAGAAGAAGAAGAAGAAGAAGAAGAAGAAGAAGAAGAAGAAGAAGAAGAAGAAGAAGAAGAAGAAGAAGAAGAAGAAGAAGAAGAAGAAGAAGAAGAAGAAGAAGAAGAAGAAGAAGAAGAAGAAGAAGAAGAAGAAGAAGAATACATAGGGCCCTGTATGGATTGAAACAAGCACCAAGGGCATGGTATGAATGTTTACACTCTCATCTTGTCAAAATAGGATTTCAAAGAACAAGTGAAGATAGCAATATCTACCTGAAATCTGAAGGTGATCAGATTTTGATCTGTAAAGTATTTGTAGATGACATAATCTTTGGAGGAGATGATGAAATGAGTCATGCATTTGCAGATGAAATGAAGAAAGAGTTTGAGATGTCTCTGATTAGAGATAAATTTCTTCATTGGTTTACAGATTCAACAAATGAAAGAGGGTATCTTTATTACCCAGTCCAAGTATGTCAAAGAGGTATTGAAGACCTTTGGCATGGAGGAGAGAAAACTGGTTGGTACACCCATGGTGACCACTTGTAAACTGACTAAGGAAGATGATTCAACATTGGTGAATGAGAAGGAGTGTCAGTAAATGTAAGATGCACTATGTGGTGCACAATAGACTAGATATTGCTCATGTAGTAGGTATAGTTGCTCATTTTCAGAAAAGTCTGAGAGAATCCCACTTGGTAGTGGTAAAGAGCATTCTTAGATACCTGAAAGGGACTATTGACTATGGATTGTGGTATCCATACAATGGTTATTTTAATCTCAAAGTGTTTACCAATGAATATTGGGGAGGTAATGTGGACAACCAGAAAAGAACAACTAATGGAGCGCTCTTTCTTGGTGGAAAACTAGTCTCATGGATGAGTAAGAAGTAGAGTTGTACTTCTTAGTCTACAGCTAAAGTAGAATATGTGGCAGCATTTATGAACTACACTCAGGGAATCTGGATGAAACATGTATTAGATGGTTTCAAAGTACCTATATCCAAATCAGTGAGTATATTTTGTGATAATACTAGTGCAATCAATACTTCCAAGAATCTGGTATTGCATGCTAGAACTAAGCACATTGAGCTCAAGTATCATTTCTTGAGAGAGAAGGTTCAAAACATAGAGGTTATATTACAACATGTTTCTAGTAAGGAGCAGCTAGCAGACATATTCACTAAGCCCTTACTGAAGAATACATTTACCTATTTGAGAGGTGAATTAGGGACTTTGCCCCTTCATGAAGTAAACTAAAGATGTGTGTGTTCCACATCAATCAGGTATTACAGTGACAAATCTTTCAGGATTAATGTGTTGAAGGATGCTACTCCATAGGGGGAGCAACATAGTGGAGTATGGAAGCTTATGCCTCCACTTTGGCATTGTTGTCAAAGGTGGAGAAGATATATAATATGGGAGATGATATATATTATAGTTGCACTAGTCTATGATGTTTTTAGTTGCAATGCTACATTGATTATTACCATCAATGCCAAAGGGGGAGATTTTTGGCATTTGATGAGCCCGTATGTTGGCATATGATGATATGATAATAATGTATGTTTTCATTGATGTCAATAAGTTCATGTCAACCAGTATGAAGATTGGAAGAAATTTTTATTGGTGATCAATTTGGAGAACCAGTATGAAGAGATGTAGTGAACCGGTGTTGGGGTTTCACTAAGTGTGACTACCGGTTGGTAGTCTGAGCTCTAGGGTTTACGGTTTGGCAATCTATCTTGTGCGATGCAACCGATGATATTCTATGATGAGTTAGTTAAGAAATGAGGATGAGATCAAGATGCCACATCATTTTTGTGCACGTGAAGGATTTCCTTGAGGATCTTGCATGTGAAGATTGATTGCATTTATTGTCTACCTCAGGAATGAACATTCTTCTTAGCAGTATGAGAAGAAAGCATGATGGGTTATTGATTTCTATGTATGATGAAGAATGGATGATGCAGAATGACTTGTGATCTGTTTAAGATTGTTTCATTTTATGCTAAGTATTTTGTATGGTCAGGATTGGACCGCTTGTAATTGTAAACCTAAGATGCTTAGGGTTTGGGGTTTATGCTACCGACCTAATTGTTGTCTATAAGGTCGATGATGTTTGTTATTGTAAGTTGTTGGTAGAATTTGTGTATGTATCCGAGTGATGAGATACTTTCCAGACCAGTGAGTAAAAATTGTAGAGTGTGATTGCAAAGTAGAAGAACTAAAAAGGATCTACCTTGGCATATAGTGTTGTCATCAAATCAGAGTTTTACCTATTGTCTTCTAACCATTTCAATTGAAGGAAAATCCCTTTGTTGGGTAGCTTTAACAAGCTTACTATAAATCCTCTAACTAGGTGACTCAAGTTCATTGAGTTCTTTAAATCCTCTAGCAAGGTAACCTTTAACAGGGTTTCAACCTTTAACAGGGTATATAGCCATCCCTTAACCGAGTGATCTTTAACAGGATCGGTTCCTAGCAGAACCTTATTGTAAAAGTCATTAACTACACTAGGCTCCTAACAGAGTGAGCTTCAATATATTTCAAAACAAGCTTATGGGTATTCATCCCCACTGTGGTTTTTCCCATTTGGGTTTCCACGTGAAAAAATTTGTGTGTCATGAGTTGTACATTTTCATGTGATGATTAAGTATTCTTTGTTTAGGTGATTATGCATGCAGAGATAATAGTTATGGTATTACTGATACAACACATGCATATGTTTATTGGTGAAGTAGTTATCAAGTGTTGAATGATATTTGTAGTATTCAGTTTACCGGTTTAGATGTCTGAAGTCTTACTGTGTTTAACCGGTATCACCATGGTTAAGTCTAGTAATGAAGACAACTGGATATCATTATAAGTTGAAGAGAAGTTTTTGTATGGACTGATTTACCCCCCTCCCCTCTTAGTACCAGTTAGGGTATATGTTGTTCATCATTATTCATCACATATATGAATTGCACAAAAGCTATGTGGATGAGACACATTTTGTAAGGTTTTAAGATGAAAATCTCAAAACCTATAAAGATTCTATGTGATAATACAAGTGCAATAAAAATTTCAAAAAATCTTGTTTTGCATGCAAGGACTAAGCATATTGAGTTAAAGTATCACTTCTTGAGGAAAAAAGTTCAATGTAAAGATGTTATCGTAGAGCATGTTTCTACTACGGAGCAACTTGCGGATATCTTTACCAAACCTCTGCCTAAAACCACTTTTGAGTATCTTAGAAGTTAGTTGGGGGTTGTCCCTCTTCATGAAGTTAGTTGAGCATGATGTTGATTGCATCAGTCCCTGAATTTCTTGTAGAATATTACATGGATTGATGAAGAAGTGGATGTTTTCCACAGGGGGAGCATCTAGTTACAATATGATGTTGATGCATAGTGAGAGCTGAATTACATGTTTTTACTCTCATTTTGGCATTGTTGTCAAAGGGGGAGAAGTATTATGTGATTGAAAGGGAGAAGAACCAGTGACAGACTAAAGACAGACATAGAAAGATGAATACTTGGTAATGTAAACTAGGATTCCTATTCACCAATCACAACAACAATCAATGCATTGAATTTGTATTGCCATCAATGCTAAAATGGGAGATTGTTGGCATTTTGCATATAGATTGCATTAATGATATGTTGTCATTGATGTTAATTGAACCGGTATAATGATATTCATGATATTGCTGATGTAATTGTTGTTGTTTTGATTAATAAGAAAAAAAGGTTTTCAAGACCCGAAACCTTTACAAAGGAGTTTAAAAAAGATCATCATAGAGTATCCAGACCATATTAAAAACAACTTACAAAATAACTGGCCATAAAACCAGTAAATAGAAAGGACAACAAAAGATAGAAACAACAAAACAACAAACCAGAAAACACTACACAGTTAAAGAGTCTTTAGGAGGTCCTCCGCCTTAATCACTAGCTAGTCATAGTTGGCTGCAACAGCTTTGAGTTCATCCAGATCTTTATTTGGCTTCTTCTCCTTCTTTTTACCTCTGGTTCTAGTTGTGGGTCCTTGAACATCTCTTGTGCCTTCAGTGTCAAGGTCAATATCTAGGATGTCCTTCTCCTCATCCAATTTGTTGATGAGGGTTTTGGTATTTCTAGCAGAGACCTTTAGAATATTTAAGCTTTGCTCTGTGATACTTTTGAGACTTTCCTCAATTTTGCTAACTTTATTGATAGTTTCAACTATTGTTTGATCCATAGCATTGGCATTTTCTTTCCTCTCCGTCAAGTCTTTCTCGATTTTCTCAAATCTAGGGTTGAAGGAGTCTCTTATATTTTTAGCTTTAGCAATAGTTTTTGTCAAGTCCTCCATATAATTTTCCATAGTCTTCCCTTCGCCATTGTTGATAGTCTCTAGAGTCTGGATTTTGTGGCTGAGCTTTTTATTGTCCTCCATAGCTTTCTTGTAACTAGTGATTAGTCATTCCATTGTGTCCATAAAACCTTTCATACCCTCAAGAGGAGGGTTTGAGGAAGGATCTATCTTACTGGAGTTGTCATGTTCCTTATTTGGTGTGTCACCAATAGTGGCTTTATCTTCAGCCCTATTAACTTCCCCAATGGTCACCTCCTCCAAGGTCTGGTCAGCTTCCAAAATCTTTTTCTATTTTTTATCCTCCAGCTCCTTCACATTCTCTTCCTTTCTCTTTTGTTTATCTCTGGTCTGGATATGGGTTTTAGTTTCCTTTTTCCAAGAACCCTAGGGTTTCTCCTTCTCAGAATCTTCAGAGAACTCCTCCTCTGAGGAAGAGCTAATCTAGAGAATTTTTCTTTTAGATTTCTTGCCCTTCGAAGAGGAAGGCCTAGTTTTCAAATGTTTCCTCTTCTTACCAACTTCAGCTTTCGAGTCATCCATATTCTCGTTAGACTTGCTCATTTAATCATTGTCAGAACCCTCATCCAAAGAAAAAATAGAGTCAGACCCTTCATCCTCAGACTCAAAAATAAGGGGGTTGAGGGCATGCAATTTGATTAGCCTTGAGGTGTTCATAAATTAGAACCATTAAGCTTTGATGCATGGTAGTGTCACCCTTAGGGTTCTCTTTATGAGCCTTAATGGTGGCATTCATAGAGCATAATAAAAAATATGGAATGTTAACAATCTCGTCATGCCTAAAATGATTTAGCAAAACAAAATGGTAGCCATATACTTTAGTGAATCTACCATCCAAAGTAATATAGTGCATAATAACAAAAAGGACCTCCCTCCATGGTTTGACAAAATCCCTAGGAGGATAGTAAGTTTTACTTAGCTTCACTAGGCATTTTTTCTCCTTTTCAGTTTCAGGATATCTTTCAATGGCCGCCTTGCTCACTTTTTTGTCTCTATAGTAGTTTCTTTCTTCTCGTCGAAAACCCGTGGCCTGAGCAATGAGGTCTTCATCTATGATGACAGACTGATCTCCCATCTTCAAAGTGCCCTTTCTCGAATTTTTACAAAAGAAATTTGTGACAGTGGCATCCCATCCATGAAGCCTCTCCATAAATTTTGAAAACCCACCTTTCTGCAGAATGTTCCAGACCATTTCCTTTTGCTTCCACTCCTTACAATTGCTAGGTTCGTAACGACATCTATTTCCTCCCATATTTTTGCTATTTAAAGCTGAATGTCAAAAATTGCAGAGAGATTTAGACAGAGAGTTTCTCGAAGCTACCAAAATTACCCAAAAAGCATGGGAAGTGATAGATTGTGTTTTATAATGAATGTTGCTGACAATAATATAATTGCTCGAAGCACTCCTTTTAATCCATTTCATTATTGTTTTTTCCATTTATGAGTTTAGGGGTAGTATTATATCGATCCTTAAAAATGATTGATCTGACATCCTCTAGGAGGCCTTGTTCACCCTTCCAAGTAATCATTTCATCTTGATTGATTGCCACATTGGCTGCCTAGTCAACAGAGTTGTTAGCTTCATGGTAGATATGAGATATGTAACTTTTCTCAAAAGTGTTAATGAGGTCTCTAGCGGCCTTTATAATGTTATTAATAGACCATGAGGTCTTAGAGGTCCCCTTAAGGCATTTGATGATTTTATTTGAGTCCCCTTCTATCCATATGTAGGGGCAATTCCATCTATTAGTGAGGAGAATACCTTGGAGTGTTGTCATAGCTTCTACCTTGTGATTTGTTTAGCTTCCTATTGGAACATCGATCATTTCCTTTCATATACCTTTATCATCTCTAAGAATAGCTCCACATCCCTCAGGGCCCAGATTACCTTTTTCAACACCATCAAAATTGACTTTGGACCAACCATGAGGGGGAGTTTGCCATCTTGCTTCTAATTTTTTATTCTGTTTGGGGTCAGAACTGCCAGCATTCTTCAAGCTCCAGGAACTTAAAATGTGAGATTCCAGAGGGTTGGTTGAAAAGTAGGGACCCCCAATGATCCCAATGTTCTCCACAATCACCCATTGTATTTTATGGAACACAATATCCTGAGTAAGAGAAGTGTCCCTAAAAATATGATTGTTTCTTTCTTTCCATAATCCCCACAGAATGTGAGGGAGTGATAGTTTCCATAGAGATCTCAAAAAGGAGTTAGACCAATGGTAATTCCAAGAGTAGAACCAATAAGAAGAGAGTAAGAAGAGAGTAAGAAGAGAGTAAGAAGAGATTTGTAAGATGATGCAACCAGTATGTAAAGTTTGTGAGTAAGTCCGTTCAACCGGTATGAAGGGTTAAACATGTCTATGTAATGTAACCAGTAAACCCTAACCTATTGATTAACCCTAACCGATCAAGTTTGTTGGTTTATTACCTATTGAGCGGAAATGATACAGACATGTGTGTTTAGTGTATAAGGATAAGTTCAAAATGATTTAGTACGTTTGTTTTATTTCTTGGAAAGAAGAAAAGTGGATTGCATCTAATGCACAGCGCGTGATGAGTTACAAAGTCCAATGGAGCGGTGATCACGAAGCAATTGGAATTGTCTTGAAGAATGTGAAGAGATTATTATGATTTCTAATGGTCAAGATTGTACCGACTTGTTTGTAATCTTGATGGTGAGAATTAGTTTTTTTCTCTTGTTACCGACCTAATTGTTTGTGTATTTAAGGTCGATGAAGTTGTTTGTAAAAATGTTGGCAAAGTTGACAAGATTGGTAGAAACTTGTGAGTGTGCAGTTGCTTAACTAGTGGATGGATATGTACTTTGAGTAAAGACAGATTAAAGCTTAAGAAGGATTTGATCAAGAAAATGTAGTGCTATTCAGACATATTAACAAAACTGTTGTTTTCTAACAATTACAACAAAAGTGAAACCCCCTAGCTGGGTAAGCTCTAACAAGCTTGATTACTCATTAAATCCTCTAATAAGGTGCTCCATTAGCTTGGATTCTTAAATCCTCTAGTGAGGTTACTCCTAACAGGGTATTATGCTTTTTCATTAAGGCATATTTGTAAATCCCTTGACTGGGTGATTCTTAAACAGGAACTAGTTCTTAACAAGACTTATTGTAAATCTCTAACAGGCTTTGGCTCCTAACAGGGAGAGCTAGTCCCATCTCACCATTGTTTTTACCTATTTGGGTTTTCCACGTATAAACATTTGTGTCAAATGGTGAATGCTTTGTGGATGTGATGTTACATGTTGATTAGATTAATTTTCTGATGAAGCATTGAAGGATGACTATGTTGAGTTATGTTTAAGCATTGCTGATTTACATAAAGGTTGAAGTTGTTTTAGTGTAAGTTCCTATAATAGTCAAACCAGTTAATGTTAAGTATTCTTATGATTATTGATTTTTATTGAAGAAAAGTTTACTTTGTGAGATTGAATTTGAGTTTGGGAACTCTATATCAGTTTTTCAAAATACTGATTCACCCCCCCCCCCCCCTTCTCAGTATTCTACTGGATACTTATTCTCTCATCATACCATCATTTTCTTCAAGTTGATATGTTGATGAAGATACCTTTTTCTCAAGATTTGAATGATGGTCATATAATTTGATATCTTGTTTGCACTTTGTTTGATGTTTTTTTGTTGGTCAAATGTTTGATGTAAAATTGTGTTGGATGAATACTTGGTTTGAATTGGTTTTGAATTTCTTTAACAAGAAAACAAAGCAAGCACACAAGAAGAATAATTTATTTTTATTTTTTATTTTTTGCTTCAAAAGGCACAAATAGGTCTGGGTCTAAATCAACCCAATCTTTGAATTTTTTGACCCCTTTTCAAATGTTTTTGTATGTTCTTTCCAAAAAATCCTGAAGTTGGCTCAAATTATCATTGGGCTAACACAAAACAAATATACTTCAAACACATTTTATCCCTAAGGTCAAATGGCCATTTGCGATAATTTCAGCCCACATCTTGATATTTCTTCAACTTTGGTACTACATACCTTATGAATCCCAATGTGGCAGGTAAGGATGTGATTTACTAAGTCTTGCATGAGCATAATAGATAGATGATCCCTATGATGGGGAGTCACCACTTTTATCAAGATACAAGTAGTCTTTCAAAAAGCCCTGTTTCTACTCAAGGAAATATGTATGGTGAGTATCTTGGGAGAAAAACCATCTATGCTCTTGCACTGAACTTCTCACAAATATTCTCAATCAATAGAATGGGTAGGATTTTATATAAAAAGGTGTCTAGTAATATTCAATGTTTTTGGACATAAGTTCATTCTGCAGTGACTCACTTAAGAGCCTTGTAACTTGTGGTGGGGCCCATATGTCCTTTCGGCAAGTTACACTGTTGGAACAGCTATACCCGAGGCTACAACTTTTGCTCTCACCTAATTTCTATAGCGGCTTGAAGGATTTACTGCGTGAGTTCGTTTCCAAGAGTGATGCGTCTCTTGGCAAGCCTCTCTTAAAAATATATAATTTTGAGTGTTACTAACACTTTTATCTTACACCTAGGACCATGAAAGACAAGGGAGAGGATAGCGTGTGTTAGAAGTAGACCACTCAACAAATTTTTTGCATAAGCATGCCAATCACTGAACAACACTTGTTCTTTTTAACCAATTTATAGCAATGTGATCTAAAAGGTTGTGTGTTTGATTTATGTCAGGTTCACCAAATGATGCTCTGCAAAAAGGATGTTAGGAAGACACACAAACACAAGGAGAAATCCAAATATTAGTGTTAGTATCAGAAATCAAAATCCAAGAAAACATGTTTTTTTTCCATGGTGGGCCAATCAAAAGGTTGCGTGTTTGATTCATGTCAAGTTCACCAAATGATTCTCTACAAAAATGATGTTAGGAAGACACAAACACAAGGAGCAATTCAAACGTTAATGTTAGTGTTAGAAATCATAAATAAAAGACTATCCTAAACAAGCATATCAAGAGAGATACCAAACATAAAATGGAAAGCTTAACAAAACAAAGGAATGCAATGAAACATCCCCAAATTCCCTCCAACATGTTTGTAGCTGCTCCTCCCTTGTTCCTCTCCTCTCCAAGTTCCAAATGAGTGTAGCTCTCAGTAGCTTTTTGCATTATTCTGCATGTCTTATGGAGGTTGAAGATTGTGAAAATGAATATTATGATTATGCAAATGCAAACAAGATAGGAATGAGAGAAATGAATTAATTAAGCTATGTTAATTTTAATCAAAAATAAAAAAGTAACTATGCTCCTAAATTGTCTCTCTCAAATTCACTATAAGTTAGATGCATACAAGATTTTTGGATCTGGATATGAAGGAAATGGGCTCTATTTATAGGAAAAATAGAGAAATGGATGGTTGAGATTGAGTAATCACAACAAAGGTTGGGATTGAAAGGTTCATGATCCATGTGAGGGTTTTCAACCCAATCCTAGGATGAAAAATGTCATCATGGGATGGCTTGAGAGGAGAGGGAAGAAGCATTTAATGCTTGAGATGACATGGGGGCTACCTTAGGAATTAAGGTTTAAATTGGGTTGAATGAATAAAGCCTTTACCCAATGAATAATGTTGTTATCCAATGGATAAACTCTTGTGCAAGAGTTAGTGGGAATAACCATGGTCAAAGCAATGAATGCTTGAGGAGACACATGGGTTAAATGGGATTTGAGTTAGAGGTAAAGTCTCTAACCATGTGGGTGAGTTGAGTTAACCATTAATAGTTATGTAAGAGCCATAAGTGGTTTGGAAGACTTTAGGGCTTAACTTGTTGGAGACATAAAGCATTTAATGCTTTTCAAAGACTTTGGAGGCTTTGAGAAGTGACTTCAAGTTGCTTAGGAATGTGACAATACTTAGGGGATGGGTTAGGCTAATTAGGAATGGTTTAGAAGAGTCTAGAATGGGATTAGATGAACACGTGGGTTTGGTGGGGGAAAATAGGATTTTAATTAAAATAAAATTCATTTATTTTAATCAAATAGGTGCAACTTGCATTTGTAGGAGAATGCAAGTGGGGGAGGTAGTTTAGGGATTTTTAAATAAATATTTTATTATTTATTTAAATGAGGAAAGGGGGATAATTAAATAAATATGTTTATTTATTTAATTGATTTTTGAGTGTGGTTTAATGAATTAATTTAAATAAATTGAATAATTTATTTAATTAATAGGAGAAGGGATTGAGGATGAATTAATTAAATATTTAATTTAATTAATTGGTTATTGATGATTAAATAATCAAATAAATAGTAAATATTTATTTAATTAAGTGGACAGATATATGTGAGTACACTAGCCATAGGATTAGTCAAAGGAATAGAGGAATTGACTTGTGTTGAAGGTTGTGAGTAACCTAGGGTTTCGACACAACTCTTGATAGGCATGACATTAGAATCAATAATATGTGCAATGCCATGCAATATATCAATTTCATTCTTATCACTTTGAAGCATATGCTTAAGACCTTCAATTAATGGAAGAGCTTGACTATTAGGGTATTCTTGGGACATCCATTATTGAAAGCTATCAAACTTATTGTCCAATGTAGGAAGTTGATCTAAAGAAACCCTAGTTAAAGCTTCTTCTTCATCATGTAATCCATTAATAGGCACATGATTAGGATGGGAAGAATTGACATGATCCTCATTAAAGAAGTCACCCAATTAAGGCTTCATCTCCTTACTAATTAAACCTTGGGAAGCCTTAATTCTAATACTTTGTCTAACGGGGATGGGATAGGTAGGACTAATAGTTGTAAAACTCATGCACTAGAGGGAAATTTGGATTTTGAATTGTAGAAAAAAGCTTACAAAATTGAGTAATGCAAAATGTAAGAAAATAATGATTACACAATTTGAACTTTGTTGGGGGAAGAGGATGACAAAAATTCCAAAAATGAAAGGAAATTGGAATTTTAAAATTAGGGCCAAGGGAATACCACTGAATTTTAAAATCGGGGTAGACAATTATTAACCTCTTAATTTTTAAAAATTCTTGAAAGTTGAAATGTTGAATTTTGAAGGTATTTCCAATTCTAGAGGGATAAAAAATTGATAAAATCAACCATTCTTTCGGATTTAGGCTATTAAATACCATCATAACAGTCTCTTGAAATTTTGGGAAAAAAGTCAAGGACTGTGGTGGGAACGCACATGGTCTTACCAACTTTTTTTGAAATTTTCAGGGATGGATATTACGATGATTTTAAAGCTAACCCCCCAAAATTGGTGAATTTTATGATCTCTAGATGAGCTAAATGAAGGCACAAAGGTGAAAATAGGACCCTATTAGGGTTTTGAAGAAAAAGAGGAATTGAAGTGCAATTTTGAAAAGGGTAAAACCTGATGGATAGGGACACCTTAGAAAATGTTTATAAATCTGAATATAAATGAAATTGATTTGAAATTCACACAAAATCCAATTAATTTTAAAATTTAGGGTTTGATGACCTAACCACTTAATTTTTAAATTTGAATTTTGGGGAAAAAAAGGGGGGAAATTAAAAATTTGAATTGTAGGATTGAAGACAAATCCGAGAACAATCAGAAATCTGAAAATTAAATGGAAATCCAATTTTTGCACAAGTTCAAGATGATTTTTGAAAATTAGGGTTTTAACAAGTAACCTCTTAATTTTGTAAAGTTTAATTGCAAACTGAACAAGACAATGAGGAAATTGAATTTGACAATCAAGACAATTTTAAGATCTAATATAACCATAAGCAATTTTTACAAATCACAAGTTTAATTTTAAATTTAAAAATTAGGGTTTTGAATGATTTAACCACTAAGTTTGCAGAAAGTTGAAACTTGTAAATAAAAAATATGAAATGTTGTTCAAAGGAAAGCATACAAGATGTCGGGTTCAGCAAATTATAATGGTGGGAAAATTGTGAATGATAGATTAAGAGGAAAACTACCCATTCCCTCAAACATAGATGGGAGTTTCACTATTGACTATCCTTCAAGCACTTTTCACCATTACATTAGGAAGAAGGGAATATGATAATTCACTAGATTCAATCTCTCTACACAAAGATGATGGATTGAATTCTAAATGAATTGACAATGTTAGGATGATCCCCCTTTTCCTTGTTTGAAATGGAAAGGAAATTTATTGAATTATGTAGTGTAAAAGTGACAAAGAATCGATTATAACTTGAGATCAAAATATGGGATGAAGTTGTGCACCTGGATCTGGAAATAAAATGTTGATATGAAATCGCCTTGCGAATTTGAGGAAAATTTACCTGGACCATGGCGAGAATGTACACGGTCCTCCAAAAAATCCGCGAAACAAAAAGGGTTTCTCTGTCTCTGCAAATGAAGCTTGAATATGATATTACAGTTGCGCACTTGCAACCTACACATAAAAAAGAGAGGAAAATGGGTTGGGATCGGGGGTGTTGTTCTCAAATTTTGATCCCCTTCTTATCCCCTTTGATGAGAAATAATAACTCTGTATGTGAATGGAGAAATCAAGGAACAAGAACCTTAGAGCAACATATGACAAGATTTTAATAACCTTCTGATAGTTTTGATACTAAATGTTTAGTACAGATGCCAAGCTAATAAGATGAGAGGGGGGGGGGTGAATCATACAAACTTAATCTTCCATAAAAACAACAGATTCAACCTCGGTAACCTTATCAGAAAAACTGTAAAGCATGCAAACTCATAAACAGATAAGATCACAAAACATATAACACCATATTTAACATGGAAACCCAAATAGGGAAAAACCACTATGGGATTTCGGACCCACTAAGAAATATACTCTTCTAGAGTATGCTCGGTTAAAATCAAATCCTGTTAAAGATTACAAACACATTGCTAGATGTGACCCAGTTAAGGGATTTCCCTCAGATCTGTTAGGATCTTCACCTTGTTAGAAGTGACCTTGTTAAAGGATTTCAAACACTCAAATAGAATGTCACCTTGCTAGAGGGTTTTACAAATAAGATTGTTAAGTCCACTCGGTTAAGAGATTTTCTGTTACTTTACAAAATAACAGTAATAAAAATCTATCTGCAACTTCACATCTAAAAATGCTAAAGTAGATTCTTATTTGCTCAATACAATCTAGTCATAGGACTTATCTTGTCCTTCTGTTGGGCTCTATACTCTATTTTTCAAATAGGTCTTCAAGCTTCAGTGCTCAGTAAATATTGTGTAGCATCCCTATACTTACACTTGCCCACATACATTGTTTATCAATAGTTCCTTATTTATAAACAATTTGCCAACTACTTATTCTCCTTGATCACATTTCCCATGATCAATCATAGCCATCAGATCTTCAAACTTGACTAGGTTCAATGTATCCTTCGATCTAAAAATGTTTTACCCCACCTTGGAACTTGCATACATTTCTTGGAACTTGTGCTAGGGTATTGCAGTTCAATTTGAGCTGTAGATCTTCCTGTCGATTTTCCTTTGCCATAGATTCTTTAACAAACTTGATGCATGACATTCCAATCATTTAATCAGTTCTAGCTCATCAAATTCCTTCATTAAATAATGCTTTTATTCATTCAATGCATTCTGTTATTACTCAGTTGTAACTCGGTGAATACTACACTTCACTTGGTAGACATTCTACCTTCATTAATCGATAGCGATAACCTTAGGGTTTACCGACTAGGTTCTTTTCTCTGTAACATAGTATAGTATGAACCTTACAAACAACAACATATGTAAGATATCAAAACAATCTAAACATCATGATCTCATCATTGTCTAACTCGGTAATAGTTGCCCATTGAATAACTTATTTCTCCCCTTATTCATCACATTCTTTCTGTGTCTTTTACCGACTTTTTTATACTCATCAAAACATACTTCTTAAGATATGGCAACATCATACTGAATCAGAAAATCAATTTCTTGACATCAATGACAAAATAATAATATTAAGACAGTAAACATCCTTAATCAGTTATATCCATAATCATCATCAATCTTCTCAATATCCTTATTGAAATGCCAGCAATCTCCCTTTGTCTGTTATAATGCCAACAATCTCCCCCTTTGGCATTGATGGCAAAACCAATTGATTTGACCTAATTGATTCGGATTTGGATTGCTGAAATGCTGAAATGCTCTCCTCCTATCATCAGATTTCTCCCCCATAAATTGGTCTTCTCCTCCTTTCTTCAGTCTTCTCCCCCTTTGACAACAATGCCAAAAAGTAAAGAACTAAAACATAATTTATTCCTCTAAGAAGTGAATTCCTTACTGATATGTGTCAACTCAGTCTCGGTCAAAGCATTTTGTCTTCAATTCTTGTTCCCTGTATTATTTCATGTACACCTTTAGAAAATCTCCTAAAGTGTGTAAATTAGCATCAACTCCTGAAATATATCCTGTAGAGTCATCAAATTGATGCTTTCACTGAACTCGATCAGTGAATGGAAGATAGGGGTAGAACCGCTAACTTGCTTCTGAGATACTCAAAAGTGTCCCTTGGTAGTGGCTTGGTGAAGATATCTGCTATTTGTTCCTTTGTGCTAACATATTCCAACACCACTTTCTTCTCTTGAACTTCTTCTCTAAGATAATGATATTTGATAGAGATGTGCTTTGTCTTAGAGTGCATAACAGGATTCTTTGAAATGTTAATGGCACTAGTATTGTCACATAATATAGTTACTAGCTTGATAACTTGCTCATTTATGCCTTCCAACAGTTTTTTGATCCATGCTACATTGGTACAATTCAATGCTGCAGCAACATATTCAACTTCTGTTGTTGACTGTGAAACACATCCTTGTTTCTTGCTAAGCCAACTCACTAGTCTTTCTCCTAAAAAGAAAGCTCCTCCACTTGTGCTTTTCCTGTCATCAATGTTGCCTGCCCAATCAGCATCAGTATAAACTTTTAAATCAAAATCATTTCCTTTTTGATATACAAAGCCATAATCTTCAGTGCCTTTCAGGTATTTGAAAATTCTCTTGATTGCTATCATGTGCGTTTCCTTGGGATCTATAGAAAATCTTGCAACTATACCTACTGCATGTGCTATATCTGGTCTGCTATGAACAATATATTACAGCTTTTCAATCATAGATCGGTAAAGTGTCTCATCAATAGATGCAAATTCATCATTCTTTGATAATTTATAGTTGGTATTCATAGGAGTACTTACTGGTTTTGAATCCTCCATTCCAAATTTCTTCAAGATTTCCTTTATGTACTTGGATTGGGTAATGAAAATCTCATTTTTCATTTGTAGTATTTGTAAACCTATAAAATACTTTATCTCACCGATTAGTGACATATCAAATTCTTTGCTCATTTCATTTCCAAAGTTCTTGCATAGAGAATCATTCCCACAAAATATAATGTCATCAACAAATATGATGGAGATCAATATTCCATTGTCTTCATCATTCTTCATGTACATATTGCTATTTTCACTTGTCCTCATAAAACCAATTTTGATCAAATAAGAGTGCAATATCTCATACCATGCTCTAGGTTCTTATTTCAAACCATATAAAGCTTTGTTCAATTTACATACCTGATCTTTATTCTTTCCTTCAACAAATCCTTCAGGTTGTTCAATGAAAACTTCTTCTTCTAATATACCATTCAAAAATGTAGATTTGACATCCATTTGATATACCTTGAAATTCTTGTAAGCAGCATATGCCAACAATGTTCTTACTCCTTCAAGTCTTGCCACAGGTGCAAAAGTTTCACCATAATCAATTCCTTCTTCTTGAGAATAACCTTTGCAAACTAGTCTTGCTTTATTTCGAATGACCTCACCTTTTTCATTCAGCTTGTTTCTGAAAATCCACTTTGTACCGATTACATTTTTGTCCTTCGATCTTGGGACCAGTGTCCATGTGTCATTCTTCTTGATTTGATCAATCTCTTCTGTCATAGCATTCATCCAATCTTCACTATTGAATGCCTCTTTTACTATTCTCGGTTCAAATTCAGATATCAGACATGTGTTCTGTCTCAATTTGTTCCTTGTCATCACTAGATCATCCTTATCTCCTATAATCTGACTTGATGCATGATGTCTTCTAACATACTTGGCTAATATAGGCTTGGTAGGCTCTGTATGATCATCTTCATCACTTGGTAACTGTATTTCTCTTCATTTCCTTCAATAGTCTTCTCGATATGACTTGTCAGTTGAACATAGACAAATTCATCATAATCTTCAGGTTCCTTGGAATTTCCTTCATCATTTGTTTCTGCAAATTCATCAATTTTCACATTTGCACTTTCTACTATTTTGTTAGATGATTTGATTAGACATTTAAATGCTTTACTTCTAGAAGAATAACCTAGAAATGTTCCTTCTTCACTTTTCTGATCAAACTTGCTATTTCTATCATCTTTATGAACATAGCATCTACTTCCAAAGATTTTAAAATAACTTATAGTAGGTTTCTTGTCATACCAGATTTCATATGGTGTCTTCAAAGTTCCTTTCTTTAGTTGTACTCAGTTCAGGGTGTAAACTGTTGTGTTTATTGCTTCTCTCCAAAATGTTTGTGACACTTTCTTTTCAGTCATCAGGGTTTTGGCACAATCCACAATAGATCTATTTCTTCTCTCAGCAATTCTATTTTGTTGTGGAGTTCTCAGTGTAGAGACTTGTCTTTTTATGCCATGATCATTGTAGTATAAGTTGAACTCATTAGATGTGAACTCTCCTCCTCTATCAGATCTAAGACATTTCAGTTGTCTTCCTATTTCATTTTCAACTCTTGCCTTGTACCATTTAAACATTTGAAAAGCTTATGATTTTTCTTTTAAAAACATTACTGACATCATCCTTGAGTAATCATCCACAAATAATATGAAATATTTATCACCATAATAACTCTGAACTTTCATAGGACCACAAAGATCAGTGTGCATAAGATCTAAAATTCCCTTAGAAGTGTAGGACTTACTTGTAAAGCTTGATCTTGTCATTTTTCCCATCTGGTATCCTCATCATATAGAATTCTCAGGTTTCTCAAGACTCGGTAGACCTCTTACTCGGTGCTTCTTACTTATTTTGATCAGATTATCAAAATTTACATGACAAAACCTTTTATGCCATAACTAGGTATCATCTATCTTTGCATATAGACACTTATTCCGAGTTGAGTCAAGGTGAAATGTGTTACCTTTTGTTTGTGTCCCAGTAGCAGCTAACTTTCCATTCTTGTCATGAACTTTGACAATTCCTTTCTAAAATTCTATTCGGTAACCTATGTTGTTTAGCTGTGCTACACTCAACAAATTGTATTTCAAACCTTCAACCCAATAAACATCATTGCATTTTGCATTGTCAAGAAGTGTTATAGATCCTTTACCTCTTACCGGACATGGTGCATCATTACCAAATCTTACATAGCCTCCATCATAATCTTCTAATATAACAAACTTGTGTTTATCACCTGTCATGTGACGTGAGCATCCACTATCTATGATCCAAGAATCATTAGTATTTATATGAGATATTAAAGCTTTTTCTTCATACCTTTCTTCATCTGATCCATCTTTGATAGCCACATAAACAACTTCCTCTATATCAGTTTCATCTGATTTATCATCATTAAATTCCTCATCGGCTATTAGGCATGTCTTCTTTTCTCTTCTTCTGAAATCTCGGTGTCCTTTGTAATGATTATCTTTCTGTCTGTCATCTTGGTAATCTCTCTTTTCACTAGATTCTCTATCAGGACAGTTTGAGGCCATATGTCCTATCTTATCACAATTGAAACATTTCAAAGGTAGTTTTCCTTTATACTTACCTTTGCCTCTTGGTAACCTTCTAGCTAATAGTGCTTCAAACTCTTCTTGTTTCCTGATTTCCTCATACAGCTTGTGTACTTTTTCCATGTTCTTGCAAAATCTCTCACTTGCTCCAGTATGATCCCCTTCAGTGTACTTACTCATTCTATCATTGTAATCATCAAATTCACCAATATGAAAAGAATTGAAAGAAGATTCAATTTTATTTACCGAAGACCCACTGTTATCAAAAATACTTAACTCAAATGCATGTAGCTTACCAATAGTAGCATCTAAAGAAATTGGCATATTGGGTATAGACCTCAATTCATTGATTGCAGAGACTCGGATTGCATAAGCTGGTAGAAGGGTTCTTAACAACTTACTTGTTATATCCTTTTCTTCAATAGTTCCACTTGCTCCTTTGATTTGATTGACAATCTCCTTTAATCTTGTACTGTACTAGGTTATGTTTTCACCATCATTCATCCTCATAGATTCAAGTTGTCCTCTTAGACTATCCACTTTTGCTCTTTGAACATGTTCATCACCGCCATACATAGATATGAGCTTATCCCACATTGCCTTTGCATCATTGCAGCCTTCTAGATCATTAAAGTTTGAGTTGGTCAATGCAGATGTTATTTCAATCATTTCTTGGATATGTTCTTGCTTTGCCTTTATCTCTTCCATTGTCAATGGATAGGTGCTCGGTGTAATGAAATCATTCTCTAGATAATATACAACATATTCTCCAACTCCTGATAAGTGCAGCTTCATCCTTTTCTACCATGTAGAGAAACTTGACTTGTTCAGCTTTGGAGCATCCCTCTTATACATCTTTGGATCTTTGCCTCAAGTGCCTTTAAACTTTTTCTTTCGAAGTCCAAAGCTCTGATACCAATTGATAGTTCTGATACTAAATGTTTAGTACAAATGCCAAGCTAATAAGATGAGAGGGGGGGTGAATCATACAAACTTAATCTTCCATAAAAACAACAGATTCAACCTCGGTAACCTTATCAGAAAAACTGTAAAGCATGCAAACTCATAAACAGATAAGATCACAAAACATATAACACCAGATTTAACATAGAAACCCAAATAGGGAAAAACCACTGTGGGATTTTGGACCCACTAAGAAATATACTCTTCCAGAGTATGCTCGGTTAAAATCAAATCCTATTAAAGATTACAAACACATTGCTAGATGTGACCTGGTTAAGGGATTTCCCTCAGATCTGTTAGGATCTTCACCTTGTTAGAAGTGACCTTGTTAAAGGATTTCAAACACTCAAATAGAATGTCACCTTGCTAGAGGGTTTTACAAATAAGATTGTTAAGTCCACTCGGTTAAGAGATTTTCTGTTACTTTACAAAATAACAGTAATAAAAATCTATCTGCAACTTCACATCTAAAAATGCTAAAGCAGATTCTTATTTGCTCAATACAATCTAGTCATAGGACTTATCTTGTCCTTCTGCTGGGCTCTATACTCTATTTTTCAAACAGGTCTTCAAGCTTCAGTGCTCGGTAAATACTGTGTAGCATCCCTATACTTACACTTGCCCACATACATTGTTTATCAATAGTTCCTTATTTATAAACAATTTGCCAACCGCTTATTCTCCTTGATCACATTTCCCATGATCAATCATAGCCATCAGATCTTCAAACTTGACTAGGTTCAATGTATCCTTCGCTCTAAAATTTTTTTACCCCACCTTGGAACTTGCATACATTTCTTGGAACTTGTGCTAGGGTATTGCGGTTCAATCTGAGCTGTAGATCTTCCTACCGATTTTCCTTTGCCATAGATTCTTTAAAAAACTTGATGCATGACATACCAATCATTTAATCAATTCCAGCTCATCAGCTTCCTTCATTAAATAATGCTCTTATTCATTCAATGTATTCTGTTATTACTCAGTTGCAACTCGGTGAATACTAAACTTCACTCGGTAGACATTCTGCCTTCATTAACTAATAGTGATAACCTTAGGGTTTACCAACTAGGTTCCTTAGGGTTTACTGACTAGGTTCTTTTCTCTATAACATAGTATATTATTAACCTTACAAACAACAACATATGTAAGATATCAAAACAATCTAAACATCATGATCTCATCATTGTCTAACTCGGTAATAGTTGCCCATTGAATAACTTATTTCTCCCCTTATTCATCACATTCTTTCTGTGTCTTTTACCGACTTCTTTATACTCATCAAAACATACTTCTTAAGATATGGCAACATCATACTGAATCAGAAAATCAATTTCTTGACATCAATGATAAAATAATAATCTTAAGACAGTGAACATCCTTAATCAATTATATCCATAATCATCATCAATCTTCTCAATATCCTTATTGAAATGCCAACAATCTCTTATTGTAATTGGAATGCCAACAATCTCCCTTTGTCTGTTATAATACCAACACCTTCTACACTTCGAACTTATCCAAAATTCAGGCGGGTATACCTTATGTGAATACTTTCACACTTTTAAATAAAATCCACAGTAACCATTGTTCCAAAACCAGTGGATTTTATTGCCTTAAACAAAAAATTGAAAAAATATAGGAAAACTTAGGCTCATTTTCAGTGTTGATCCTCAAGAGATTTAGAAAAGAAAACATTAACAGATACCAGTGCCTTATCCAGGCTACAAAGTCATCTATTTTAAACAAGAACTTCTAAATTAAACATATCCATGCATCTCAATCACTTTGGCTTCTACCAACTTCATACATGCCTGACATGTATAAGAATCCTCCCTTGTTATATTTAAACAGTGTTCATCAAATTCAAATTTCCCAAAAAATAACCTACTGATAAAGATATTTCTCACATATTTAATTCCCCTCCTAAAGAAGAAAGCTAAGAAACATATCTATAAGATTGCATTACAATCCCTGTTCAATTGAAATAACCCTAGATTACCCAAATGAAACTAGTAAAATATTTGAAAGCATACTAGAAGACGACACAAATTTTATGCTCAAAGTTAATGGTCTGTATATTTATACTCAATTTGGAAAATCTTACAAAACTTAGATAGTTTTCTGTGAAACACTAGAAAAAATGCAGATAAATTTTTGCAGAGTTTCTTTACAAATTCTTGTGATCATTTTTCATTAGTCCTGGCATCCATTTATAATAGTATGGATGCATACAAGCTTTAGACCCTTTTTAAAAAAGTTTGTTACAAACTGAAGTACTCTCCAAGAAATGGTTACAAGTTCTTTTCAACTTCTTCGGCCTCTTGCACCTTTTGTTCTGTTGCAACCTCTTGTAACTACTCTGGAGCATCTTCTTTCTGTCCCACATAACTATCCTTCCATTCTTGAAAAACATCATCACTTGGCCAAGCAAAGATAACAACCTTCTATTTCATATCTTCTAGCCTTTTCCAAGTGACTCTTAAATGCCTAATTTTTGTTTCTATGAAACTGTAATGAGATTTCACCTTTTCAATTTCTTCAATTGTTTGGACAAATAAGGAAGTCTCATCAGTTTTAATAATTTGATTGATCCTTAGGGACAAATTGTGGTCCACCTCTTTTAACTAGGCCTTCTCTTCTTTTAACTGAATTGGACTGATAAAACATCCTGGAAATAATTCAAATTTATGATCTAAATATTCTTTTCTATAAAGTTGGGCTTTTCTTTTCACACCTCCCCTTTCCTCTGAGAGAATAGTCATCTCTTTAATAAACTCACTGGTGGACCTTAGAATGTCATTTTTCTCTGCATCTGGATGAGATGAACACATGAGCTCCAACTCCTTACCTCTAGGTATCCACTTATTAAGGATTGGTTCCAAAGTGGCTTCATCTTCTCTGAATTTGATCATAACCTTCAGAATCCTTTTCATATTTAAGTATACAATGGAGGTTTTGACTGAGTTAGCAAACTTCAAGATTGTGGCTTTCACCTTCTCCTCATATTTGTTTGCAAACAAGGCTTGAGCTTGTTTCAACCTTTCCAACTCTTGTTGGACATTTTCAGGTGATTGGGAACTAGAAGGCATAGGAGAAGGGGGGTATTCTATAATGGGACTAGTAGGAGGGGGTCTTGCTGGAGAGGAGGCTATCATGAGTGTAGAAGATTCACCTGGATGGTGCTGACCTGCCAACTGACTCTGAAGTCTAGTAATGATACTGTCCCTTTTGGCTATTCCTTCTTTAGCCTCATTGTAAGCTTTTAAGATAGTCTCCAACTTCAATTGGAGATTATCTCTTTCTTGTGCCTCTTTCTCTACTACTACCACATTAAACTTTGCAGTTTCCAAAACTGTGCTTACAGCTTCCACTACCCCTGTATCTTGGACTCTCTTAACAATCATACCTCCTAAGAGGCTAGAATCTGATGCATTTTTCCTCCTTTTATTCTCATCCTTTTTTAATGACCACATGACAAGAGTAGCATTATCTTTGCTGAAGGTCACTCCTTCCATTGGCTTTGTTTCCTTCCTTACTGCATTAAGAACTAAAGCATCAACTATATCCCATTAAGGGAGAATTAACACACCCACCTTTGCTACCATTTCTCTTCCTTTCTTAGGGTTGATTGTCTTAAATTCTTCCATCATTTCTTGCTTTATTTCTTCTTCCACCTGATTTGCATCTCTAAGAGGTTGCTCACTCATTCTCTTTTCACATCTAACCTTGAATTGTTCCATGTTTTGCTTCCATACAAATTGCATGAAAGCCTTGTTGTAACAAAGTTACTATCAGCCAAGAATTCTTCACTAGCTTTTTTAATAGTAAGGTCCAATTCTTGGCCCTTTAACTCACCATTAGTCAAATCTATTTCGGCACTAGGTGGCTCTTCAGGCATCCCCCCTTGGGTCTCCTCATAGGTATAGGCAATCTCATCGAGACTCCCTAACTGTAATAATTGTTCAACAACCACTTTCTCATCTCCAATGTGGATTGGGGACTGAGATGGAAAATATTGAGGTTCATCAATTTCAACCTCTTTTCCCACTCTTTGCTTTTTAGGGGAATCCTGATTGTCAATGACATCTTCAATTTTCATTTTCCCTTTTGAAGTGGAAGGCTCACCTGTCACTAGCATCATCACAGTGTACTTTGACTTCTTATGCACTACATAGTCACCAGGTGGGATAGCCTTAGCAAAGGCAGGCTTAGCCAAGACCAACTTAACCCTATCAGGATCATTTTGCATTATAGCCTCACTTTTTTCTTTTAAGGGTTGCATGAGGTCTTCAAAATAGAGAATCAAGAATTTGATTTTCTCCTCAAAAGGATTGAAGCTAGAAAGAGGGTCATAGCTACTGTGAAATTGATGGATGAAATCAAGTGCCTTCTTATATGCAACCCACTTCTCCTTCCTTAGTTCCTACTCATCTAAGTTGAATTCATTCTGTTGTTCACCAAAAGTGATAACCCAAGTATACCTGCAGTCCTTCTATGAAATGGCCAATTTCAGTCTATGAAACACATCAGGGCTTGAACAACATGACAAGGATATGAATCCTTCTACTCTTCAGGCTCTGCAAAACCTAGGCAGGTATACCTTTGATGCATTTAATCGGATCTATTACACACAATACTACATCAATCAAAAGCAGATGGATCTCAAAAGGTTCAAAAACTAAGAGGTAACTGCAGATGGGCTAGATCCACACTTGCAACTCAACATTTTGAATCATGAGATGGAGTGACACTTCCACATAACATAAAATATAAAAGATATTCTGATTTTGGATTTTTAAATGGTGTTTTGACAACTTTTCAATATTACAAGAGACTAGTGCCTTATCCAAGCCACAGAGTCATGCATAAAACTGGAAGAGAAATCTCAGATGCAAGTTTTTTTCAACATTAAATTTTCATGTATCAATGCCTGACATTAATACAATCCTCTGCTCTATCACAAAACCATACTTATATGTATACATATCCAATATGCATTCAAAATCATTAATGCTGGGTTTTAGGATTTAAATCCTTCCTTGAAGAATACCCAAAAAGACAAACATTACACTCTCAAAGGAATCTAAAAGAGACAACTCAAATTATCCTTGATAATATGAAATTATATGAATCTGAGTACATTTTGGAGACAATTTCATGGAAACTCACACATGCCTTGCAAATGTGTAAACTTGCAAACTGAAACTAAACCTACAGTAAAGACAACATTGAAAACATAGAAGAACACACTGTCATTTGCACTGATAAAAAGATGCCATCACTGGAACCTGCAATTTTGGATTTCTCCCTTGGAGAAAAATCTCTCAAAAACTGGAACCCCTACAACTGAGAATAATTGGGAATAAGAAGGAGAAGAAAAAATATCAGAATCCATCAGAACATGCCATGTGTCCCCTTTCTCCAACTGAAATTCATTATCTTCTTCTTTTCCATGGAAATTATTTCCAAAATATCCCACATTTGCTAAAACTAACTCCATAACTAAACTCCTCATCTCGAGAGCTTTCCATAAATATATAATACTTCTACATTTGGCCAAAAATTAAACCCTAGGCGAATTAATCTTGAACAACAAGCCATCATTTAAATTTTTCAAATTTTTAATATAGTTGAAACTATATCATTAACATGATTTTAATTTTAATTTTTGCCTCCCCTTTGGTCCTGATGCTTTGCCACATGGCGGGACCTGATTGGTTGATGGGGTCCATTGGGTGCCACCTGGGATGACACCTCATCACTCCGCCACGTGTCTGCTTGCTTGTCGGCCACATCATCGCCACCTTAGCATCGCGTCATCACCATTGGACTACCACCTATGTGCCTACTGTGCCACGTCACTGCCACCTCGGATAACCTACAAGCTATCTTTCGAGCTGGACCCGCCACCTGGCTTTCGCCATTTTGCAATGCTTAACCTTCATGCATCTTCAAGCTCCGAAATCGCGCGGGCCGTTGGATCTCTGCAAACTTGCTCAATCTTTAACTCCTCATTTTCACTGCTTCTTTGGCTTGGGCTTTTCGCCATTTCGTAGGGCTTATCTTTCGTGCATCTCGCCTTCACGAAGTTGCGCGAGCCGTCGATCCATCTCGGACATGCTCGCTGGTTAAGTCGACCTTTCTCTGCAAAATTTTATCTATTGCCTTGGGATCTGCACCCGCACGTGGGCCCACCTTGGGCGCCCATAGGCACCGTCTGTCAAAATCCCAAAGGCTTTGACATTATAAATGGGTGTGAACTTGCTTATAAGCATTAAAAGAGACCATTTCCCAGCAAATGTGGGATATTATGTTTTGCCTGTAGCTGCATTTTGAAGCTTTTTCTGAGTTTTAATGGCTGGCAATAATGTTTTACTGAAAGATTTATTAATTCCCTCCTCCATTACCACTATGAAGAACAGGGAGGACTGGTAGAAGGCGTGGTTTTCAGATTTACACCTAATAGTGTGCATTGGCTGAAGCTTTCCTTACATTTTTCATTTACCAGGCACAACAGGAGGAGACTGGCTTTGCACCTTCCATTGCATAGTTTTAAAATTTCTTTTGCCTTTACCCATACCACAGCAGAGGGGAATTTTCTCCACACAGGGGCTACCATCATTGTATTTGTTTGAAAAATTTAAATGCCTCCTCAACCATCACGTAGGGAGGAAGTTTGGCTTGGCTGCCAAATTTCATTTGCATTGAAAATATTTTCTGTTTTAATACACCTTTTTATTGTTGAATTCCATGTGAAGGGAGGAGATTGGCATTGTACTAGCCAATTGCATTTGCTTGTGTTTTAACCATTGTTGCTGCTGCAACTAGAGGGAGAGCATGTAATGGAGGATGTTGCTACTATTTAGAACTTTGCATTACAAAATGCCCCTCTCTAGCAGCAAGGACTTTGCATATATCATGGAATTTGGGCTCAAACCTGCCACATTGCATTTGTTTGAAGTTTCTAAAATCCTCCATATTCTCCATTTTCTGCTCACTACATTTGGTCTAAGTTTTATATTACCTCACATACCACATGGGAGGGGAGAGCACACAAATATTTGTATTTGCTGAAATTTTCTAATGCCTCTTAATGCCTTCTTCATGCACCAGGAGAATTAATGGCAAAACTTCAGCCAATTGCAATTTGTTGAAGTTTTAAAAACCTCCCTTTCAAAAATCATGCAAGGAGCATAATGGAATTACACCTTGCTATTGAAATTTTGAAAATTTATTTGCCAGCCAAAGGAAAACCATAAAAAAAAAACCTCTCAATTATACGCTCACATAATGAAACAAAATCATCTCTTAATAAACCAATTTTGCCAAGATACATTCGATCTGATATTGATATACATTACTATGAATTTAGGATCAGTTTGCCATAAAATTTAATGCACGGGCATGAGCCAGGTCGGGCCCCAAAGTGGGTTCGACTAATTTTTTTTTTGTTTTTGTGCAACTGACCTTTGGAATGCTTCAGGAACCTTAAACACACCTCTGGAAATCATTGGCATCATTTTCGGATCATTAAATTGAATTTTGCAACTTTCAAGCAATTACGCCACATTTTCGCATTTAATCACGAAGACGTATTTTTTAAGTCGGTCAAAACACCTTTATGGACCTCGCCATCTGACAGGCGTGTACTCTGATATACAAGCATGAAATATACCAAACAGTTTCTCAAGATGAGTCCCAAGCGAAGAGATATTAATCGGCAAAAATGACAAACTGGCTTTGTCGACACTACAGACCTGATGAAGTCAATGTCCTAGCAACACATGACGCATTTCTCAAAAATATCAAATGACCTCCATAGGCCCTCAAAATTGAAACAGTGGTACCTTGAAGTACATATTAAAACTTGGAAATCTTAGTTCAGTAACCAGACTAACAGGATGCAAATGGCGTGCTCACAAAAGTGGCTACTTTAACTGATATAACAATGGAATTGCGGATAACTGCAAATGATAGCTAAATGAATCCTTTTGAAAACCGATCAAACGGATTGATAAAGGCTTGAAATTTGAAACGTAGCTCATTATTTATACTGACATTATCCTGGAACAAACATTCTGACATGACACTTACTAAGGCAACTTTTACACCTATGCGAAACAAGGCTCCGACTAGCTATCGAAATAGGGACTAGTCAAACCACACAAACTAGAGATGGATTTGACTTCAAGAACCGAGCCAATGGATTTGTTAGGACTTGAAATTTTGCAAACTGACTCACATTTATGTATATAATTTAATCCATTTTGAAATTCTTCATGACAATCAACAGAGCAAAAGATGTAATCGCTCAAAGTAGGCTACTCCATAAAATCTGCATTTGTGCCTAAAATGCACTTTTAGCTCACCCCTCGAAATGGGTACCTCATAAACTTATCCAAACTAAATTCTAAAATTTGCACATCATTGAATAGGCCAAATGAAAGGTGTGGGACATGGATCCTGAGCCTTACCCTTTGAAAATCAACTGGCTCCATTTTACCCCCTTGCTAACTAGGGCATTCAAACTGACTCGTTTACTTACTTTTCTGACATGTAGAGAAAAATTTTGAAATGGGCCTCTAAACTTGACTCAATTTTGATGAGTCCCAACACATTCCTAATTAAATCTTCGAGGAACTGAAATTGGTGAGGCCTACCTTTACATACTGCTCTCTTTCTGAACATGCCATTGAAAAAGTCCTCAGGGTCTGCACATCTTGAAACTATAGTTGACAGCCTATATGACTTAAATAATTCTTCAAAATATTTCCATCCACCTTTATTGATTACAAAATGGTGGGCCATGGTGATAGTCGGGAAAATGGTCCCTTTACCCCTATTGGTTAGCTCTGCCTCTTGCACTCCTCCAATTTGTCTCAATACTTCTGCAATCCCTATCTTTAATGGGACCTGATAGGGAAGCAAATAGGGGGTACCTCTAAAACCATACACTTTGAAAATAGTAGAAACAGGGTACAAATACATGTCTCCCCAATTGTGAACAATCTTAATATTCTCTGCAAACTCCTTAGGTCTAAGGAATTCCAAAAGTGCCTTCGAAATTCTAGGGTTTTCTCTGCACAAAAGAATTCTAATCTTAGATGCAAAGCATCTATCAAACTTTAGAAAACTAGCATCTTCTCTATCCCAGGATAAGAGAGTGCTCCAAAGTTGAACAGGCATCTCTTCCTTATCCTTTACCTTGATCAAGTCCATTTCCTTTGCAAAGTAATCAACACCTTTGAACAAGAACATGTGCATTAACATGGAATACCATCCAAACAACCTATCCACCTTACCATTTTTTTATCCCTACTAGCCCTTTATGAATTGCATCAGTAAGGTATGGGGCATAATCAAATGTTATTGCTAGGGAGGGGTTTAGAATTTGTGCAATCATTAACATGTAATGGGTTGGCATGTTCTTTTCAGCATCCTCTCCAAAGATCTGACATAGTGCCCAATACATACCCTTAGCTCTCAGAGTAAATAAATTTAGGGAGAATGGTTCCATTGTGCTGGGGCCTACAACTGTTAACCCCCCTATCTTAACAAAGAACGCTTTCAATGGGCCACTCCTAAGATGATCTCTTTGTGCATTGTAGACTTGAACTAATGCTTCAAAATCAATAGGCTCAAGATAATTTGAAACTTCACTAAGCTTGAAAACATTTCTAAACTCATCATCTTTGATTTCAACTAGGGTTGATCCCTTTACATTCTTGATGCATTTTGCTACAGGGTCATAATTATGAGCAATTAGGGTCAACAAATCTACATCCATGAATACACTAGGGACCACAAGTTTTCCTACATCCAGTTCCCATATGATATTTAAAGGAGCTAGGGAATGTCTCTACCCAAAACCGACTTTGAACAGTCCTAAACCTGATATCCCTATCTTAGGGTCCCTTAACCAATTGCCTTTATCAAACAGGCCATCCCCAATTTTTAGATGAGGGTTCTTTGGTATTAACTCTTTGGCCTTAGCCCCGACATTGGTGGACATTGTCATGCCCAAACTTTTGGGCACGAACGGATAATTTTTTTTTTTAAATCACAACTTAAAACATTAAATTAGCAAATATGAAATGCTCTAACATATTTTGTCTTAACTATGTTTGAGTTAACTTAAACACTAACTCAAGTAGACAAGAATAATTTAGAATTAAATGCGGATTACTAAAGGATTTAATTTATTATCTTATCGACTTTACTCAATAAACTAACTTAATCAATTAATTGACACAGATAAAATTAATCTCCAATAGCCAATAATTTATTTTAAGAACTAATTAAATTAGTTTTGACACTTAGTTTATAAAAGTCTATGTTTTATTTTAACAATAATTAAAATAAGAATAAACTAAATCGATTAAAGGGTCAATTATAATTATAATGAAAATTCATTCTATAAAGTTTAATCTCATCAAATACCTATATTTAGGTGGACCTATAATAATTCAATTTATTATAAAAATTCTAAAAGGTTAAAGTTCATAAGTAATTTAATCATCTTGTATAAATTTACCCATATGTTTTTTTATAAACATATATAGATTAAAAACGCTTAATAAAATATTTAATCTAAAACTTGCCCTAACCCTTCATATTGTTAAACTCTACACATATTTATATATATATAAATATGTTTCCACACTATTATAAACTACCCATGCAAACCCTAACTTTATTATTATAAAAATAAAATCTCTTTCTTTATTTCTTTCCTTATTTTTCGAATACCCTAATTTCATTAATATATATAAAAAAAACTTCTTTATTTTTTTTTTTTTAAAACCCCATTACTTGCCCTAACCCCAAATCTTGGGTTAGGGCTTTTTTTTAATTTTTCTTTGTGATTGCAGGTCCGAAAGTTTTCACAGAGGAGCAGCGGCCATGCATTTAGGTGGGGGGTCTTGCGAAAGCGGCGGCGGGGTTCCCGTGAGCGGGGCCGCTCACTGTGGGTTACCACAGTGGCAGCGACCACTGCAGTCGCCCACAGTGGCGGCCCTCGGACCGTTCACTGTGGACGGTCGTAGTGGCAGCGCCCACTATGGTCGCCCACAGTGATGGCCCTTGGGCCATCCACTGTGGACACCCACAGTGGCGTTGACCATGGTCGCCCACTGTGCAATGCACAGTGTTCGGCATGCTGAACCCCCCCATATTTTGTTTATTTTTTTTCTTTTAAAAAAAGAGAGTTTTAAATAGTTTTTTTTGTTTAATTTAAATAATATAAATTGTATGTATATATATATATATATATATATATATATATAGTTTTTTTTGTTTAATTTAAATAATATAAATTGTATATATATATATATACATACATATTTATGTATATATTTATATATATTTTAATCAAACAAGTTTATTTGTTTAACTGCAAGAAATGAAATTCATTTATGTATTTATGTATGCAAATAATTTAGTTGTATGTATATATATTTATATATAAATATAATACTATTAAATCTAGGGCAATTTCTTTTCATGCAATTATTTTTATTCCGAACAATTAAAACAGATTAAATATTTTCTGCAAATTTGATCATTTTATTTATTTCCCTTTTTTATTAATATCCTAGTTGCCAAGTAGAAATAGTTAGGCTATCTAAAATATGGCTTTTCTTTATGCAAAAATAAAGTAATTAACAGAATTAAACAAACTTAACACACCATCTATTTAAATCTAGAAATGTAAAATAAATCTTTAGAGATGACTTTAATAAACTTTAGATTTTTATATTCTGCAAGTTAATAAAATGACAGATTAAAATAAAATTCCAACAACACTCTATTTATCTAGAATTCCTTTAACTTTAACCATGCAATTAGGAATTAAACTGAAACATTTACATTCAAAGCAACATGCATGCAATATTTAAATCATTTCTTTATTTCCTTGATTTATTTCATATGCATAAAGGGATAAAATAAATTTATTGCTTTTCCAAAATATTATATACTCAACAAATATTAAATTCAGAAAAACTTTAGGAACTAAATCCGGATTTATTCATTTCTTTAAATTACATTTAAAAGACACTATCATCCTTTTACAAATAGGTCTCTCATTATTAGTGATGAGGACTTTTAAAACAAAATAATAAAAATATTTCCAATTAGATTTCTGCAACAAATAACTCCATCAAATTTCCACTTGTCCTAATACTTTCCTTCCAACAACCTACAAATATAATCAAGGATATGACCATGGAGTGCTCACCTCTCAGCCTAGGCTAACTAGTAGCCACCCTCGAGCTCAGAGAACCAAGCCCTAGACAGGTAACACACATGCAAACACAAAAGACAAGGGAAAAACAATCTCAAACACATTCCCAACCAAGGCTACACTACACCACACATTTGTGATGTCTTTACAAGGGTGGTAGTGGACCAAGTACCCTAAGGAGACTACAAGTATGGTAAAAACATATAGCCACCTCATGGCAAACCAAATACATCATAAGTATAACAACCCCACATCCTTATGCCCTCCAAGGCATTCATGCCTTATTTCCCTCCTTATGACCCACAAATGCATAAACAATCCATGAAGCAAGGGTCACATAAAATCCCTTGTGACCATTCTCATAACGAGAGCCTCTCACTCGAGGGTTGTCACTTCTACCACCCACAAGGCCATCCTCTCTCCCAAGAGTAGGAGGCCTTGATTACTCCCAAAAACATATAAAATGCATACAAAAAGTAAAACAAAGAACACATTAATTTTCCAAGGAAAACATGCAAGAACTAGCCTTTTTACACAAGCAAATCCTTTCAACTCAACATGCAATAAAACAATTCAAGGAGAAAATATGACCAACCTTCAACTGCCCAAAGGTATGCTAGATTGATTGAAGATGAGCAGCCCAATTCCACAAACCCTTGCCTCTCTACACTTAGCCAAATTTTCAAAAACCAAATCTATCCTTTTTTCAAATTCTTGTCTCCAAAAATGGAGAGTGGGTCATTACCCACAAAATCTCTCATTCTTGCTTAAGAAGACCCTAGTGAGAGTTCTCACAAGTTTCTGAAACTGAAAAGGAAAGTAAGGTAAAATAGAAAAGGGAACTCTCATTCAAAAAGGAAGGTTAACAACTGTAGTGTCCTAAAATTGTGACACTTGCAATTTCGACTGCATTTGGGTCTTCACGATGGCAGCGCAACATTGAACCTGAATGGAGACCCCGAAACCTGTTTGCGACACCAAAAACTGCATCTTTTTGCACCTTGGCCTGATCCTCCTTGCACCCTGCTATCCCGGGAGGTGGGACCATGGCACCCAGCACCCTAGTCCTTCAGGACCATGGCGCCTAGCGCCCTAGTCCCTCAGGACCATGGCGCCCAGCACCCTGGTCCCTGGCCCTATTTTGGGCCCGTTCTCTTATTGGGCATCGGGTCTTTAAGTTTGCAATTCAGAAAATAATGCTTCTAGGTCGGCCTAAGGTCAGAAAAATCAGTCTCCTAACCCTAATTGACAACTATATAAACTACATTCCCTCTCCCAAAAGAGGAGGAAAAAAGATATGCAAGCAAGAGACAGAAGCGATATTCAAACATTCAAACAGTCAAGCATTCAAGCATTCCTTCAAGCAATTGAGCATTCTAAGTCTCCATTCAAGGCTAAGTGTTGCATTCAAGACAAGGATTCAACCATTGAAGAGGAGATCACTTACAACATACAAAATACAACATTCATTACACCTTCGCATGTAAGAATACAAACATTCTTACAACAAGGTATCAGTACTTGTTTACATTACAAACATTTACATTTATAGCATTCTCATTTCTTGGTTAATTCCAAAACTGGGGTTTGACCTAAAGGCAAACCCCTAATCCCTAACCCCCCAATCGTCCTCTCTTTTCTGTGTGTAGGTTGCAGGTACGTGGCTATAATTGAAGATCTGGAATCCCTGTGCAAAGACGAACAGATCCCCCTTCGTTTCGCGGATTTTTCAGAGGACCGTGTGCACTCCGGGTGCCATCGTCCCGTCAACTTTCGCTCAAATTTGTAGAACAACATCATCTTGACATTTTACTGCTAATTTCAGGTCCGCAGCTTCATCCTGTATCCCTATCTCTGTTTATAAGCGAATCTTTCTTACTTTACATGTACTCCTAGTTCAATCTTTCTATCTACATTCTTTACAAAAGAGGGTATCCTTGATGTCTCAACCCTTGAAACTCATTTAGAATCCAGTCTTGTATTGTGTGGGATTGGATCTTGTGAGTCTCAACCCCTCTTTTGAATGTAAAGTCTCTCCTAAGTGAAAACCGTCAACCCTAGTGACCTCCTTTCTCCTTGGAGTGGGGAGAACACTCAGGGTTCGATTTTCCGCTTTACATTTTGGTGAACTTGACGTGAACATCCTAATTTTGATTATTCATGGTTAGATCTGAAAAAAAAAAATTTGCTTCCTTAATTACATTTCCATTTTAGAGGTTAATTGCACAAAACCCTAAATTTTCTTTTTAGTAATTGAGCTTGTGAAATGTTTAATTGTTAATGCTTGTTTCAGATCTACCCTTCTATTCCAAATTGTCAAATCATATTTGTGCTTTAATTTTGAAAATTAAGTGGTTAAGTGTCAAAACCCTAATTTTTAAAACCCTCTTGATTCAGCCTTTGACTGATGATTTCACTGATCAAAACACCTCCAAATCGGCTATAACTTTGGATTCCGCAACAAAATCATAATATCTCTCATCCCTGAAAATTTGGAAAAAAGTTGCGAGGACCGTGTGCACCCCGAGCGCCATTGTCCTCGACATTTTTTCCGAAATTTCGGGAGCTAGATCTTACTGTATTTTTTTGCTAAAATCCAGAATCTTGGCTGATTTCATCAATTCTTACACTTTCAAAATTAAAGTCAAAGTTGGTCTAGTGATTGCTTGGATTAAGGCTTCTAACCATTCAAAAATTGTTGAAATTGAAATTCATGTCAAAATTGTGCTTCTTACTATCCTAAATCTGAAAAGTGTGTTGGCATGCATTCGAAATTTCAGTGCTTTATTCAAATTTTTGCAGTTTATGACTTTTGAAATTAGATGTTTAATTGCAACAACCTTGATTTCCACTTTCAAAATTGAATTTTGCATGAAATTGAGTCAATTTTTAAATTTCAAAACCTGCATTGCTTTTAGTATTCCCTATAAAATCATAAAATTCAAAATTTCAGTTTTCCTCTCTTTTTCAAAATTCAAATTTTGCATTTTTTAACAATCTTGGTAGGGTTCAATTTTGAGATTGCAACTTTAATTTGGCCTATCTACAGATCGTAAAATCACTCAATTTTTTCAGATTAGCTTTAAAATCATCATAACTTTCATCCTTGAAAATTTTGAAAAAAGTTGCGAGGACCGTGTGCACTCCGTTCGCCACGGTCCCTGACATTTTTTCCAAAATTTCAGGAGATTGTCCTGATTGTATTTAACAGCTTAAATCTAGGAGATTGGCTGATTTTATTGAAATTTGCTACCTCTAAATTCAAAATCTTCTCTCTCTCTTTAGTGCATGAGTCTTTCCAAGGTTTAATTACTGAGGAGATGGAACCTAATTTGAATGGTCTTTTTAACGAGGACACGGGTAATTCCTCTAATCCTCTTAATGATGAGGAAGCTCTCCATGAGGTTTCTGTAGAACAACTTTCTAAATTGGATAACCAATTTGATGATTTTCGACAATGGATGTCTCAAGAATACCCTGATAGTCAAGCTCTTCCCTTAATTGAGGATCTAAAACGTATGGTTCAAAATGATAAGAATGGAATTGATATTTTGCGTAGTATTGCACACATTGTGGATTCGAATGTGATGCCTATGAAGAGTTGTGCTGAAACTTTGGGTTATACACAACCTCCTACTCAAGCCAATCATTCTATCCCTTTGACAACTTCTATTGCTAGTATACCTACTTTTACATCAAACATAATGACTACTTCAATACAAGACATTCCACCTATGATCACTAGTCATGGGGGCAATCCTTCTTCTTCAATTAACCCTCTTCCTTCATTCAATCCGACCTCTTCATTCATTCCTTCAATGAGTGTCCCTATTACATCTCCACAAATGAACCTGGCGCAAGGGGGCAATTCATTTAACCATTCCATTCCTCCTTGTAGTGTTCCTCCTTTCCAATCATCTCCTATGACTAACTATCATAGTGTCCTGCCACCTTACTCTCAATCAATACCTTCTTTCAATAACATAATACCTCCATCACAATCTAACACGTCTAATATGAACTCTTCAATTGAAGTGACCATTAACAATCTTGCACAAACTGTCTCTTCTTTACAGCAACAAATTGCCTCTATGAATCAATCTAAGTTTAGTGTGCCCACATTTGATGTTGCGAGCCCACTTTCTCTTGACATTGTTCGAGCTATTCCCCCTAAGCATGTTGAAATCCCGCAGTTGGAGCTTTATAATGGTAAAGGTGATCCTCTAACACATGTTAAGACCTTTCAAACAATATGTATTGATTTTGCTCATGACCAAAGATTGCTTGCAAAAATGTTTACTAGAACATTAAGAGACAAGGATCTACAATGGTATTGCTCATTACCTTCCTATTCTATTACTTCTTTCCAACAACTTGCAAATGCTTTTATTCAACAATTTCAAAACAATATAAGTCCTAAAGTTACTCTGATTGATTTAATGCATTGTAAACAAGGTGTTAAAGAAAAAGTGACTGATTTCATTGGTAGGTATAAGCATTTGTATGCTCAAATTCCTTTTCTAGTACCTGACAATGATATTCAAAGAATCTTTATTTCTAATTTACAAAAAGATATTAGAGAAATAATTCTATTTTCTGAGTTTACTTCTTTCCAACAGTTGTGTGCAACTCTTCACAATTATCAACTGACTGTGAGTCAAATGGAACAAGCAAATCCTATGGCTCCGAGTGATAAGGGTGATAGTAGTCAACAACCATTTGGGAAGTTTAAACCGAACAGAGAGTCCATTAAATTCAATGAAAACATCATCAACAACACTGTGAATGCAGCATCAGGTGTGCCTCCTATTTCTAAGTTTTTCAAGAAAGAAAGAAAGTTTACTCCTTTGAATGAATCATTGCATAGTATTATGAATAAGTTATTGGAACAAAATGTGCTTACTCTTCCTCCTATAAGGCAAATAGATCCTGCAAAGATTAATTCACCCTATTTTGATAACAAATCTTTTTGTCAATTTCATCGTCAACCTGGGCATGATACCAAAAAGTGTTTTGCTTTAAAGGGTAAAATTCAAGATTTGATTGATAATAATACTATCTCTGTTTTAGGTGTGAATGATAAAGGAAACACATCTGTAGCTCCTCCTAACCAAAATCTTAAGATTTTTACTGATCCATTACCTTCTCATACTTCTAATGTGATTGAGACTAATGATTCCTCTTTCTTACCTGATAGTCTTGTGTCTATGACTCCGAATGTGATTAACTTTTTGGAACAGCAGAAAATCCCTAAAGAACCTTCTATCACAATTGATTCCAGTGAAACTATCAGAGCACCTGATGGTCCTCTATATATAGTTGCAAAAATTAAGAATACACCTTGCCGTGGAGTGCTTATTGATCCTTCTTGTATGGTTAATGTCATTACTGAAGAATTTCTTTTTACTTTACAATTGAATCAAGTGATCTATGACGAAACAAATGTGGTTGTGAAATTATTTGATGCATTTTCTTCTCCTGCAATTGGTTCTATTACATTACCTATTGAGGTCCATAACAAATCCCTTGATGTGAGCTTTGCTATTATTCCATCGTCTGAACAATTTCGTGTGAAGCTAGGCTATCCTTGGCTATCTTCCATGAAAGCTATTGCTTCTCCTATTCACAAGTGTTTGAAATTTCCCCATAATGGTGAAGTTGTTACTGTTAATCATAGTCTCTTTAAACCAGCTGAAAGAACTTCTAGCGTTCCTATTGATTACTTTTGGCCTAAACAATTCCAATCTCTTCCTCCACGAAGTGATCATCTTTTCAAATCTTATCAAAAGTGGAAAAAAGATATGATCCTATCTCTAAGTGAACCTAGAACACCCAAACTTGATATTCCTATCATTCCTGAGAAGGAAGTTCTTCCTTTGAAAGATAAAACTAATGTCTTCCCTCAAGAAGATTCCCAACCCATTCCTATGGATGTGACTATGTCTATGCCTAATAAACTTTCTAAAGGTAGACCCATACCTCCTCGTCATGATGGACTTGGTCTCTTTCCTAAACCAGATATTCCTCCTTTATATGGAGCAGTTCCTCCTCCTTCCTCTTATAGAGAGAAGAGACCTTCCTCTTCTCCTATTATCCAACCTAAGAGATCACAACCCAAACACCCAAGTGATAAGGATGAGAATATTCCTCCTCCTCAATCTTCTCAAGTTCCTACTAAGACTAGACAAAATCATTCTGCACGTGAACGCCGACGAAAGCGTCGTCATAGAGCTTGTGCAGCTGCTTCTCAAACTTTGTAATCCCCAAAAACACCTTCAGCTAGCATTATTCCATTTTCTCCTCAACCGAAAATTGAGCCAAAATCTCCTAAACATAAGATGCATGATGGTCTTGATCCTGTGCGAGTTAAAGATCCTATTTTTATAAATCTTGATGATGATATAGATGAAAATGTTATTCATGATGAAAATGTTACTTCTCTTCATTCTGATAGTGAATATGAATATGTTGATGTTGATAACCATTTATCTAACGAATTTTCTAAAGCACTTATCCTAGCTCCTAGACAAGAACAACGTGGCTTGGAACATGAACATAGCCCTTGTTTGAATCTTGTGATAGCTCCATCTGTTGTGTTGGATGTTCCTCCTCTAGCGTGTTTCCTACCTTCTCAAAATATTGATCAGCAAGATCGGGGGGTAGATGACGTGCTAGACTAGTTTCATTAGCATAGCAGACTCTCTCCTCCTCTCTTGATCTCTATTGTTACTTCTTCTATGTGTTATTCTCATTCTTCTATTTTGTTGTCCTTAGTGTTGTCTACTTGAGGATGATGCAAAGCATTGAGATCTCTTTTGGTCTCTCTCATGTTGACTCAAAAGACACATGTGTTCCCTTCTTCTAGGTGACCTTCCTTGATTGGGGAATGAAGAACAATTATGCATACATACATATGGTATACATGAATTATCATACAGCATACTGACCCCAAGGAAAGCGAAGTCACCTCGTGCTTTGTTTTTTGTGTCTATTATCCTTGGGTTTATCTCACACTTGGAAGCTAAATCCTTGTGATAACATGCTCCTTTCCTTTCCCATTTCCTATATGTATCACTACCTTAAAGCAATCACCCCCGATGAGGCGTGTGTGATTGCTTTAACTTAGGGGGGCATACACCCCGTTCATATCTCTTCAAGATACTTGAAAATTTCTTGGCGAACTTAGCTTTGCCTTGAAAATTTCTGATATTTTTCTTGCATGACTCATAGTGAGGGAAACTTACTACTAACAGTCATGGTTCTCCCTCATGATTTTCCCTTTTACTTTGTCAATCAAATTTGTAATATCCTTAGTCCACTGGGGGCTTGGTGTATCTTGCCTCCTTGACATGGTGAAGGTCTTTCAATGTTGTTTCCTTGTACTTTACTAGAAGTATGGGCGTACGCTTATACTCCTGCTAAAGTGGGGGCTAAATGTAGCATCCTAAAATTGTGACACTTGCAATTTCGACTGCATTTGGGTCTTCACGATGGCGGCACAACATTGAACCTGAATGGAGACCCCGAAACCTGTTTGCGACACCAAAAACTGCATCTTTTTGCACATTGGCCTGATCCTCCTTGCACCCTGCTGTCCCGGGAGGTGGGACCATGGCGCCCAACGCCCTGGTCCTTCAAGACCATGGCGCCTAGCACCCTAGTCCCTCAAGACCATGGCGCCCAGCGCCCTGGTCCCTGGCCCTATTTTGGGCCCGGTCTCTTGTTGGGCATCGGGTCTTTAAGACTGCAATTCGGAAAATAATGCTTCTAGGTCAGCCTAAGGTTGAAAAAATCAGTCTCCTAACCCTAATTGACAACTATATAAACTACATTCCCTCTCCCAAAAGAGGAGGAAAAAAGATATGCGAGCAAGAGGTGGAAGCGATATTCAAACATTCAAACATTCAAGCATTCAAGCATTCCTTCAAGCAATTGAGCATTCTAAGTCTCCATTCAAGGCTAAGTGTTGCATTCAAGACAAGGATTCAACCATTGAAGAGGAGATCACTTACAACATACAAAGTACAACATTCATTACACCTTCACATGTAAGAATACAAACATTCTTACAACAAGGTATCAGTACTTGTTTACATTACAAACATTTACATTTACAACATTCTCATTTCTTGGTTAATTCCAAAACCGGGGTTTGACCTAAAGGAAAACCCCTAATCCCTTACCCCCCAATCATCCTCTCTTTTCTATGTGTAGGTTGCAGGTACGCGGCTGTAATTGAAGATCTGGAATCCTTGTGCAGAGACGAACAGATCCCCCTTCGTTTCCCGGATTTTTCGGAGGACCGTGTGCACTCCGGGCGCCATCGTCCCATCAACTTTCGCTCAAATTTGCAGAACAACATCATCTTGACATTTTACTACTAATTTCAGGTCCGCAGCTTCATCCCGTATCCCTATCTCCGTTTATAAGTGAATCTTTCTTACTTTACATGTACTCCTAGTTCAATCTTTCTATCTACATTCTTTACAAAAGAGGGTATCCTTGATGTCTCAACCCTTGAAACTCATTTAGAATCCAATCTTGTATTGTGTGGGATTGGATCTTGTGAGTCTCAACCCCTCTTTTGAATGTAAAGTCTCTCCTAAGTGAAAACCGTCAACCCTAGTGACCTCCTTTCTCCTTGGAGTGGGGAGCACTCAAGGTTCGATTTTTCGCTTTACAACAACTTAGTTCCAGACTTCTAATTTCAATTTTCGTACAACTTAGAAAAGTCACTTTTTAGGGTGTCTAAATGGTCACATGAGAGTTGGTACATGCCTAAAATTACTCCTAACCCTTAGGTATACCTTATGGGCTTTAGGAAACCCTATTAAACTACCCCTAGGTGTCCATTTAACCCCTTTTAAACCCCTCTGAAGTTAATTTTCGGGTCAAACCTAAGTTGACCACCCCAAAGATTCTCTACCTAAGGCATTTATGGAATCACATTAAATTAATTGAAAAAGCTATGGTTAAATAACTCCCTCCAAGAGACAATTTCAAAAATCAAAACATAAATCAACACGTGTGTCAAGTGACACAATAAAAATACTTTTACAAAATTACACAAGAAATTTTGTCTCTTGTTGGATTTAAATAAATCAGTAAATAACATTTAACACACATGCATCATTTACTATTACAAATAAAATACGACACAAACAGGGTGTTGTCTCTCCAAATAGACAAACCCTAGTATTACGATCATACATAGGTCTAGGTTTGGTTCTCCGTAATATTTCCATGGTCACATGGATAACTTTTCCTATGCAACTCAAATACACATTAGTAATTTCAAATAACCGCATATAATATTAAACACGTGAATTAAAATACACATCAAACACTCTGCATACAATTTACATTTGAACAATTCAATATATCTTATATCCGAATAAATCCACATAAGCAATTATCACAATTCTCATAATTTTACTCCATACATAAAACATGCATTCTATTTCTATCATCATAGTAAAGTCCTGCAAATCCCATAATGACATATATCATCTCAAATTCATCCTATTCTAGAATCATATAGAGTTCTATATCATAAAGCATATAAATGAAGTATCAACATATAGGAATGTTATCCAAATCATGGAATTATATAAGTTCTAAATCCATAATGCATAAAAATATAGCATCCATAATAGTCTCAACATAAAAATCATTGAAATGCTAGAATGAGTCAGCATAGAGCCTCATAGACATGGTTAACTATTCTAAAAAATCATCACAGATGTTCCTATCTTGATAATTCACTTTTCATGTCAACTCTCTTCTTGGTGCCATTCTGAATAAGCAACTATACCATTGAAACTAGCACAGACCTCTAATGAAATAATTCACACAGTGATGATTGGAAACAGACCAAAATTATCAAGAAAAGCACAAAAAACTTGATTGTTCACCTGAAAAGAATCGCTCCACACCAATTTCTCTGCAACAGACTTCGATGAAACAATGCTGACAATCAAGTTGATGCGGACTGTAAAGGACAAGTTGGCATTGAATTTTTAGAAATTAACTCTGCATGCTTAGGCTATCTTTTCAGAATTGAATTCACCAAATCGAATTCAAAACTGGCTCCAACGGGTCATAACTTCTCTGAGTCTTTCCTCTATTTCGGTCTTTCTCTATTTCGTAGTGCATAAAAATTTTGCACCTTTCTTTCGTGAAACAACGCTGGCCATTGGATTACAAGAACTTACACTGCCTTTACCTCTGTCTGATCTCTCTTTGTTAATGTCAGACCCCACCTTCTTTTTACTATTTCACGGGCTTAACAATCATGTACTTTTCCTTCACGAAGCTATGCCAACCATTAGATCAAGCTCTAACCACAACCGTCAATCTCACTAACTAACTGCGCCTCATCTTGAGGGCTAACGGTTTTCACTATCTCACAGAGACTAAGCTGCAGGCATCTTCGGGCCACAAAACAATGAGAACCGTTGTATCCAGCACAAGGTGAATACCTTTTAACAAATGTTAAACCTTTCAAGTGGGCCCTTTATTTTCAGAGATCACTTACTTTACCTAGTCACTGGTTAACAAATGCCACGTGGCAATTATTTGTTAGCTCAGGAAGTTCCTCTGGGTTCCATTTTGAATTTGCCATGTGTTTTGCTTCACTATTCTCCACATAACTACTGGTTACACTTAGGTGGGCCCTCAATTACCCTTCAGAGCCATGTGGCATTCAACACATCACTATTAAACTCTACGAAATGCACCAATTGTCGTGCCACATCATGCTTTCATGTGATTTCCACCTCATTTCGCTACTTTGCAAAAATTAATCTTCGTTTAGCTTGCGGCTATGAAACCATGAGGATCATTGGATCAAAACAGACTTCATCAACTTTTAACTTCATGCCTTGCCTGTCCTTTGGTCCCACCAGCTCTTTGTTCGCCACTTCGCGATGACTAACTTACTAGCATTTTATCTTTGCGAATCCACACGAGCTGTCATATCTCAGGAACTTGCTCATTGTTTATTCTTTCTATGACCACCTCGTCTGGGCTCACTACAGACCGCCAACTGAGCGCCCCATCATTGCTCTGTCATTGCCAGCTGGACCTACCACCTTTATGGCCACCTTGAGCGAGACCCACCACCTTTTCGCTGCTTCGTGAAAGGTAGAACGTGTGCATCTCTCGGTTGTGAATCAACGTGAGCCATTGATCCTTTTCCAACTTGATCACCCTTTAACCAAGGAAGATCGCTTGTCTCTGAGACCCGCCATGTGTTTTCATTGCTTCGCGGAACATATATCATGTGCATCTTGGGCTAGAGAATCAACGCGAGCTGTTGGATCAAAATCAAGATACAATTCTTTTATTCAACGATCAATCGATCTGCTCGGGCCCGCCTATCCCCTTTTCGCCACTTTGCGATGATTAAGTTACTAGCAACTTCGCTCAACAAAACAATGACAATCGCACGATCAACCAAGAGTTGCACAACACTTACGGGGGTCGACAAACATTAGAACACGATAAAGGAAAGGCACATAAAATTTTGAAATATTAAGAGATCGCCTTAGGGAAAAACCTAATGGGGGGGGCACTTCTTATGACAAACTGACCCTTCACTTAAGTGGCAAAAAGTAATGCAGAATTAGAACCAAGTTTTTACTCAGACACCTTGAAGGTTAAAACTTAAAACCCTTAAACCTTCCCATTTGCTTACAACAAAACAGAGGCAATAAGGCAATGCCAGACTCAAAATTTTAGACTTTTAGCCAATCATGGGACAAGAATACCCATTTTTAGAACAGCGATAACATTGGCTCTGACTGGGGATGGTTGATCACAAGATCAACACAAGAATTCAGAAACTCTAGAGAAACAGAACAAAACAAGCCGAACAAACAACAATCAAAACAAACCCAAATATATACAAACAAGGACCTATTGTGCATGGACATCAAGAGAAGTAATGCTTCAGGAATTGTCCATGCACTGGAAATTCCTGTACCTCACCATTTATATTATGCAAAAAATATGAATCCTTGCCATTAGTTTCACAGACCACAGAAGGGCCTATCCATAATGATTCAAATTTTTTGTGCTTTCCCTTGTCCTGTCCTTTTGCATTTTGCTGAAGAAAAACATCGTCTATTTAAAATTTTCTCATCAATGTTCTTTTGTCAAAAAGATACTTGGACTGCAATTGGATCTTTAAATTTCTCTTGTGAGTTAGAGTTCTGATTTCTTCCACTTCCACTATCTAAATCATTTGGTCTTCCATAGGTTCAGACAATTCCATGTCTTCATCTTGTAGGAACTTATATACTGGAAGAAGATTATTTACTGGCACTCTATCTTGTGTACCATAAACCAATTCAAAAGGTGAAACTCCAATAGCCTTTTTGACAGTAACCCTGTCAGCCCACAAAGCCAATTTCAACTTTTGATCCCAAGACCTCTTGTTTTCTTCCAAGATTTTCTTGATAATGTTCAAGAGGCTTTTATTACTAGATTTAGCTTGTCCATTTCCTTAAGGATGATAAGGTGAAGAGTAAGACATAATTATTCCATGACTGGTGCAAAATTCAACAAACTCTTCTGACCTGAAACACATGGCATTATCCATCACTAGTTTTGTAGGGACTCCAAATCTAGTTATAACATTATCCATCAGGAAGTCAATGACAACTCTACTTGTAGCTCTTCTGGTGGGAATAGCTTCAATCCACTTGGTAAAATAATCAGTCGCTACTATGATCCACCTGTGACCTCTTCCTAATCTCTCAATAATTTCTCCAATAAAATCAATGCCCCATTGGACAAAAGGGCTTCCGTTGTGACCAGATTTAGGGGTAAAGCTCCTTCATAATTCAATTTGGATGAAAACTTCTGACATGGGTCACATTTCTTGACATGTTCATGGGCATCTTTAAATAAAGTAGGCCAATAATACCCAGCCCGAACTATCTTGCTAGCAGTTTTCTTAGCAAAGTAATGACCTCCACACACTCCATCATGCATTTTTGTCAGCACTTTCTTAGCTTGGGATTCATCCAAACACATTAGCAATTCCCCATCTCTATTTCTCCAAAATAGATCACCTTGAATGAGAACATATTTTTGTCACTTGAGTTTTAATTTTCTTTTCTGATTGTGGGTCATCCCTTCTAAAAATGTTGCATCTCTTAAGAAATGGACTATCTTTGAATACCAGGGTTGCCTTTCAATACTGGTGACCAGGGTGTTATCAACTTCAACATTATTTAATTCCACATTTAGAAGATTTGATTCAGTCATGAGCTTTTCAAGGCCTAAACCTCTTACCAATTTAGTAATCTTTATCTCTAAATCAAACTCTTGAATTTTGTTTATCCATCTGCACCTTTTTACCTGTGACCTTAGATTGGGATAAAAAAAATTTGACTGTAGCATGTGGAACATAAGAAACTATTTGTGAACTTACTAGATATTGCCTAAAAGATTTGACAACCTTGACCAAAGCATATGCTTGCTTTTCCATGATTTCACACTTTAACTCTGCAGCCTACAAAGATTTACTATAGAAAGCTATGGGATGCTCATACCCTTCATTATCCTTTTGTAAAAGCACAACAGCCACTATGTGATATGAAGCGAAAGAGAACAAAGAGAAAGGCTTACTGTAATCAGGGGATTTCAACATTGGTGCTTCCTGAATGGCCCTTTTTATCTCATCAAAAGCCTTTGAAGCTTCTTGATCCCAACAAAACTTGGTATCCTTCTTGAGCAGTCTAACAATGGGCTTGACAATTTCTGCAAAACTTGCATAAACCTTACAAAATTCACTTTACCCAAGAAGGACTGAATACCTTTAACACTTGTGGGTTTAGATACATTTGCTATGGCTTCAATTCTTTCAGGATCTATCCTAACCCCATCCTTGGAGACAACATGCCCCAGCAGCTTTCCTTCAGTGACAACAAAATGACACTTCTTTGGATTTAGAGAGACACCATATTCCAGAGCCTTATTGAACACCTTTTTGAAATGCCCACAGTGGTCATCTGCCCTCTTGGAGAAACATGTCAGATCATCTTGGTATACTACCATGATGATATTTATAAATTCTTTGAATGCTACATCCATTGCCCTCTGGAAGGTAGCTCTAGCATTTTTTAAACCAAAAGGCATTCTGACATAAGCATAAGTTCCCTAAGGGGTGGTGAAAGCAGTTTTGAATTGTTTTGATTCTTTCACTAGCACCTGGTTGGATCCTGAGAATCTATCCATCATAGACAATAAATCACAACTAGTCACCCTTTGCAACATAACTTCCATATTCGGAGATGAATAATTATCTTTCAGGGAAGCAACATTTAAGTTTCTGAAGTCAACACAGAGCCTTATGTCTCCATTTTTCTTTCTAATCGGGACCAAATTGGAGACCCATGAAGAATGCCTTATAGGCTTAATGATCCCCCCTTCTCTCAGCTTGGTCAATTATTGCTGTATCTTAGTTTCCAGTAGGGGATTAATAGGTCTTTGATTTTGTCTGAAAGGCTTAGCATCTGGAAGCAAAGGAACTTCATGCTGAAACAAATCTTGTCTATACACCTTTAGGTCTTCATAATACCAAGCAAAAACATGCTTGTACTTCTTTAATAAGTTAAAAAGATTAATCCTGACATGAGGAGGCAAGTTCTTTCCAATATAAACCAACTTAGGGGATGATTCAGTCCCTAAGTTTACCTCCTCTAGTTCATCTAACTTAGTGGTTGACTGTTGGTGCAGATGACTGTCATTGTAGCTAAACATACCTTCAAGTTATACTAAGCCCTTAGGTATCTCATTGGTTTCTAGCTAGACCAAGTCATTTCCAAATATTGTCTCTCTATTATGAACCACTTCTACCAATGCATTGCAATCACTTTTTTGTCCGTGATAGTCATCTATGCATTGTATGAACCTAAGGATATCTTCATCATCCTCAAACACTTGCCAGTTATAAACATTGTCAGGGATAGTGGGCCTAGCTTTTATCTCTATTGTGGATACACCTGTTAGTGTTACATCATCTTTCTTCAATGCAACATTTGCTAAAAAATCAGCCATGATATTCTTTGACCTTTCTATCCAATTGATAGAGAATGCACAAAAATAATCAATTACATCCCACACTTCATGCTTATATCATTTCAGTCTCTTATTCTTAGATGCATATTTAACCCTAACTTGAGAAATGACCAGCTCTGAATCTCCCAACACTCTTAACAGTTGTATCCCATGCCCTTTTGCCACTTCAAGCCCTAATAACAAGGCTTCATACTCTGCAGTATTGTTGGTACATTGAAAAGCTAACAAAAATGATTATTTGAAAGTAATACTTGAAGGGGACACAAAGAGAATTCCTGCCTTGGATCCTTCTTTAGAGAAAGCTCCATCAAAATACATCTGCCATAAACCATGTCGTTGAGACTCCAATTCAGCCACAATACTATCAGTATTCTTCAATGGAGGCAGAATTGGTTGTAGTCTAAAGTTATCAAGATCCACTTCAATCATACAATTTAGCATACTAGGATCTACTTTTTCAATTACCTTAGTGGCACGTGGCTCTCTATAAAACTTTACTTGGTTTCCATTAATGTGGATGGCAGCATATGATAAATCCAACTGAACATTTCCACTCACTATTGCGGCCCACTGCCTAGATAACAACATGCCATAATGGGGTTTTGTGTCTGTTACAATGACATCCATTTTATATGTTGCCTCAGGGAAGGCTTCTATTTTAACTTAAACATATTTCATTGTACCTATCACAGGCACTTCTCTGTTATCCATAACATAGTATTTCCCATACACTGTATTCACTAATAATCCTAGTTCTTTCATAACACCATAAGGCATTATATTTGCAGCTGCACTAGAATCTATCATGGAATTTTTTATCAACTAGTTATTTACCAATAGAGTAACATAAAAAGGATCAGCCTGTGAGGGTTATTGTGTAATGGTTGTTCCTACATACACCTCTGAAGTTTGTAGTTCTTGATCCTTTTCATTCTTATTAGAACTGGAAGGTGAAGTTGTATCATTGTTAGACAATTGAGAAAATAAAGATAAAGCAACTTCTCTATGTTCCTTTATTTTTAATAACTCGATTAATGGGATAGTGACCTTCATCTAAGTAAGAGCCTGAGTCATATGAAATGTGGAATTAGTAATTAACTCAGTGTTGGCCTTAACCTTTTCTGCCTTTGGTTGACTTACCTTTTTTATTGTGGCAACTCTTTGTATATCACTACTGGGTTTATCATTCATTTCCTTAGCTGCTTCTTTGGCTTGATATTTCTTTTCTTGACAATCTTGAGGCAAAGGAGTATTACTTGATGGTTTCTTCTGGGATATTTCTTTTATAAACATGGAACCAGGCTCACCCTAATCACTATCCCTTTTGGTACTCCTCAGATTATAATTGTGCTTGGCTTTGGCTATAGCAGCCTTAGTGAGATTTTTTACTTCTTCCTCACTAGGCCTTCTAAGATGAACTTCTTCATCCTCAATGGTTACCACATTCAGAGTAGGATGCCAATCAAGTGTTAGCTGTCCTTGAAAAGACCTTTTACTATCTAACACATCACACTCACTAAATTCACTCTATAAAGACTCCTCATCACTTTCTATGATAGTTTCAAACATGTTTATATCAGGCTTATCCTCCTATCTCATGGATTCTTCAAGGGCTTGAGCTACTACACATTGATGAGGAGAGTGTGGTCCATCACAAGCTATGCACCAAGGAGTATTTTCTATGTTATGAACATTTTTTCCTTTTAAGGGATCAAGGGTATCTTGGCTCTGAACATTCTTAGGCTTCTCGTTTTGAGGCTTACCATCCTTCCAATTGGTGTTGTAAGGCATATCATGCAATCTAGGAGGTCTATCTTGCCAATTATAATGAGGTTTGTCATTTTTGTTCACCTTGGTATTGAGATCCTTCATGGCAGTCACCAACTTTTCTATTTTATCTTCTTCCTTAGCAACTTTGTTTGGTTGTTGTTTTGTTTCTTGCCATAGCCTGCCATCAGTTCTTCTTCCTAATTTACTAGATGCCTTTCTATTGCTCTCTACATTGATAGCAATTCTGAATGCATCTCTTAGGCTATGTGGATTTTTATCCCTCAAAATATAAGCCATTTTAGAATCGAAGGCATTGTAGTAAGTATTCAGGCATATGTTATCATCTAATCTCATTACCTGAAATAATCTATGCATTGCTTTCTGAAACCTAGCATTAAAATCTGTGACCATTTCATTATCAAATTTTCTAATATTGTTGAACTTATTGAGCATGAAGCTCACATTTTTTTTGTCACCATACTATTCTTGAAAGCAATTTTTAAAATCCTCCCAAGACCCAATACTATTAATAGGAAGACCCCTATACCAGTCTCTTGCATCATCTATTAGGGACTGAACAAATAATTTCATTATGACATCTTCATTTATGATCTCATAATCATTAATAAAATCACCAAAATACTTCAAATGCTCTTCTGCACTGATTGCGTTGTTCCTAGCAAATTTATGAATTCTATCTCTTAACTCGGTTGGAATATGGTTAGGATATCCATGGATTCCATCAAAAAATAGCTACCTATATAGTTCTAAGTTGATAGGTCTTCTTTGGAATGGGTGCACTCATGGTTATTACCCATGTTCATTCTTACATTGGGGATTTGAGTTTGAGAGATTTGGTTATTTTGGTTAATAATAGGGGCTTGACTGGCTATTGCTAGATTAACAGGCAAAGTTGGCTGAATTTTAACAAGAGGGAGGGAAACTTGCTGAGGAACAGGTTTGTTTAGATCTTCTGATGGAAAGATGATGAGGGAAGCTTTTAGATAACCAGTTTTTCTTTTAACTTCTTGGTTAGCTACCTCTAACTCAGCTTTCTCTAATTCCATTTGTAGATCTTCTTTCTCTTTCCTCATCCTTTCCATCTCCCTTTCATGTGCTTATAATCTCTGATAGATTTCCACTGTAGTCTTGGACCCTGACCCACCTTCCATGCATTTATGCTTTCCTTTGTCTACATCATTTTTAAAAGGCTGTGGGTCACTAAGAACTTCTCTATTTTGTTGCACTACTGAATTGTATGCTAATTTGGTCTTAGGGACTAAAACTTCTCTAATCATAGGACCTTCATCATCACTCTTTGCCTTTTCTTGGGCAAGCAACTCAAGATCAACAATCTGTCTCAGGAGCCTATCTCTCTCCATCAATTTTGCCTTAACTTCTTTCTCCCTATTTGCTTCCTATTTTCTTCCTTTTGGGCTCTTAAGGAGATCAAATGATGAACCCTTCTATTTAGGTCCTCTATTTCCTAGGATACTTTATCTTCATCAGGGAAGATTTCTTCAGAGTTTGATATGTTCACTTTGTCAATATCAATTAAGCTGATATTTCCATCAACTGTTCTAGGTACTGAATTTCTGACTACATTTGAACTACTTCTGTCTCTCCTAGAAAAACTAGTATGAGATATATCTTGATTTAAAACATGAACATCTTCTATATTTCCAAATAAACCAGAATGGAAACCCAAAACATCATGTTCAGATTCTTGGGAAGAAGAATTTGACTTTGCATAAATAGGTTTTTCAAATATCTTACCAGTATTGTCATTTTTCTGCACCCAAGCAACATTTGATGGCTCATGTAGTATTGACCTTTTCTAACCTCTTCATGACTATTCAAGTAATCCCTCCTACAATGTTTCATGAGGATGCTTTTTCATGAAAGATCCGGTGTTCTTTCCTCCTTGCATTGTGCTTGTTTTCTTTTCACAATTTTACTTATTTCCAAAAGGACTGGTTAAGACTAACAGAGTCGCCACCCACAAAGACTATGAGAATATGAAAACAAGCTTTCAAACAAAATATTTGCCAATCTTCAAACCAAAATCACTAGGATTTTTTTCAGAGAAAGAGGGAACACTTAATCAAAGATTGTGAAAATTTCTAAATACAGATAGACAACATTCATAGTTCATTGAAACACCAATCTGCAACACAGACACACCATGGCTTTCCCCAACAGAGTCGCCACTTTTGTTGTTCTCAAATTATGATCCCCTTCTTATCCCCTTTGATGAGAAAGAATAACTCTATATGTAAATGGAGAAATCAAGGAACAAGAACCTTAGAGCAACATATGACAAGATTTTAATAACATTCTACACTTCAAACTTATCCAAAGTTCAGGCAAGCATACCTTATGTGAATACTTTCACACTTTTAAACAAAATCCATAGTAACCATTGTCCAAAAACTAGTGGATCTTATCACCGTAAACAAAAAACTGAAAAAATATAGGAAAACTTAGGCTAATTTTTAGTGTTGATCCTCAAGAGATTTAGAAAAGAAAACATTAACAAATACCAGTGCCTTATCTAGGCTACAAAGTCATCTATTTTAAACAAGAACTTCTGAATTAAACATATCCATGCATCTCAATCACTTTAGCTTCTACCAACTTCATACATGCCTGACATGTATAAGAATCCTCCCTTGTTATATTTAAACAGTGTTCATCAAATTCAAAGTTCCCAACAAATAACCTATTGATAAAGATATTTCTCGCATATTTAATTCCCCTCCTGAAGAAGAAAGCTAAGAAACATATCTATAAGATTGCATTACAATCCTTGTTCAATTGAAATAACCCTAGATTACCCAAATGAAACTAGTAAAATATTTGAAAGCATATAAGAAGACAACACAAATTTTATGCTCAAAGCTAATGGTCTGTATATTTATATTCAATTTGGAAAATCTTACAAAACTTAGATATTTTTCTGTGAAACACTAGAAAAAATGTAGATAAATTTCTGCAGAGTTTCTTTACAGATTCTTGTGATCATTTTTCATTAGTCCTGGTATCCATTTATAATAGTATGGATGCATACAAGCTTTAGATCCTTTTTTAAAAAGTTTGTTACAAACCGAAATACTCTCCAAGAAATGGTTACAAGTTCTTTTCAACATCTTTGGCCTCTTATGCCTTTTGTTCTGTTTCAACATCAACTTAATAGTAAACATCAACAATGATTAATCAAATAAGATGATAACCACAAAATGAATTCACCACTTGACACAAATATTTATACGTGGAAAACCCAAATAGGTAAAAACCATGGTGAGATGAGACTCATAAAGATAGCTGTCTGAACTCTTCTGAAGTTCACCTTGTTAGGAGCCAAGCTTTTTAAAGCTTTACAATAAGTTCTAACAGGAACTAATTCTAGGCAAGAATCACCTGGTTAGAGGATTTACAAATATGCCTTGATGAAAAGCACAATACCCTTTTAGGAGTAACCTCGTTGGAGGTTTTGAGAATCCAAACTAATGGATCACCTTATGAGAGGATTTAGAAAGTAACCAAGCTTGTTAGAGCTTACCCAGTTAGGGGATTTCAAAATCTATTGTGATTGTCAGAAAATAACAGGTTTTTTTGATCTGTCTAAATAGCACTACATCTACTAGATCAAATCCTTCTTAAGCTTCAATATTTGCCTTCACTCAAATTGCAGATTCATCCTCCTGGTTCGACAACCTCACCCTCAACAAATTCTGCCAACTTTTCCAACATATAAATAAAATATCATCATCAACCTCAAATACAAAACAAATAGGTTGGTAACACAACAATAACCTAATTCTCATCATCGAGATTACAAACAAGTTGTCACAATCTTTACTGTTAGAAATCATAACAATTTCTTCACATTTAACAAGAAAATCCCACCCGCTCCATAATAACCGCTTCATCGAACTTGTAACTCATCACACGCTATGCATTTGATGCAATCCACTTTGCTCTTTTCCAAGACAATCAAACGTGCCAAAATAATATGAACTCATCTTCAAACAATTACCACACGTGTCACCATCATTACCGCTCGATCATGAGATCTTGAATCAACAAACTTGATCGGTAGGGTTTTAATAAAAATAATTGGTAGGGTTTACCAGTTACAAAACATAGATAGGATTAACCTTACATACTGGTTCAACATACAAACTACCATATAACGGTTTACAACATCTTCAAAGTTTATCATACCGGTTGCAATACAAAAAGAAATAACAACAATAACATCACCAAAATCATGAATAACAATCACTAGTTTAATTGACATCAATGACAACATATCATTAGTGCAATCTATATACAAAATGCCAACAATCTGAAAATACCAACAATTTTCCCCTTTGGTATTGATGGCAATACATATATCAACGCCTTTGATTTGTTGTTGTTGTAATTAGTGAATAGGAATCCTGGTTTACATACCAAGTATTCACCATGCTCTGTATTTTATCATCCTGTTGCTGATTCACTTAATCAAAACCAAAATTCCTCTCACCAGTTACATAATTCTTCTCCCCCTTTGACAACAATGCTAAACTAAAAGTAAAAATATGTAATATCAAAATTTTACTATGCATCAACAAACTGAAACTTGATGCTCCCCCTGTGGAATAAATCCACTCCAAAAACATCAATCCATGTAAGATTTTGAAAGTAGTTCAGGGATTGATGCAATTAGCATCATATTCAACTAACCTCGTGAAGGGGTACAACCCCTAGTTATCTTCTAAGACACTCAAATGTAGTCTTAGGCAGAGTTTTTGGTAAAAATATATGCAAGCTACTCCTTGGTGGAAACATGCTCCAAGATAACATCTTTACTTTGAACTTTCTCCCTCAAGAAATGATACTTCAGTTCAATGTGCTTAGTCCTTGCATGAAAAATAGGATTCTTAGAAATATTAATTGCACTAGTGTTATCACATAAAATCTTTATAGGTTCTAAGATTTTCATCTTAAAACCTTCCAAAATGTGCCTCATCCAAATAGCTTGTGTGCAATTCATATAAGCTGCTACATACTCAACTTCAGTAGTATATTGTGAAGTACAACTCTTCTTTTCACTACTCCATGAAACTAGCCTTCCTCCTAGAAAGAATGCTCCACTAGTAGTACTCTTTTGGTCATCAACATTTCCTACCCAATCAACATATGTGTACACCTTCAGATCAAATTTCCTCCATATGGATACCATAGCCCATAATCAACTATACCTTTTAGATATCTAAAAATTCTCTTGGTTTCTATTAGATTTTCTTCCTTCGGATTTTTCTGAAATCTAGTAACTATACCAACTGCATGGACAATATCCGGTCAACTATGAACAACATAACATAACTTTCCAATCATTGACCTGTATTCTTTCTCATCTACAGACTTAGATGCATCTTCCTTGGATAATTTACATTCTGTAACCATTGGAGTTCTAATTGGTTTATAGTCACTCATGCCAAAAGTTTTCAAAAATTCTTTTACATACTTAGACTAAGTATTCATCTGTTGTATTTGCAAGCCTATGAATTTTTTTATTTCCCCTACTAATGACATCTCAAACTCATTCTTCATTTTATCTGCAAAGTTGTTGCTCAAGACATCATTACCACCAAATATAACTGTAGATAGGAAATGTGGAAAGATGAAAAGATTGAAAAGAGGACAAAACCCTAATTCTATCATCAATTAGGATTGATGATGTCCAAAATGAAATCGAATTGACGATGTCAAAATATGCCAAATGAGCATGCACATTGATGCGACAGGATAAGATCGACCAAAATCATGACTACAAATTGTTATTGACAAGACCAAATTCAAAAATGAAGAATGCAGAAGAAGGAATCGATGCTCGCAAATGATAAAGACCAAGTGCACAACATAGAAGAAATGTTAATGCGATGCAAAAACCCTAAAATAAGGCAATTCACAAATGTTAAAGTATGACTCCGCAAGCGTTGACCATTTTTAGACGTCTACATTTTGCCCCTCTTTGAGACAATGCGATTTCAAGTGTTGTTTCAAAGAACAATAATGAAAATGCCCCAGACACTGACAATGACATATGCATGCCCCCTTGAGGAATTGGCCAGAAACATCCAGAAAAGAGGCCAATTGATCGATAAGAATGATAGAAGATGATAGGATCAAACAGACTGACAATCAGAGATCAGATGCATGAAGGACAAGCAAATGAAAGTGCAAAAGACTACGACCAGCATGAGATAGAGAGAGTGCACATCCATTTATGCACTGACAAAGATCTATAAATGAGACAAAGAGAGTGAAAAGAGCTCATTTGCACTAGCCAAAGAGGAGGATTTGTTGCTTTGGAAAAGGACACTTGTAGAGAGATGGTGAACATTCCAATGGCAGATCACCTCGGAGAACATGCATGCACCTACAGATGACTGGACGATGCGGGAGCAGCGGTATGCATCTCAAAAACCCATATTGTCAATTTTATGAATTTGACTTGCTTGCAGGACATTGCGGGGCCCACAGAGAATGCAGAAAGTGACTTCTGCGCCTGTGTGAGCGCATCCTGTACTTGTGTAGGGTATTCTGCACTTGTGTAGTGTACACAGGTGCAAGTCAATGCAACACAGGCATAGGATACAACACACAGGCGCAGTTGTTCACTGGGAACTCAATTTTGGTCAAAAATAGCATGTGAATGATCCGAAAAGGGGGGATAAGGGTAGGATAGGTCAAAATAGATTAGAAACACCCTGATTTGGACATTAAACAAGGAAATGCAGCTCGTAGGAGAAAACCCTAAAACTAACAAAATGTGCCCCAATTGTGATGCAGAGTCGGCAGTATCCACTGATTACGTGGGAGAACCGACCTGACTACTTCATGTTATGACATAGACTCAGAAGCATGGATAGAGATACATTAGCAGGACTTGGAATATACTATATCACATTCATGCCCGAGATTAGGGCAAACACAAGACTACTCATCACATTGGCAGAGCGATGGCATTTAGAGACCTCCTCATTCCATCTGGTGACTGGAGAGGCGATTGTGACACTAGAGGATGTATGGCATATCCTTCGCATTCTGATTCATGGGGAGATGATAGATTATGACCCAGTGACAGGGAGAGATGCATTGTGTAGATTATTTGAGTGCAACATAGATGATTTGGATATCGTAGAGAGGGAGATTGGCTGGGAGACCATGGCATCAGAGTACAATCGACGATATGTGGTGATAGCAGTGGTGATAGCATGCCTACTAGTAGGGGACAGATGAGGACATGGATTCCCTATTGGATGGGGAAGAGTGCTAGAGCAGATGGGGACAGAGGGGATGGTATACACATGGGGACCATGTGTGCTGGCTATGCTATATTTTCAGTTGCATCAGATAGCATATCAGGGGGTGCAGACATTGAGTTGTGGAGTCACATTGTTATAGGTATGGGCATTTGAGCACATAGCCATATGTCAACCGATTGTAGAGAGACAGGTATTACCACATTGACCATATGTGTACTGCTATGGGAGAGCACTGAGATAGGGTCCTTTTGGATACATATTGTATTGGCGACATGAGCTAGATAGACTGAGAGAGTTCACATGGAGGCCATATCTTGATTGCCCTGGATGGTTAGATGATAGTGATGAGCTACCATATTGTAGATAGGAGAGATATCTGATTGGGTGACCAATGAATCACTAGAGAGTGATTGAAATGTACCTGCCAGAGAGAGTCAGATGACAGTTTGGAGAGAGGCAGGATGTACCTAAAGGGACTGCACACTTTGCTCAATCGCACAGAGAGACGAGTCAGTGGGGGAGGATGATTCAATCACACATAGCATATGTAGATTTCTCATAGCTACAATAGAGACAGTGGGATTAGAGATCAGACATGGCAGACACTGGGATGACAGAGGAGTATGAGCGATGGTTTGCACGACGATGGCCTGTGCCATTGTCAAATCCTAATATTCCAGTACCGAGGAGACAGGAGGACTTCCCACTCATAGGAGAGGAGGAGGGACATGATGAGGATGAGGAGGATGAGGGTGGTGATGAGGATGAGGGGGATGACAAGGATAGAGAGGATGAGGATGAAGATTATGAGCCAGATTTAGGTGATCAGGAGTCATTGCAGGATATACCCATAGAGCTGGAGACAGCTACGATAGAGGAGATGGAGATGTGTAGGGCTACCATAGTGAGTCAGCATGATCATATTGTGACATTAGAGAGATAGAATGCTATCTTGAGGATAGAGCAGGATCAGTTCAAAGTAGAGATAGCCAGACTTACAGCGGCTCGAGATACAGCAATAGCCCAGGCACAGCAAGAAGAACAGAGTCACCGAGTATATTGGGTCGATTAGGGATGCCAGTGCATGAGAGATGGCATAGATGTTGGTAGAGACTGGAGAGGAGATACGCCATTGGAGGACACTATATGAGAGTGCAGTTCCACCAGAGAAGAGAGCAGCATCATATCAGGCACGATCGAGGATAGAGAGTAGGGCATGCTCTCGGAGGTCAGTGAGCAGCATGGGGGTGAGTGGACCTATGAGACCATCATAGCCAGGACCTGGGGTAGGAGGGACATCATCCTTGAGACATGGCAGGGATGAGGAGGATAGAGGGAGCACCCACTGACAGAGGCACGTGCTCCTTATGACAGACAGTTGACATTATGTAGTGTGATATTATATAGTCAGCCTGCAGGCCATACTTAGGACAGATAGTCCAATTTTGTACTCCGATATTATTTTGATATATGATATGATATGCATCGTATAGTTATTTTCCATGTATGGATGGCTTATGCACTATTGATGTACCATTGTGGAACATGTATGGATACATTTTGATGTTTTTTTGATGTATTTATAATATGAAATGGATAAAATGCTTGATCTGATGCTTGATGTAATGCAAATGTACTAACCAAATGGATGCAGGATGCAGCATATATGTTTTTGTGTGGAGATCGGAGAACTAGACTGAACTGACTGCCCAAACTAATGGAAGAAATGTTAGTAAGAAGAAATGAGACAGAGGACAGTTAGAGATGAAGAAAAACTTGCTTTCACTAATGCACTTTATAGGTGAGAACCTTTATTTAATGTAGAAAAATGGATGCGTAGCATCATGGCATTGAAGGCCAGAGCTGAAATGCAACCCTTTTTGCAAAAGATAGACACATCACACACAAGGAATGAGTGAAGCATCCTAGGATGCATACATCAAGGGTCGAGGTATGTGCGGCATTCACAAAGCGAATGTACTTATCACAGACACCCAATGATATAGTTGCCCCAATTTGTGACAAACATTCCACAAACAACAATCACAACAACAAAAAAAAAGGGACCATGAACCATCCCAGTCACTCTAAATCACCCAGTGACATCATCGAGCAACATAGGAACATGATCGAAGATAAATCAATAAATGATAAGACTCGCTAATTCCAACAATTCAAACAAACATCTTGATCTTCATTGTCAAAAGTTGAAAGTGTTGATAGGATGGTCATGTTGTCTAGTTTTAGGGAATGCGGTACCCCATCTAAGATAGGACACAGTCTGGTTTCGAGTATACCACACCATGTATAAGACTCATGATAGTAGTGACAAAGTCAAATGATATTGATGTTGATGTGCGATTGAGAAGACAATTGTGATTAGTTTGGATGCCTGGTTTGATTGAAAAAGTTCATCTATTAACACATGATTCCATTAAAGCACAATGTGTGATTGCATGTCTTTGGAGGTATGCTCAACGATCTGTCTATGCACAAAGGGGATATGTTTTTTTTTTTTTTGCTTTTCGAGTTTTTACAAAAAAAAAATTGTTCATTTTTTTAGGACTTTATTTGACTTTTTAGGGATTTATTTCAGGACTTTTTTTTTTTTTTTTGGATTATTTTAGGACATTTTTCAATTTTTAGGATTTATTTCAGGACATTTTTCAATTTTTAGGATTTATTTCAGGACATTTTTCAATTTTTTTGGATTTATTTCAGGACATTTTTCAAAAAAAATTTGGATTATTTCAGGACATTTTTCAACTTGAAAGTTCCAGTGATTGATCATGACAAGGGGAATGCACCCAATGCACATTTGAAAGACATATATAGAAACCAAGACCAAAACATATGCACAAGAAATGGAGTATGCAAGACAATGATGTTGACCAATTAATGTAGATAGGAAACGTGGAATCATCAAAGTAATGTTAACATTAGCCTAGTTCAATCACGAAAACTCAATTGCAATGACCAATCCTAATTACATTCAATGAAAACATGAAAACTAAGAAAACCAAATGCAGATGTCTCCTTCATGTGGCTCCATTTTCCTTCTTTCTCCTTCAAATAGCTTTGTTTTGTGGATCTCACCTTCAAGTGCATGAGTATAATGTGAAAGCAAGATTGACAAGACGAGACGACAGCATAAGGGTACTAGAAGCATGATTGATTCGACCCTCTGATTGAAGAAATTCATCCAATTTATAGACAAATTGGAGAAAAGACAAGATTAGCATGAATTTGATTCAAATGGAAATTTCAAATCAAGAATGACAAATATGACAAATTATGACAAATTGACACTTTCTATGCGAAATTGATTGATTGACATTTATGACAAATTGCTATGTCAAAATTGATTGATTGTCAGTTATGACAAATTATGACAAATTTGCTATGTCATTCCCATGAAATTAGGGGAAATATTAGAAAAATAGGAGAAAATAGAAAATTAGATGAATTAGAAATTAGGAAATTAGAAAATTAGGTAAATTAATTAATAATTTTTCATTCATTAATTAATTCACAAAAAGAGGGAGGAATTAGTTAGCCAATTAAATAAATATTTAATTATGACAAGAAGACTTAGGATAAATAAATAAATTATTTAACCTAGAGGGAAAATGACCAACAAGGTTAAATGAACAAATCATGAAACCCTAGAAAATGCAAGGACGACAATTAGGTCTTGACAAAAGATAATTGATATCAATTCGATTTGTTCATGATTCTGACTTGATAAAAGACCAATGTTGATAAATGATTTGATTGATAAATGCCCCAATTGATGAGGAACAATGAATAATTGATCCAAATTGACATGACTGAGAAGGACGATGATCGATGTCAAATTGATCGCAAAATGACAAGATTGAAAAGAACAACGATTGATGACAAATCGATCGCAAAATGACAAGATTGAAAAGGACAATGATCGATGACAAATCAATCGCAAAACTGACAAGATTGACAAGAGTGAGGATTGATGACGAATTGATCACAAGATGACAAGATTGAAAAGAGGACAAAACCCTAATTCTATCATCAATTAGGATTGACGATGTCCAAAATGAAATTGAATTGATGATGTCAAAATATGCCAAATGAGCACACACATTGATGCGACAGGATAAGATTGACCAAAATCATGACTAAAGATTGTTATCGACAAGACCAAATTCAAAAATGAAGAATGCAGAAGAAGGACTCGATGCTTGCAAAATGATAAAGACCAAGTGTGCAACATAGAAGAAACGTTAATGCGACACAAAAACCCTAAAATAAGGCAATGCGCAAATGTTAAAGTATGACTCCGCAAGCGTTGACCATTTTTAGACATCTACAATAACATCATCAACAAATACTTCACTAACCAGTATTTTATCTCCTTCAGACTTGAGATAAATATTGTTATCATCACTAGTTCTTGCAAAGCCTATCTTCATCAGATGTATATGAATCCTTTCATATCATTCTCTGGGCTCCTGCTTTAATCCATATAATTCTTTATGCAATTTGTATACCATGTCTTCTTTATCTATCAATGCATAACCATCAGGTTGCTCTATATAAACCTCTTCTTCCAATATTCCACTCAGAAATGCAGACTTAACATCCAACTGGTATACCTTGAACTTCTTGTGAGTTGCAAATGCAAGTAATGTTCTAACTCCTTCCGGTCTTGCTACTAGTATAGAATTTTCTCCATAATCTTCTCCTTCTTCTTATGCATAATATTTGAAAACTAATCTTTCTTTATTGTGAACTACAACACCATCTTCATTTAGCTTGTTTTTGAACACCCATTTAGTATCTATGAAATTTTTGTTTATCGGTCTGGGTACCAGGGTCCAAGTGTTGTTTTTCTCACTCTGATCCAATTCTTCTTCCATTGCCTTAACCCAATGATCATCACCAAAAGCTTCCTTAGAACTTCTTGGTTCAATGGTGGAGATCATGCAAGAGTTCTCTCTAACTCTTCTTCTAGTAACCACTCTAGCATCCTTATCCCCAATAATTTCCTCAGGATTGTGATTCAGTCTCACATATCTAGGAATAACATGATCATTCTCTTCAGGTTCATCTTCTTCATCATATTCTTCTTCTAAAATTATCTGTTCCTATTGAACAAGTACATCAGGATTTGCCTTACTATTTTTACATTTAATTGATTCAGGTTCCAAAAAAAAATGCAAGGATCTTCATCCTTTTTCTCTAAATTGGTTCCTTCTGAAATTTCAGGACATTCATCTACATGAACATCCACACTCTCAACAATTCTCTAAGTTTGGTTGTTGAAACATTTAAAGGCCTTACTCTTGGTGGAATAGCCAAGAAATATGCCTTCATCACTTTTTGCTTCAAACTTGCTTATGTAGTCACCTCTTTTAATAAAGCATTTACTACCAAAGATCTTAAAGTAACTAATATCAAGAGATATTCCATACCAATACTCATAAGGTGTCTTGTTCTTACCTCTTTTTACCAAAACCTGGTTCATTGTGTAGACCATTGTACTTATAGCTTCTCTCCAAAATGTCTTTCTCACACCTCCTTGTATCAACATAGTTCTCGCTGCTTCAACCACTGACTAGTTGTTTCTTTCTGCTATACCATTCTGTTGTGGCATACTGGGTGCAGAAAGTTGCTGCTTGATACCATGTTCATCATAGTACTTAGTGAACTCCTTAGAAGTGAATTCACCACCTTGATTTGTTCTCAAACACTTAATCTTTTTGCCACTCTCTTTCTTAGCTAAGGCTCTGAATGCCTTGAATTTCCCAAAATCTTCATTCTTCTCTTTCAAGAATGTGACCCACATCATCCTTGAACAGTCATCAATGAAGATAATAAAGTATCTGTCACCTGAAATGCTTCTGGTTCTTATTGGTCCACATAGATCAATATGAAGCAAATCTAACAAATGGTCCACTAAGAAGGACTTTCTCTTGAAGGTAGAAGAAGTCATCTTCCCTAACTAACATTATTTACAAAGACCATTAACTAGTTTGTCTATCTAAGGTAGACCTCTTACAATCTTAGACTTACTCACTTTAACAATATTGTCAAAATTGATATGACAAAATCTTCTATGCCAAAGCCAACTATCATCTATATTTGCAATCAAATAGTTGCTAACTTTAGGATTCACATGAAATAAATTACCTCTGGTTTGCTTACTGGTTGTGATCAATTTGCCTTTATTATCAAATATTTTGCACATGCCATTTCTAAATACTAGTGGGTATCCTTTGTCATTCTGCTATGCCAAACTCAAAAGATTGTGCATAAGACCCTCAACCCAATAAACATCGTCAGTGCTGCTCTTCCCATTAAGATAAATAACTCCCTTACCTTTGACCATACAAGGTGAGTTATTACCAAATCTAAAAACACCGCCATCAAACTCTTTCAAGGAAATAAATTTGCTCTAATCACCGGTCATGTGATGTGAGCAACCGCTATCAATGATCCAATCATCAGATTTATCCATCCTGGACACTAAATCCTTCTGATCTATTGTCTCTTCCTTAATAGCCACAAACACAATATCTTCACTAGCATCATCATCATATTCATCATCAGTAATACCACTGTCAATAGCTACAAGACAATCTCTCTTTCCTTTACCCTTATAATTCTTAAATTTGTCTCTCTTATGTTCATTTTCAATGTTAGGGAAATTAGCTACTATATGACCAATCTTGTTGCAAGCAAAACGTTTCAACAATATCTTACCTTTGTATTTACCAATACCTCTAGGAAGTCATTTTGCCAACAATTATTCAAGATCCACTAAAATGTCTTCATCATCAACATTTCTGCTAGATTTTGATTCATAGCTATGGCCGGTATCTCTACTTCTTCTCACAGAAGGGTTAGAGACAGAAACTTTAAATGCAGATTCTGATTTTTATACACTACCATCATAGCCATTTAACTCAAAAGCAGTAAGTTTTCCAATGATAGAGTCAAGAGTTACCTTTGTCTTGTCAATGGATTTAAGCTCCTCAATAGCTGCAACATGAATAGCATAGACTAGTAGCAGGGTTCTCAGTGCCTTACTGATCACTGTGGCATCTTCCACCTTCCCTCCTGCACTCTTTATTTCACCAAATATTTCTTTAATCCTTTGATCATACTATTGGATATTCTTGCCTTCAATCATTCTCAATTCATCAAACTTTCCTCTTAAACTCTCCTCTTTAGAAATCTTAACATGTTCATCACCACCATTTATGTATTCAACATCAAATAGGGAACTAATGATAGCCTCTAATGCTTGATGATTTTCTTGTTGTTCTTTCTTTTGATCATTAGTCAGAGTACCAATAAGTGCAACATATTGAGTTTCTACATGCTCCCAATACTGACTACCAAGACTTCTGATATAAATCTTCATACCGTTGCTCCAAATTCTATAGTTCTCTCTGTTGAACTTAGGACCTTCTTTCTTCATCATGATCTACAAGGTCTTTTCCTCAGGCTGTTAAACTTAGAGATCAAAGAGGACCTGAGATGCTTTGATACCAATTAATGATATGATGAAAGAAATAAGTATCTGGTAGAATACTGAGAGGGGGGGTGAATCAATATACACAAAAAATGATACAAACTCCCAAACTCAAACTTATCAATCAAAATAGTTCTGTCAAGATAATATCTAAAATATTATCAACATCAACCAATATCAATATCAACATCTACCGGTTTGACTGTTATACCAACTTAATAGTAAAACAAATTCAAACTTGTAAACTTCAGTAATACTTAATCAAATAAGATCATAACCACAAACTGTATTCACCACTTGACACAAATATTTATATGTGGAAAACCCAAATAGGTAGAAACCACGATGAGATGAGACTCACAAAGATAGCTATCTGAACTCTTTTGAAGTTTGCCCTGTTAGGAGCCAAGTCTGTTAAAGCTTTATAATAAGTTCTAATAGGAACTAATTTCGGTCAGGAATCGCCTAATTAGAGGATTTTACAAATATTCCTTGATGAAAAGCACAATACCCTGTTAAGAGTAACCTCGTTGGAGGATTTGAGAATCCAAACTAATGGATCACCTTGTGAGAGGATTTAGAAAGTAACCAAGCTTGTTAGAGCTTACCAAATTAGGGGATTTCAATATCTATTGTGATTTCTAGAAAAAAATAGGTTTTACTGATCTATCTAAATAGCACTACATCAGTTTGATTAGATCCTTCTTAAGCTTCAAAATCTTCCTTCACTCAAATTGCAAATCCATCCTCTTGGTTCAACAACCTTACACTCAACAAATTCTGCCAACTTTGCCAACACATAAATCAAATAACATCATCGACCTTAAATACAAATCAAATAGGTCGGTAACACAACAATAATCTAATTCTCATCATCAAGATTAAAAACAAGTCGGTACAATATTGACCGTTAGAAATCATAACAATCTCTTCACATTTAACAAGAAAATTCCAACCACCCCATAATAATCGCTTCATCAGACTTGTAAGTCATCACATGCTATGCATTTGATGCAATCCACTTTGCTCTTTTCCAAGACAATCAAACATGTCAAAATAACATAAACTCATCTTTAAACAATTACAACACGTGTCACCATCATTACCGTTCAATCATCAAATCTTTAATTAACAAACTTGATCGGTAGGGTTTTAACAAAAATAACTAGTAGGGTTTACAGATTACAAAACATAGAAAGGTTTAACCTTATATACCGGTTTACAACATCTTCAAAGTTTATCATACCGATTGCAATACAAAAAGAAATAACAACAATAATATTCCAATATTTTCCAGTACCTCTAGGAAGTTGTTTTGCCAACAATACTTCAAGCTCTACTAGGTTGTCTTCATCATCAGCATCTCTAATGGCTTTGGATTCATAGCTATGGCTGGTATCTCTACTTCTTCTCATTGATGGGTTAGAGATAGAAGCTCTAAATGTAGATATTGATTTTTGTACACTTCCATCATAGCCATTTAACTCAAAAGAAGTAAGTTTATCAATGATAGATTCAAGAGTTACCTTTGTCTTGTCAATGGATTTCAGCTCCTGAATAGCTGCAACACGAATAGCATAGATCAGTAGTAGGTTTCTCAGTACCTTACTGATCACTGTGGCATCTTCCACTTTCCCTCCTACACTCTTTATTTCACCAGCTATTTCTTTAATCCTTTGACCGTACTGCTAGATATTGTTGCCTTCAGATATTCTCATGTCATCAAAATTTCCTGTTAAACTCTCCTCTTTAGCAATCTTAACATGTTCATCAACTCTCTTCAAGCTTTTTCCATAATTCATATGCAGTTTCAAGACCATGAACGTCTACATATTCAGCATCAGACAATGAACTAATAATATCCTCTAACGCTTGATGATTCTCTTGTTGTTGTTTCTTCTAATCATCAGTCAGAGTGCCAATAGGTGCAACATATAGAGTTTCTACATGCTCCCAATATTGACTACCAAGACTTTTGATATATATATATTCATTCTATTGCTCTAGATTCTATAGTTCTCTTTGTTGAACTTAGGACCTCCTTTCTTCATCATGATCTACAGGGTCTTTTCCTCAAGTTGTTCTACTTAGAGATCAAAGAGGACCTAAGAAGCTCTGATACCAATTGATGATATGATGAAAGAAATAAGTATCCCATAGAATAATGAGAGGGGGGGTGAATCAGTATACTAAAAAACTGATACAATCTCCCAAACTCAAACTTATCAATCAAAATAGTTATGTCAAGATAATATCTCAAAGATTGTCAACATCAACCAATATCAATATCATTATTTACCGGTTTGACTGTTATATCAACTTAACAATAAAACTTGTAAACATCAACAATGATTAATCAAATAAGATCATAACCATAAAATGCATTCACCACCTGACACAAATATTTATACGTGGAAAACCCAAATAGGTAAAAACCACGGTGAGATGAGACTTGCAAAGATAGCTATCTAAACTCTTCTGAAGTTTTCCCTGTTAGGAGCCAAGCTTGTTAAAGCTTTACAATAAGTTCTGTCAGGAACTAATTCCAGTCAGGAATCACTCGGTTAGAGGATTTACAAATATGCCTTGATGAAAATCACAATACCCTGTTAGGAGTAACCTCGCTAGAGGATTTGAGAATCCAAACTAATGAATCACCTTGTGAGAGGATTTAGAAAGTAACCAAGCTTGTTAGAGCTTACCCGGTTAGGGGATTTTGATATCTATTGCGATTGTTAGAAAATAATAGGTTTTTCTAATCTGTTTGAATAGCACTACATCTACTTGATCAGATCCTTCTTAAGCTTCAATATCTGCCTTCACTCAAATTACAAATTCATCCTTTTGGTTTGGCAAACTCACACAACAAATTCTGCTAACTTTGCCAACACAGAAATCAAACATCATCATCGACCTTAAATACCAAACAAATAGGTTGGTAACACAACAATAACCTAATTCTCATCATCTAGATTACAAACAAGTTGGTACAATCTTGACCATTAGAAATCATAACAATTTCTTCACATTTAACAAGAAAATTCCAACCGCTCCATAATAACCGCTTCATCGAACTCGTAACTCATCACGTGATATGAATTTGATGCAATATACTTTTCTCTTTTCCAAGACAATCAAATGTGCCAAAATAATATGAACTCATCTTCAAACAATTACCACACGTGTCACCATCATTACATACAAACTACCATATACCAGTTTACAACATCTTCAAAGTTTATCATACCGATTGCAATACAAAAAGCAATAACAATAATAAGATCGGCAAAATTATGAATACCAATCACCGGTTTAATTGGCATCAATGACAACATATCATTAATGCAATCTATATGTAAAATACCAATAGGGGTGCCACGTCCCTGTCCTTAGAGGACAAGGGTGCCACATGTTGGTATTATGGATGTGTTGCATTAGTTTTGTCACTGATGTCAACACTTTTCCTTCTGGAGATCTATGGTTATGTTGAACTGACACAGTGTGTTCACCGGTAAGGACAGTGACTTATGCATAGTCACCGGTATATGCTCACACTGGCAGGTTATATGGTTCACCGACACTGATGATGACTTATTATCATTTGGAGATCACTTTATTATGTCGAAGACATGGTTTGGATACTTGTTTTTTGTGTTTTGGTTATTGATCTAATAGGGTTGACATATTTGTTATTACTGACAGATAGGTCAAGGTTATGGACTGATAGATATTATCTATTCCAGATCAACACAACACGTTATGGAGATGATTTATTGATTGAATATTATTGTTGTAATTGTATTGAGCTGACTTGTTGTAATTGATTTGAATATAATATTCTTAGTAAGCTGACCTTAGCATTTGGTCTTAGGTTTTGTATAAATGTAAGATCTCATTTGTGAGAAGAATGTAACGGTAATTGTAATGGTATTGTAATCTAGTATGAGTGAATATTGAAGATCATATGAGCATATCATAGAGCAAATCAAGAAGACATCATTTGAAGGTTCAAGAAAGGTTTGAAGGTGTTTATCAAAGCTTAAACCGGTATCGAATCCAGCATTGCAAATGCACTTTGAAGCAATACATTATTCTAGGATTTAACCATCCTATAGTAGTCATTGCAACTCCCATTTGAGCAGTGTGCTCTAGGTGGTTGGCTTTTCTGCATTTACAGACCCCATTTATGTACAAATACTATCTGCAATAGTATCATCTAATTATGGGTAAGGTTTCCCATTATGGTTTTTCCCCTTACAGGGTTTCCACGTCAAAAATCCTTGTGTTATGTGTTGTGGATGTTGTTTCTCTTTCTGTTTCATGCATTAAGTTTCACTAGTATTTATATTCACTATTAATATGTTTAGCTGACATTACAATTGGTTTACCAGTATTAAGTATTAAGTTGAAGTAATTAATAATTGGGTTGAAATTAATTAACAACTGATTCACTCCCCCCCCCCTCTCAGTTGTCCTTTTGGTTCCTAAAAATTGGTATCAGAGCCTAGTCTTCTTTTTGTAGAAGTTTAACAGCTTGAGGAGATCCTATGACAACTAACATTTTCAAGAAGGATAGTTTGAAACTTGATGGAACTAATTATGGTATATGGAAGATCAGAATGGAGACACATCTGAATTGCATTGAAAGAGATATATGAGAAGTTAGAACAACTAAGGCACTAAGGGATTTACCTAAGATTGTGAAACCTCATAATCCGGTATGTAAGGAATGTCAAATGGGAAAGAAAGTTAGAACAACTTTTAAGAGTATTTCTGAGAAATCCAATAATGTTCTTGAATTAATTCATACTGACTTGTGTGGTTTGGCAAGAACCAAAAGTATATAGGGAGATAGATACTTTATGCTAATTATTGATGTTTTTTCTAGTATGTGCTGGGTTACTTTTCTCAAGGAGAAATCAGAAGCTTTTGGAAAATTCAAATTATTCAAGGCAATGGTAGAGAATGAAACTTGTAAGAAAGTTAAATGTTTGAGATCTTATCAAGGAGGTGAATTTACATCTAAAGAATTTAATACATTATGTGAAGTGAATAGAATCAAAAGACAACTATAAGCACCCCAGACACCTTAATAGAATGGAATTGAGGAAAGGAAGAGCATAACTATTCTGGAAGCAGCTAAAAGCATGATATTGGAAGCTAATCTACCTCACATGTATTGGAGAGAAACAGTAAATACAACGGTTTACACTTTCAATAGAGTTCGCATCAAAGGTGAAACTAGTAAGACCCCTTATGAACTATGGTTTTGTAATACTCCTACTCTTAAGTATTTTAGAATATTTGGAAGTAAATGTTATATTAAAAGAGATGAGTATGTTGGTAAATTTGATCCGAAAAGTGATGAAGGAATATTTCTTGGTTATTCATCTAAGAGCAAGGCATATAGATGTTTCAATAAAAGATTGCAGAAGATCATTGAGAGTACTAATGTGAAGATAGATGAACAATTTAGAGGAAATTCAAGGTCTATAGATTCTGAACCAATAGTTGAGATAATCATAAATGAACCAATACAGAGTGCAACAGTACAAAATGTGGATCCAGTCACACCGGCATCATCAGAGAATTCCACAGTGACTGAAGAACAACAACATGTGAATAAACCCAGGTATGTAAGACCGAACCACTTAGAAAATCAGATAATTGGGAATAAGTATCAAGGTGTTATGACAAGAGGAAGACTGACAAATGAAGAGGTATGCTTAATTTCTCAAGTTGAGCCAGCATCTGTTATTGAAGCATGTAAAGATGAACATTTGATAAAAGCAATGGAATATGAATTAGAAACAAATTGAAAAGAATAATACATGGACATTAGTTCCCCAACCTAAAGACAAAAATGTGATTAGTACTAAATGGGTATTCAGAAATAAACTTACTGGAGATGCTAAGGTAATCAGGAACAAAGAAAGACAAGTTTGTAAAGGATATTCACAACAAGAGGGAATTGATTATAATGAAAACTTTGTACCAGTAGCTATAATTGACGCAGTTAGATTATTTCTTGCATTTGCAGCTCATAAGAACTATAAATTTTATCAGATGGATGTAAAATGTGCATTTCTGAATGGTGAAATTGAAGAGGAAGTTTACATTGAATAGCCTAATGTATTTTCATTGACAAATGATAAAGATATGGTTTACAGATTAAGGAAAGCTTTGTATGGATTGAAGCAAGCTCCTAGAGCTTGGTATGCTAGATTGGACAAATATCTTTTGAAGCTTGGTTACACTAAAGGTAATGGAAACAACAAATTATATTACAAAGTGACTAATGATGACATCATGGTTATTGAAGTTTTTGTTGATGATATCATTTTTGGAGGAGAAGATGGATTGTGTAAGGACTTTGCTAGCAAGATGCAGAAAGAATTTGAAATGTCTATGATTGGTGAGATAAAATTCTTCTCACGATTGTAGATTTCACAAATTGATAAAGGTATATTCATATGTCAAACAAAATACTTGAAGGAACTACTGAAGAAATTTTGTATGGAAAACTCTAAACCGGTAAGTACTTCTATGACTACAACTGATAAATTATCATTAAAGGATGATTCCACTCCAGTTAATATGACAAGATACAAATCTATGATTGGAGGTTTACTATATTTGACACAAACAAGACCTAATATAATGAATGCAGTATATATTGTTTCAAGATTTCAAAGTAATCTCGAAGAAAATCATGAATAAACAGTAAAAAGGATTTTCCGGTATCTACAAGGCACAACAAATCTTGGTTTATGGTATCCTAAAGATGAAAGTTTTAATTTATGTGAATACATCGATGCAAATTGGGTAGGAGATGTGATGAGAAAAAGAGAACCACAAGTGGAGTATTCTTTCTTGGTAGCAGATTGATTTCATGAATAAGCAAGAAGTAGAGTTGTACATCATTATCAACATCAAAATCAGAATATGTTGCAACAACAACTAATTGTACTCAGGTATTATGGATAAAATAAATGTTGAAGGACATAAAGGTAAAATGCAAAGAACCAATAATCATTTATTGTGATAATTCAGCAGCATTTGATATATCAAAGAATTTAGTATTTTAATATAAGACTAAGCATGTTTCTATTAAGTATAACTTTCTGAAAGAGAATGTTGAAGCAAAGGAAGTGAAATTGGTTTATGTGAATACTAAAGAGCAGATTGCAGATATATTTACAAAGCCTTTTCCTAAGGAAACTTTTGAATATCTCAGAGAGCAGCTTGGGGTAATACCCTCACTGACATAGACTTAGATGATTGGAGATTGGAATCAAACTGGAAAAAACTAACAGAGAAATCTTTTTCCAGCTTTGATGGAGGAGAGCTACTTCTCAGGGGGAGTAGTTGGTTGTATGTGCTGGTATATTTTCTTAATTGATTTGGAATTTGATGTCAAAGGGGGAGAGATATCTATGGAAAAAAATTACTCATTTTGGGAAAGATTATTCATTGGAGGAGTGATATATACACTCTTTGTATATTGGTTTTGATTTCTGGTATTGATCTCCTGGAAGATTGTTGGTTTTTGGTTTTTGGCATTTTGCTTTGATGTTTTTCCATCTAGTATTGCCATCAATGCCAAAGGGGGATATTTTTGGTATTATGGATGTGTTGCATTAGTTTTTTCATTTATGTCAACACTTTTCCTTCTGGAGATCTATGGTTATGCTGAACCGACACATTGTGTTCACCGGTAAGGACAGTTACTTATGCACAATCACCGGTATATGCTCACACCGGTAGGTTATATGGTTCACCAGCACTAATGATGACTTGTTATCATCTGGATATCACTTGATTATGTCAAAGACATGGTTTGGATACTTGGTTTTGGTGTTTTGGTTATTAATCTAATAGGGTTGACATATTTGTTGTTATCGGCAAATAGGTCTAGGTTATGGACCGATACACATTATCTATTCTAGATCAGCACAACACGTTATGGAGATGATTTATTGATTGGATACTATTGTTGTAATTGTATTGAGATGAAATTTTGTAATTGATTTGAACATAATATTCTTGGTAATCCAACCTTAGCATCTGGTCTTAGGTTTTGTATAAATGTAAGATCTCATTTATGAGAAGAATATAACAGTAATGGTAATGGTATTGTAATTTGGTATGAGCGAATATTGAAGATCATATGAGCATATCATAGAGAGAATCAAGCATACATAATTTGAAGGTTCAAGAAAGGTTTGAAGGTGTTTATCAGAGCTTAAACCGGTACTGAATTCAGCATTGCAGATGCACTTTGAAGCAGTACATTATTCTAGGATTTAACCATCCTACTATAGTCATTGTGACTCCCATTTGAACAGTGTGCTCTAGGTGGTTGGCCTTTCTTCATGTGCAAACCCCATTTATGTACACATACTATCTGCAGTAGTATCATCTGATTGTGGGTAAGGTTTCCCATCATGGTTTTTCCCCTTATAGGGTTTCCACATCAAAAATATCTATGTTATGTGTTGTGGATGTTGTTTCTATTTCTGTTTCATGCATTAAGTTTTGTCGGTATTGATATTCACTGTTAATCTATTTAACCGACATTACAATTGATTTACCGGTATTAAGTATTAAGTTGAAGCAATTAATAATTGGATTGAAATTCATTGACAATTGATTCACCCCCCCTCTCAGTTGTCCTTCCGGTTCCTAACACCATGCTCCTTTCCAAGGGGGGACAGTGGCACCACGCTCCTATACTACCCCTTTCTCTAAGGAAGAATGTGGACAAGGTGATGCAGATGCCAAGGAAGAAGTTGTTTTTGCAAGCTGAGTAATCTTCGATCTTCGATCAAGCTAGAGGATTCGAGTTCACATGCGTGAGGACCTTAATGCATTAAAAAATTGTTAGGGTCACAATTTTATGACACTGCACAATCCTCTCAATAATGGTTCCCAAAACAAAGTCATCATCCAATGGTGGTTGGAAATGGATTGAGAACCAATCAATATGGTGCCAAGGGGGGTTGGAAGTGATACTTCAAATTTGGAAATTGAATGTCTCAACTATAGACCAACAAGGGCACCCTCAAATGATGTCAAAACTCTCCAACAATGGTGACAAACAATTAGCTAGGCAAAATTGTAGTCTTCGTTAGAAATGGTGCCACATTAAATGCATCCAAAATCGTCCTCAATCAACCACACAACAAGGTTGTAGCTCCTAGCTATGGTGGTGCCACACTCATAAATCACCCAAATCATAAATGTCATCCCTCAATCAGAAATGCAAGTCTTCCAAACATGGCACCCTTACACACTTGGATAAAAATTTCCTTCAATTTGTTGTACCTTCAATCAGCTCTTGAACTATCACATCAAGGCAATATAATAATATTTAAATGGTGGGCTGGGTGTTTTATTCTTGTTTTTGTCTTTATAATACACCACATAAGAAATGTGGGATAAAATATTTTCCTTACATTAGCCTAGTTGAAAATTGATTCAGATTGGGATAACTTGAGTGGAGAATCCAGATGCATTGGGATTTTCATCATTTTAACTGCATTTGAGTGGGGGAAAATAGGGATCTATCGGGACTTTGTGCAACTATGACCTAATTTACTTCCTAGGAGTGATAAATGACTCCTAAAGGAACCCTTCGATGCTCTTAGTACAAAATAATACCAATTTACAACACTAAATATACTTACGCTTCATAATTCAAGACTTGTTGCAACCTCAAGACTTGACAAAATTTAGGATCACTTCCACAATTTGACATTTTTTAAACACTTGATCCTATTGAATTCAAAATTCAAAATTTAAAACCTAATTGCACCTTAAATACCACTTGTAATGATCATTTTAAAAATGAGATTCGGGCATTGAAAGCTCAAAATTGCCACATGACTGCCAAAACCCTAAACTAACAAAGTGAGGAAAGCAGGAAAGAGTAGGTCCCCATTTGCCATGGGGCGATGTGTGAAAAGTTCACAACAATCTTTGTCTTGGATTCACTTTATTTTATGGTGAGATCATTCTATGTCATTCCTGTCATATTATATTTAAAGATTGAATTGTGCAGTGTAAGAGATTGATTGACTTAAGGGTGTAAAGATATAATATTCTAGAGTTTGAGCTATAGTATTTTATTAGTAGTCATTTATTTGTGATTGATAACATGATGCAGACTTTGTGTTACATGTGGTTATTTGTTTAGACTAATAAATATTGTGATATATACGAAGAGACTTTGACCTATCTATATACTACAATTTTCTTTCAAGAATTAGTTGGAAGAACTGTGTAGGACTTTGGGCTTATGAGGGTTTCTTAGTTATTGTAGACTTTCTAGTACATCTTTGAGTCATTATTTCATTTGGTAGGAACTTATATCAGTTATTATTACTAGAATTAGTATCTTGTAATTTATCATTTGTTGTAAAAGGAGAAAGTGCATTTTAAAATAAGAGAATTGGATAAACGTTGTTTCTAGAAAAAAGAGTATATAGTGGTTGTTGCATCTGAAGAATAGTTTATAAAATAGAGGTTAGGTAGATACTAGTTGTTAGATTGTGATAAGATAGCCTCCCCTTTGCAAAGAGAGATTCAATCCATCACATTATGGATGAAAGGAATATTTTGTAATAATCCTCTAGTCACACAAATTTGAAACAACAAAACTACAAAGATGATAGATACACTAGGTAAGATTTCAAGGTAGAAAGGCTAATAATGACACATTCCACAAAATTGGATTATTCTAATAAAGAAGGTGAAGATGTGTTCTTGCAATAATCATATAATGATGAATAGTTAATTGATTCTAAAGTATATTTTCCTATGACTCCTCACAAGGTGTGTTAATCAAGATATAAAAGTTTTGTTGGAGGTGATGTTTTCTTTGGAGATAATGATTCCCATGGATTTTGAGTTGAGGTAAGATCAATATGATATTTATAGGTGGGAGGCTGAAGTAAAATTTTGGGGTCTTGGAAGTTCCAATGCTAACTAAAAGTGTAATTTATTTTATCAATATTATTAATGTAGGTGTACTAGTATCTTTTAGGAAGAATAGGTGTAGAAAGATTCAAAATTAGGAAATTTTCTATAATGAAATTTTTTTGGGATGTTAATTTATACAAGTTAGATGCTAGCACAATGTTGGCCATTTTTTACCTATTAGTAAGAATTTTATTAAAATCAAGAAGATATCATGGATCGACTATCAGAGTTGAGGATGTTAGGAAATGAGCCATGATATCATGGGAATCTCTCAATCACATAAGCTGATATTTTTGGTAATGACATGCTTGTTTTGAATCTATTTGTTTCAAATGTTCATCAATGTTTTGATGGCAAACTATGCTACCATAATATTATCTAGATTATAATTTAGTGAATTTTTTTTGTAGGGACATAAATGTTTGTGGATTTTTTAATTATAGATAAATAATCCTCTATTTTTAAAGATGTTAGTTATTTTTCTCATGGTAGACTGTGGATCTAGAGTTGGAGACTTGGTAGCACATGGTTCTTCATGTATTTGTGAGTAGAAGATGGATAATTTTCTAGTGTTGAGGATATAGACCATTTTGTCTTGGTGAGATCCTATATCTTGCAATTTTGTAATTGGAATGTTTTGGAATGAGATGATTAAGATTCAGATGTTTTATGGTGCACCTGAGGATCTCTTGGTTGTACGAGATGGAAATATAGGTGCCTTGGAAGTTATATTGAGTAACACTAAGATTATTTTTCTTGGTGGAGTGAGTTATGGATTGTATACTTCATATATTGTTCTAGCAATGAGAATCTTGTAGGAACCCCTTAGCGAGATTGTAATAGACTTGCAGTAGACTTGATGCACTTAGTGAACTTGTACTAAAATTGCAGCACTCAACAAACTCACAATAGTTATGTAGAAGTCCCTCACAAGTCATATAATAGTCCTGTAGGAGCTCCTCAATAGTTCTATAGTAGTCTTATAATAGTCCCTTAGTGATCCTATAGCAATCTTGCAAGAGTTTTATTCCATTCTTAAGGAGGATTTGACATTAGTTAGATAATGGATATGTAGAGATTCAATGATGTAAATTGTGTTGGAGGTGTGGATAGATAAGTACATAATAATTGTTACTTTTGTGACAAACTATAATAAAATTGGTTGGATTTAGCTATGGGCATTTCATCCCCTAATAATTAGTTTTTTTTTTAACCACTTAAGATTTTTACATGATGAATATATTAAGTGGAATAATGTAAGGATCGGGTGGTGTATGAGTTGAAAATATAGGAAACATTATGTTTATATAATATTTATAATGCGTATGTGATATTAGAAATATTGAAAAGGGAACCCCACTTGGGAATAATTTCACAATTTATATCACGACGTGTATAAGAGAACTTATATTATTGTAAGGTGAGTATGAGAGTCTATAGAACTTATAAAATCATATAAGAACTATTGAACATACCACAAGACCGAGAGGGTGCCTAAAATAGCATATATTAAACCTTAACCATTCATTTATCATTCATACAACAGAAAATAAAAGATCAATCATAATAGGAGACCAAGGTTTTCCATGGAAAGTCCCAATGTGAGAAAAACCACAGTGAGAACTATCTCACTATATGAAAACTGATTACAAAGTTTTAGACTCTAAGCCAAGGAAGTGCACTACTCCTGATTTGGACTTGTAGGCTAAGATGCACAACCTTAGGGCAAGATACAATGGACTTGCAAAACACTAAAGATCACTTATTTGGGGAAAGATAGAGTAGATATGGTTACAAATATTAATTATTGCTAAAATGAGTAGAAAAACATTCTTTGAAATGTTGATTACAATTCATTATTCTAAACATTTGAAACTAACTTCCTTACTGCTCATTTGTAATTGTGAACCTTTGTACTTACTTGACATACTATATAACTCTTCTCATATAACTTATACAATCCTCCATAAGATCACATCCTTTGTATATCATCTACACAAAAAAATGCATCAATCAAGTTGGCCTAATTAGATGTAATGTGTAGAGTATAAGTAGTTAGCCCCAAAAACTTTATCCAAAGTAATAAGGAAGGAAAACAAGATATGCAAAGCATCACACTATGTCAATACACCTTCCTATTTCTTCCAAATCATTGCCTTAAATTTTCACTCTATCACACAACCCAAAAACACTCAAGTTGACTCCAAAAGATAGAATTGATAATGCAACCTAGTCAAACATACTCAAAATGTGATGCATACCTCCACAAAACCCACACGAATTCAAAAAATAACATCACATGATACTAATAGTACTTTATCAAAGAACCACAACATTAGAAGGCCAAAGAATATAAAGCAATCTTGCAAATAAGTATATTGTCACTACAAGATTAACACTTAGACCGACACCAAACCAACTAGAAAACAAATATAAATATGAGGACTTAGATATAACATTATTTTGCATCCACCAACATCATACTACAACTGAAAGCAAATATTAATCAGTTCAACACAATGAAAACCAAAAAATTGAACCCTGTTTGACAGATTGGTCACCAAAATAGTCACACTTACCCAGGATCTATTCCAAGTGTTTGAATGCATGTTAAATGCTCCTAAATAGCTATAAGGTGACTCAATAAACCATCTATAGTAATCACCATAAATCTCCATACATCAATGTGAACACATGAGAAAACTCTTGATGCAACACCACTAATCACATAATTTTGAACCTTGGTTAACATTAATGACAACACCAAATCATATTTGCAATAATGTCCCCCTTTGTCATTGATGGAAAGGCTTGTGCAACCTCCAAAACACCATTATATCCCTTCCCCCTTGACATCAAAGACAAAGGGTGTCTCTGCTGAAATGTAAAACCTCAATCTACAATACTTTCCACCTCAAAATTACCCCCCTATCAACTCCCCCTTAGTGTATGAACAAAATTGAAAACCAAAATAGCACTCCAAAAAATTTCCGCTTAACCACATATGTCTATATAAGGAAAAAAACCAAGCAACTTGCATAGTCGGGGGCATGATGCCCTTGTGAACAAACTTGAGTTGAGTCCAAGTTGTCTTCCAATAATCTCCTATGGAGGCCAAAGAGTTGCATTGACTTTCTATCTTCAAAATAAGATCATTTTTCTCCTTGTTGTAATCCAGAATCTTCATTGCTTGATCTAGCTTCCTATAATATTCAGGGAATATCACCATCTTGGTGATTTGCAAGTGTACAACATCTCTCAGATGACCAAATTGCTTCTTGATTTTCTTCCATTTTGTTCATACCATAAGGGGGAGTTAATAGGGGTATAAATTTTGAGATGGATAAGTTTTGTAGATTGAATTTGTACAATGATGCAGAGATTCACTTTTCCTTTCCTTCTACATTCACTAACTCTATGTTGAAACTTGTTGCATTTAAAACATTTACCATTGAAAGATGAAGAGTAGTTAGATTAAGTAAAAGAAGGCTATTGATGTAGCACCACTAATCACATACTTTTGGACCTTGGTTGACATCAACGACAACACAAAATTATATTTACAACAATCTCTCCTTTTGTATTGATGGCAACACTTGTGCAACCTCCAAAACACTGCTATCAAAGGGAATCTTTGCATCACTATGCAAACTCAATCTACAACACTTATCCATCTCAAAATTTATCCCATATCAAATCCCCCTTAGCATATGAGAAAAAATGAAATCCAAAATTGTTCCAATAATATTCTACTTATCTACATATGTCTGAATAGGTAAACAAATTGTCTTACTACAAAAAATGAGTAGTTTGCATAGTTGGGGGCATGACACCCTTGTGAAAGAATTTGAGTTGAGTCCAATTTGTCTTCTAGTCATCTCCCACATATACCAAAGAGTTTCACTAACTTTCTATCTTCAAAAGAAGATCATTTGCCTCATTATTATTATCCAAAATCTTCACTACTTACTACCTTATGAGAATCTTCAATAATTCTCACCATGTTGGTAAGTTGCAAGTCTACAACATCTCTTAGATGACCAAGATACTTCTTGATTTTCTTCCATTTTTTTAATACCCTTAGGGGGATTTGATAGGGCGAATTTTAAGATGGATAAATGTTGTAGATTGAGTTTGTAAAATGATGTGGAGATGCCCTTTTCCTTTCCTTCCACATTCACTATCTCTATGACCAAACTTATTGCATGTAAAATATTTACCATTGAAAGATGGAAAATACCTAGATTGAGAAAGAGTAGGCTCCTAATGCAACACTATTGATCACATAATTGTAGACCTTAGTTGACATCAATGATAACACAAAATCATATTTACAAAAAGAACATTGTAAGAATGGGGTTATATAATAGACTACATGGAGCATCTTTGATTAATGCATAATAGCATGAGTAAAAGAATCTTATAAGATGTTTAAATGGACCAAATTGGAAAACCCAAGTTTAGTGAGTGCAATATTTGACCTTGTGAGTTACATGATATTAGTAGAAGGTAGAATCATCATGAGTGATGTTTGAATGATATTGAAAGGTTCCTCTTATTATTTCTCTAATGAATATTATGTTTGTCTTAACTTATTGACATTGCTTTTGTCATTATATTTGTGTAGGAATTTCTTTCTTCCTTTCACTACCAAACTTTCCTCCACTCTATGATGGCATTGCACACTCCAATGAGAATTGAAGGTGATTGAAGGTGTTGTCATTGATGGAAAATTTGTGGACCTTAAGGTATTCATCTAGTAAATCACTGACAGGCACAATCACTGGTAGGCACCAGCACCGACACTGACACTGGTAGGCACCTCACTAACAATGACAATAATGGTCTTCGACATCCCAGGCAACAAGAACAAGTTTTGTATTTTGTATTTAATTGTAATATCTTTTTGTAAAGCCGACATGGCATATTGTAATAAGACTCATATAAGTATGAGATCTTGTAAACCATAGAACATGTATGTATATATGCATGGATAGAAAAAGGCAAAAGTAACGAGTGAATATTAAGGTAGATTTTGTATAAGGTTATGGTCATAATATGAGCTTAAACTGGTACTAAATTTGGCATAGCAGATGTTGTTTTGTAGTAGTACATCATATTGGATTGTCATAATCAATTTTGTAAGTTAGTGAGACTTCCTTTTGTATTTGAGCAGTGAGCTCTAGGCAGTTGGCCTTTCTACATGTGCAGGCACCTTATTGTAAGTAATATCCATTCATTAGCCAGTGAGTGAATATTGTGGGTCACAAATCCCACTGAGGTTTTTCCCACACTGGGTTTCCTTGCCAAAAATCTTGTGTTATGGTGTGATTTCTATGTTGTTTTTATTGTTCATATTTACTGCATTAATTCTTGTTTACCGGTACATTATTTTGGAAAGAAAAATACTTAATAAGGTCAGAAATTTTGTTAACTACTTAGATAATGATTCACCCCCCCTCTCAATATCTTTGGGACTATTATCAATCCTAACAATTTATATCAGAACTTGGTCCTCTATTTTCAAAAGCCTAATAGCATGGGGGAGATTTTGACATCGGTATAGATGGAAAACTTCATAAAGCAATTAGAAATAGCTCTTGCAGACTTTGATGCAGAAAATTTGAAGAATATCAAACTTGAAGATGATCTAAAGACTGCACAGGAATTCATTCAAGGACTTCAGGAAAATCTCACTATTGCTGGAAACAAAAGAAGATAACTTCATGAGAAGATGCAGAGTGATGATGATGAAAAGGAAACTCTTAATGATCTAGTGAACAAATTGAGGCAAGAGAACAGTGCTTTGAGGAATGAAATGCAAGATATGACTATGAGGTTTTGTAAAGACATTGAGGATAGAAAGAAGAATGAGGATGACTTGACTAGGAGACTCAATGATGCTGGAAATGAAAATATAAAACTCGGTCATGAAAATGATATGTTGGAGACAAATTTGATGCACATGCAAAATGATAAAACTAAACTTATGAGACAAAAGGGAATCTTGGAAAATGAGTTGGCTATTGCAAATCAACACAAAGAAAAATTCAAGAAAAGTTCAGAAGAACTTGATTATATGCTGAAAAGTCAGAAACCTAATGGAGATACTAATGGACTTGGATTTGAAGTTGGTGAAAGCTCTGGTACTACAAATAATCATGATCACAGTAAACCGATAAGACAACCTAATGCTTACAAATTTAATGGGAAATGCTTTAATTGTAACAAGTATGGTCATAGAGCAAATCAGTGTAGATCTAGAAACAATCAGAACATTAATGTACCCACCGGTCAATGTTCCAAATGCAAGAAAAATGGTCATAATTTAGAAAATTGTAGAATGAATGTAAGATGTTATGTTCGTGGAAGATTTGGGCACTTATCTAACCAATGCAAAACACATACCAACATAAGATATGGAAAGGCTATTCAAAAGAACAATGTAACTTGTTATGCTTGTAACAAAATTGGACATATTGCAAAATTTTGTAGAGGCATCACCGGCAAATAATAAAGGACCCAGTTTGAAAGGCAAAGAGAAGGTAGATGATGTAAAGCAAGAATTCTCAAAACAGTGGATTAGAAAGAGAGATCAGAATGTTGATGAGACTATTTCTTCATTGGTAGTGTTATCACTATTTAAAAAATGGGTTTTCTTTCCCCATAATTGGCTAAGTTTTTGAAATTTTGAGTTAGACACACTATCAATTGCTTCTGCTCTATGTTAGGTCCTAGGGGTTTAGGGTTTTAGTTTTAGATCGTTCAATGTTTTATCAAAAAACCCTCTGGTTTCTATTCCATCGTTACTTTATCCACTTAAGTAATGGGTCTTGGGGTCGTAGGAAGTGTCCCCCCATGTCATTTGCCTAGGTAGTTGTTGAATTAATTGTAAAAATTTATGCCTTATGTCTTTTCTTCCTAATGTTGTTGGGCCCAATAAGTTGTGCGCAGCTCTCAGGTGGATCTATGGTTTTCGCTATTTCGCTAGGTGAAGTTGCGCGTGGTTTAAAACCCACGAAATGATGAAAGGGAAAAGCGTTCTAAATGGTGCGCATTTGGTCCGGTTTAAAGAGGCTTCATCTCGTCCAAGATCCAACGGCTGGCATTATTTCACAACCTGAACTTGCAAGTGAAATACCTTTCACGAAATGGCGAAAGCGTTTGGTGGGACCCTACAGTAGAAACTTGCTAAGTGACTAAAAGGTGATCAAGTCTAATCTGATCCAATGGTTCATGCTATTTCATGGTTGATAGATGCTCGAAGGTTACGCCTTGCGAAACAACAAAAAGGTTTTTCAGTCTACAAAAAGGGAGTTTTATAAGGGCATAAAAGATGCGCAAGTTTCATTTGATCTGATGGTTAGTGCAGTTTCGCAGGATGAAGATGCTCGACAGTTAGCTTTCGCAAAGTAGCAAAATGACATGCCACTCCAAGCAAATGGTCCAACTGGTCGAGAGGGCAAGTAAGATGATGGCACATGGCAGAGGCCACAAATAATCAGCAAGTTGGGTCTAAGGGTTAAAAGGTGAGTCCCAGAGGTGAGTCATGCTGCGGGATAAGAAATGACCTGGCAGATATAGGTGGCAAGGATGAGGTGGAACCCAGTGTTTTCTCTCAGCAAATGAAAGGCAGACATGTCAGTTTGAAAGTGACTAGATGGCCAAGTGTTTGAAGTTGAGTCAGAGGGCCCATGTCTACCGGATTCTGATAAGATTGTTAAGCATCGAGCAAGTCAAATATAATCTGACGCCTCATGTGATTTCACAAAGGTAAAGTGCTCATGTTTTATGCCCTGCGAAATGGTGAAAAGGTTTTTGGCCCCAAAGACAGATAAAGCATGAGGCTAAAAGGGGATCAATTCTATTTTATGGCTCACATTGTTTCATGGCTGTGAACCAACCAAAGGATATGCTTCGTGAAATAGTGAAAAGAAGAGAAGGTATCCAGGTTTCATGCTAGATGGTGATGTGTCCATGGACACATGGTTTTAGAAGAAGTTGAGGGCCCACCAAGGTGTAACCGATGGTATAAGGGAGAGACACATGGCTGACATTGAACTAGGCTTGAACAGTTTTCTAAAGCTAATGGTTGAGTGTCATGTGGTAGTTAGTAACCAATGAAAAGGCAGCATAAGTAAAGCAAGCATAAAGGTCTCCCTTAAAGGATGGTCATCTTTGATTTGATCCAACGCTTTGCGTTGTTTCGTGGACTGAAGTTGAAAGATGTTTAAGCTTCACGAAATAGTGAAAGACCACTAGCTGTCAAGGTAAAGGCACGGTTAATGAAGAAGTCGACGGTTTTGGTAAGAGTTAAACACCAAGCAGTTAGAGTTCCATCTAACGCCTGGCGCGGTTTCGAGAAGGAGAAGTGCTTGAAGGATAAAGCCCACGAAATGACGAAAAGGAAGTAGGGCCTAGCACAAAGGAAAGGTTGTTAAGTCAGTGTAAAGGCCGATTAAGTTTCCTTTGATCGAACGGTTGATGTGATTTCGTTTAACGAAATTGCTCGAAAGTTATGCCCTGCGAAACAGTGAAAGAGTGAAAGAGTGAAAGGAAAGAATGTGCAAGAGTGTTGTGACCCATTGGAGCGAAAATACAAATTCTCTCATGAATTCAATTTTGAAGGGATGGCCAAAGCATGTGGTATCAATGTCGTAGTTAAGAGCCTGGGTACCATATATGATCTCCTATCAACCGATGAAGGTATCATTCTACAGAATTGTTGCAGAGGAGTAGATATAGAGCTATTTTCTTCAAATACAAAGCAAGTCAATTCAGTTGTAGAGAGGATTCCTTCGAGCTAAAATAAGGTTTTCTTATACTCTTGTGTGGCATTTTCTGGTGTGTTTTAATTAAGGTCTTGATTTGTCACAGAACCAGTTGGGGATAATATTTTAATTGCTTGCATATTTCAAAATGGCACCTAAGAGAGAATTTTCAGAGAAAGTTAATTACCAAGAAAGGGCCATTTGTGATGATTTTCTTGAGCAGTGTCATGCCCAGAATTTAGGGCAAGAACAGGATAAATTTTTTTAAAAACATAATTGATACGAGCATTAAATTTACCAATATGATTAAAAACTACAACATGTTTTATCTTAACTATGTTTTGGATTAGCTTTATCTACTAGCTTCATTTGTGGAATTCCAATTGAATGGTTTTAAATGTCTACTCGAATTTAATAAGACAATTAATTTAGATAATTAATTTACATAGGCAACATTAATCATGGATGGCTATTAAATGGTTTTTTTGTTTTTTTTAAACACTAATTAAATTCATTCTCCTAGCATCCCTTTAATCCATAATTAAAATTTATTAAAGTTAATCCAATTTAATCCTAACTTAAGATGTGCTCAAATTAATTTAACTAAGATATAATTAGGCCCATGACAAAAAAATGTCCCATAGGTTTTAAATTTCAAACCTATATCCAAGTGAGACAATTAAATTACTATTTATTGAAATACCCTTAGACTGATTAAGTAAATAATGTTTGCCCACTTGATTTTATTTATTTTAAAAAACTACATCAAATATATATTTAATCTTATAGGCCTACTTCATTTTTTATTTTTTTTACTTCAACTTTCTAACTCTTATTTACATATATGTGTATGTAAATATTTTGAATTATATGTAACACATATATTGAAATATATAATTTTAAATAATTAGAATTTTTCTTTCCAATTTTATTAAGACCAACCCATGAAAACCCTAATTAGGGATTTGCATTATAAAATCTTCCTAAGATTATAATTTTTTTTAATTCAAATATCATTACCCTAACCCTACCTAGGCTAGGGTTTTATACTATTATTATTTTTTTATTAACTCTTTTTTTCTACAGGGCCGAATCGAGCATCCCTGGGCTAGGCGGCCATGGTGGAGGAGGAACACAGTTTGAAGTGGGGCAAAAGCGGCATGACCGACACCTTCCACTATGCAATACACAGTGGCCTCGGCCCCGCCGACCACTATGCATTGCACAGTGGGAGGCGCCGTCATCCACTGTGCCTTGCACAGTGGGAGGCACCGCTTACCACTATGTAATGCATAGTGGGGAGGCACCACCGACCCTTGCGCAAAGCATAGTGGGTTCGGCCAAGGCAATAGACCTCCATGTTTTATTTTTATTTTTTTGTAGTTGATTTATTATTATTTGTTTTTATATACATTATTATATATAATATATATATATATGTGTATATAATTATATATATATATATATATGTATATGTATATATATTTATATGTATATTTATATATATAAACATACATATATATATTTTATATATTGAATGTATAATGCTTAGGCCAAATTTATCTTGCGAAAATATATTAAAGTTATAAACATTTACTTTAAAGAAAACCTTAAAAAAATTAATTTAAGTGTCCAGATTTTGATCAATATTTATTATTTTAGATTTGATTACGAGTTTGCTAAAATCTGAGATAAGATATATAGTCATGGGTTTATTTCCTACAATTAAATAAAGGCAGATTTAAATAAATTTATACAACATACTATTTAAATATTGTTCTATTTAAAGTAGATAGCCTATTTAACTCTAGTTCTACTTTCGGCAACAAAAGTAACTAACAAAATTTATTACACATAAAACATCAAATAACTATTTACTCTAGATCTCTATTTTTGCAACTAAGTAAATTCCAGAAGTCGATAAATTAAACAACAACTTAATAATTTCATAATTTATTAAATAAAAACCATAGAAATGATTATAACTACTTTAGGTTTTATTTCTGCAATTATATTCGTGATTTAATTTTCTACCACTATATTTATTTAGAATCCTTAAACTTAAATCATGAAAATAGGAATTTAAACTACAATATTTTTATGTAAAACAACATGCATACAACCATTAATTTCTTTCTTTATTTCCTAGGTTGATTTCATATGCATAAAGGGGTAAAATAAATTTAGTTGCTTCCCACACTATTAATTTACTCAACAATAATTAAATTTAGAAAAGAAGACTTTAGAAAACTGTTCCAAAATTATTCATTTCATCTTTTGCAATATAACAAATAACTATTACATTTCTAGGAATTACTTTAAAAGACACTATAGTCATTTTACAAATAGGTCACTCAACTATTATAATGAGGACATTTTAAAACAAAATAATAACATATTTTCCAAATGGATTCTGCAACTATTATCTCCATCGAATCTTTCCACTTGTCCTAATTCCTTTCTTTACACAACCTGCAAATAAGATCAAGGATATGACCATGTAGTTCTCACCTCCCAGCCTAGGCTAAGTGGTAGCCACCCCTGAGCTCAGAGAACCAAGCCCTAGGTGGGACACAAACATGCAAACACCAAGGATAGAATGCACACAAATACAAACACACTCCCATCCCGGCTACACTGCACCACACCTTGGTGATGACCTTTTTAAGGGTGGTAGTGGACCAATTACCCTAAGGAGAACTGCAAGTATGAAAAAGAACATGTAGCCACCTCATGGAAAACCAAATACATCAAGTATAGCAACCCCTTAAATCCTTATACCCCCCAAGGCATTCATGCCTTATTTCCCTCCTTATGACCCCCATTGCACAAACAAGCCATGCAGTAAGGGTCACACAAAATCCCTTGTGATCGCTCTCATAATGAGAGTCTCTCACTCGAGGGCTGTCACTGCTACCACCCACAAGTTCCTCCTCTCTCCCAATAGTAAGAGGTCTTGATGACTCCCCAAAAAAACACATACAATACATAACACAAAATACCAAATGAAATTCCCAAAAGAACATGCAAGGAAACAAATCTTTTACACCAACATTACTTTCAAACACATGCAAAAAGATAGCCATTTTAAGAAGAATGCAACCAACCTTAATCTACCCAAAGTTAGGTTAGTTTTGTTGAGAATGAGCAGCCCAATTCCACGGTTCTTCTCCTTCTACCCTTAGCCAAAATTCCCTATTCAAAATCTAGTCTATTCTTTTCAAAATTTCTCTTGTCTCCGAAAATGGAGATTGGGTGATTACCCACAAATTTTCTAATTCTTGCTTAAGAAGCCCATTGTGAGATTTCTCACAACTTTCTAAAAACTAAAGAGGAAGGTAAGATAGAATGGGAAAGGGAACTCTCATTCGACAAGGAAGGTTTACAACTAGGTTCCAAACTTCTAATTTCAATTTTCACACAACTTAGAAAAGTCAATTTTTAGGGTGTCTAAAAGGTCACATGGGTGTAGAAACTTGCCTTAAATTACCCCTAACCCTTAGGTATACCTTACGGGCTTTAGGAAACCCTATTAAACTACCCCTAGGTGTCCATTTAACCCTTTTTAAACCCCTCTAAAGTTTATTTTTGGGTCAAACCTATGTTGACCATCCCAAAGATTCTTTACCCAAGGCATTTATGACATCACATTACATTAATTGAAAAAGCTATAGTTAAACACTTTCCCACCAAGAGACAAAAATAAAATTTCAAACTTAAATCCACGTGTCAAGTGACACAAGAAAACACTTTTACAAATTAATACATGAAATCAATTAAATAACCCTTAACACACATGCATCATTTACTATTACGAATAAAATACAACACAAACGGGGTGTTGTCTCTCCAAATAGACAAACCCTAGCTTACGAACATACATAGGTCTAGGTTTGGTTCTCTGTAATATTTCCATGGTGACATGGATAACTTCCTGCGCATCTCAATTTACACATTAGTAACTTTCAAATATCCACATATAATATAATTCACAGGAATAATAATACACATTATCACTTGCATACAATTTACATCTGAACAATTTAAATACATCTTTTATCCAAGCAATTTCACATAAGCAATTCATCCCAATTATCATAATGTTGATCCACACTTAAACATACATCATAATTCTATTATCATAGCAAAGTCCTACAAATTCAATAACAACATTTATCACCACAAATTTATCTTATTCAAAAATCATGTAGTGTTCTATCTCATAAAGCATATAAATAAATCATCAATATATAGCAATGTTATCCAAATCATGAAATCATATAAGTTCTAAATCCAAAATGCATCAAAATAAAGTATCTGTAATAGTCTCAATATAAAAACCACTGAAATGTCAAACTGAGTCAATGTGGGGCCTCACACCCTCCCCCTCTAGGCATGAACTTCCTCCTAGAGTTCATCAAAGAGGTGGGGGTACTTTGATCTCATACGTGTTGCATCCTCCCATGAAGTCGTAACCTCATCATAACAATCCCACTGGACCCTAACCTGGTCCAGCTCTCGACCTCAAAGGGCCAGCGTCTGGCGTGCCAAAATGCGAATGGGCTCCAAAGCTAGCTGCCTGTCTGACTCCACCTGCAAGGCATCCCAATCTAAAATATGAGACTCATCATAGATATATTTCCCCAAAACTGATACATGGAACACATTGTGAATGCGTGACAGGCTAGGTGGCAATGCTAAATGATAGGCAACTGGGCCTATCCTCTCAAGAATCTCAAAAGGTCCTACAAAGCGAGGTGTGAGCTTAGAACCCTTTCTATAATAGATTGGACTCTTATGCGGTCACACTCTCAAGAAGACTCTATCTCCAACCAAGTAGCTATGATCTATCCTCTTTGCATCAGCATATTTCTTCTGTCTACCTTTAGCCTCTCTAAGACGCTACCTAATCAAATCCACCTGCTGTTCCATATCTTGAACTACCTCAGGACCAATAGCAACTCTGTCATCTATGCAATCCCTACTCAAAGGTGTCCTCGAGGGCCTGCCATATAATGCCTGATAGGGTGGCATCCCTAAATAAGTGTGATGCCCATTGTTATAGGCAAACTCCACTAAGGGAAGGTACTCTTCCCACCTGGTCTAATGATCCATGACGTACATGCGAAGCATATCCTCTAACACCTGATTAACCCTCTCTATCTGACCATCTATTTCCGGGTGATAAGTTGTACTGAAATTGAGCTTAGTGCCCATAGCTACTTGTAATGCCTTCCAAAAGGAAGAATTGAAGAGGGAATCTCTATCAAAAATAATCTTGTGGGGCATGCCATGAAGTCTAGCAATGTCTCGCAAGAACACCTATGCTACTGTTGGTACTGTGAATGTAGTTCGGACTGGTGAAAAGTGGGCCACTTTGGTCAACTTGTCAACTGTCACCAAGATAGCATCATGGCGATGAGAAGACATAGGAAGACTAATGATGAAATCCATGGATATAGTATCCCACTTCCACTCTGGTATAGCATGAGACTAGAGCAACCCACCTGGATGGCGGTGCTCCACCTTTACTCTCTAACACTTGAGGCATCGAGCTACTATCTCAGCAATGAGCTGGCTCATTCCTGGCCAATGATATAACTGCCTCAAGTCAGCATGCAACTTTTTAACTCCAGGATGCACTGCATAAGGAGCTCTATGAGCCTCCGTGACAATGAACTCTTGCAATCCCCTGAAGGAAGGTGCATAAATGTGCCCTTTGTGGTGTAATAGTCCATCGGACTCCAAAGAATAATCCACATATTTCCCCCCTAGAGTAACCTGAGATCGTATTACCTGACCAACCTCTGCATACCATCCATCCTCTGGCAAGTGCTATAGTATATGGTCTCTCAAATCTATGCCCATAGATATGGTGTAAACCTCGTGATGTCTCCTACTCAAAGCATCTGCAACTACATTTTCCTTTCCTTTGATGTAGTGAACGTCAAAATCATATTTGCACAAGAACTCCATCCATCTCCTCTGACGTGCAGTAAGGTTCGACTAAGTGAAAATGTACTGAAGACTCTGATGATCTGAATGCAACTCGAAGTGATGACCTGAAAGGAAGTGTCTCCACCTCACAAGTGCATGCACTACTACTGTGAGCTCAAGGTCATGAGTAGGATAATTAAGTTCATGAGTCTTAAGTTTCCTAAGCTCGAAAGCTATAGCCCTACCATCCTGCATAAGAACTGCCCCTAAACCCTCTAGTGAAGCATCTGTACAAACCATGAAGTCAGCTGTGGGATCTGGTACAACAAGGATAGGAGCGCTAGTAAGTGCCTTCTTGAGTTCTTGAAAGGCCTTCTCGCACTTCTCTGTCCACTCAAATTTCTTCCCTTTATGCTGAAGAGAAGTAATAGGGTGTGCGACTCTGGAGAATCCGTCGACAAAATGTCGGTAATATCCTGCTAAGCCCATGAAACTCCTGACCCCATGTCACACTGGTTGGTGCTGGCCAATCCATAATAGCCCTAATCTTTGATGGGTCCATAGAGATCCCATTATTGGAAATAATGTGCCCAAGGTACTTGACCTCTGATTGAAAGAAAGCATAGTTTGACAAACTGCCAAACAACTAGTTATCACGCAAACACTGCAATACCTGTTTCAGGTGATCCTCAAGCTCCTTCTCATTCCGAGAATATATCACTATATCATCGAGGAACACAATTACAAAATGGTCCAGAAATGTATAGAATACCCCATTCATGAGGCTCATAAAAAGAGCTGGGGCATTCGTAAGACTGAATGGAACTACGGTGAACTCATAGTGACCATATCTAGTGCGAAATGTGGTCTTGTGGATATCACTCTCCACTATTCTCAGCTAATGGTATCCTAAATTCAAATCTATTTTGGAAAAGACTTTGGCACCCTAAAGTTAGTCGAATAATCATCAATTCTGGGCAAAGGATATTGGTTTTTGATGGTTACTTTATTTAGCTGCCTATAATCCATACATAATCGAAGAGATCCATCCTTCTTAATGAAGATGACTAGTGCACCCCAAGGGGATACACTAGGATGAATATGACCCTTCTCAAGGAGTTCCTCAAGCTGTATTTTGAGTTCATTAAGCTCATTTGTGGTCATCGTATAAGGTGCTTTGGAAACTGGCTCGGCTCTTGGTACCAGGTCTATATGAAAGTCAATCTCTCTATGGGGCGGCATTCCAGGTAACTCTGAGGGAAACACATTTGAATATCCCTTAAGGATAGGATGGTCATCAAGCGATATTTCATTGTCTTCCTCTTCTCCTCTGTCACTGATAGTGATAGCAAAAATTTGACATCCCTTTCGCATGCTCCGCTTAAGCTACATAGCGGAGATCATACGAAGAGACACGGGTCTCTGAATCCTAGTGCTAACTATGGGCGAACCATGATCATCCTCACACTCAATCTTTTTCAGGTGGCAATCCATCTTGGCTCTATGGGCATAAAGCCAATCCATGCCAAGTACGATACCGTAAGATCCAAGTGGTGTCACTCTAAGGTCTATTAAAGTGGTGGTTTTGCCAATCTACAGCTGACATGCCCTAACCTCTGATTCCACTGACACTCTAGCCCCTGAAGCTAATTCCACTTCCCAAATGACACCTTGTCTAGTTGCCACTAGCTCGCAATGCTCCACAACCAATGGAGATATAAAGGAGTTAGTAGCTCTTGAATCAAACAAAATAGATACATTGTTACCTTTGATCAAACCTGTAGACTTGATGACTGTGGCCTGATGCTCAGGCTGGCAGTTATCAACTGTTGCGAATACTCTATGGGACCTGCCCATATCACCAACTATTGGCTCTGAAGCGGCCATCCACTGATTCCCTGCCATCTGACCCTATGGGCAATCCCTCGCCATATGCCCCATGGCTCCACATGTAAAGCAAACACCCTGTGCCTGAAACTAGGTGCCTTGAGGCCTAGAGAAAGCCTGACCTCCTGTCCTACTAGATCCACTGTACCCACCCCTAGAGGACCGTTGAGTCCTCACCAGAGGTGTGTACGGCACCTGCACTCTCTGATCACGTCTCTATCCCTGGGTCTACCACTGCTTGGGCTTGGTGCCCTGCTGATACTGTGGAGGCTTTTGCCTCTAGTTCTATGGTGTCTGTTGTGGAGGAGGAGGTTTGGAGAACCCCTGTGAGTTTCGGTTGTTTCCCTTCCAATGTGGTTTCTAGAATCCATAAGTTTGAGGTGTGGGATTTCGGTTCTAAAACCGATCCCTATTGTCCTGTGGTCTAACCTAAATTTCCTCGGCTATCAGTGCCTTCTCCATGGCAACTCGAAGGCTCTCTGGAGTGGACATCCTAACTGGCCCGGCTATACCGACATATAACCCTCTGATGAAGCGATTTATGAGAAGTTTCTCATCTTTTAGATAATCTACATAAGGCAACAGCTCAAAGAATTTTCTCTCATATTGGGTTACTGATAAGCCTTTTTGTTGGAGGTCATGAAACTCGTCTATACGACGCTATCTGAAATGTTCTGATAGGTACCTCTCCTGGAACCTCTCTGTGAATATCTTCCAAGTGAGAGTATCAAGAACTAATCCGCATTTGTACTCTTCCTACCTCCACCAAGTGGAGGCCGACCCTCTCAACAGATGGGCTGCGACACGTGCTTTTAGGTTTCTCTCGTAAGAATGCAACGCAAAGCACCTCTCAAGACTCAAAATCCATGCCTCAGCCTCTACCCCATCGGTAGAATCTCCAAAAGATAGTGGCTAGAGGCGCATGACCTCCCTGATAAGATCCCCTGGATCCTGACGAGCTCTCTCAAAATAAACTGGTTCCACCATTGGAGGTGGTCCTGGTATGTGCATAGACTCTAGCTCATTTCCACCCTGACTCTCTACAGGAATAGGAGCTGGGCTCCTGCTTCATTCTCTATCAACTGATCTATGACTCCCAGAGTCCTAATTTCTAACCTGAGGGTTCTCTGCTGGAATCCTTTCCTGAACTATGCCAATTAGGTTCTGGATTGCTTCTAAGAGGTTTCAGTTAGGTTCATTTGGCTGTTCGGGAGGTGCTCTTGGGTTCTCTTCTGGAACCAATTCCTCCCTCGCTACCTCTTCACATGCTATGCGCACATGCCTAGGACCCCTTCCGTGCTTATGAACTTGTCGCATCGTCAAAGGCATCCTAAGAGGAAAATAAAGTAAAATAAATAACTAATTTCTTTTAGAATAATATTAATTCAATTAAATTTAAATGTCTTATAAAATCAATTTAACAAAAATAATTTAAATAATCTAAAGTGAAACGTAAGCAGACTAAGGTTCCTAGTGTGGAAACCTTGCTCTAATACCAAAATGTCATGCCTAGAATTTAGGGCAAGAACAGGATAAATTTTTTTAAAACATAATGATACGAGCATTAAATTTACCAATATGATTAAAAACTACAACATGTTTTGTCTTAACTATGTTTTGGATTAGCTTTATCTACTAGCTCCATTTGCGAAATTCCAATTGAAGGGTTTTAAATGTCTACTCGAATTTAATAAGACAATTAATTTAGATAATTAATTTACGTAGGCAACATTAATCATGGATGGCTATTAAATGGTTTTTTTTTTTTTTAAATGCTAATTAAATTCATTCTCCTAGCATCCCTTTAGTCCATAATTAAAATTTACTAAAGTTAATCCAATTTAATCCTAACTTAAGATGTGCTCAAATTAATTTAACTAAGATATAATTAGGCCCATGACGAAAAAACGTCCCATAGGTTTTAAATTTCAAACCTATATCCAAGCGAGACAATTAAATTACTATTTATTGAAATACCCTTAGACTGATTAAGTAAATAATGTTTGCCCACTTGATTTTATTTATTTTAAAAAACTACATTAAATATATATTTAATCCTATAGGCCTACTTCATTTTTTTATTTATTTTTTACTTCAACTTTCTAACTCTTATTTACATATATGTGTATGTAAATAATTATAATTATATATATAACACATATATTGAAATATATAATTTTAAATCATTAGAATGTTTTCTTTCCAATTTTATTAAGACCAACCCATGCAAACCCTAATTAGGGATTTGCATTATAAAATCTTCCTAAGATTATAATTTTTTTTAATTCAAATATCATTACCCTAACCCTACCCGGGCTAGGGTTTTATACTATTACTATTTTTTTATTAACTTTTTTTTTCTACAGGGCCAAATCGAGCATCCCCGAGCTAGGCGGCCATGGTGGAGGAGGAATGCAGTTTGAAGTGGGGGGAAAGTGGTGTGACCAATGCCTTCCACTGTACAATACATAGTGGCCTTGGCCCCGCAGACCACTGTGCCTTGCACAGTGGGAGGCGCCACTTACCACTGTGTAATGCACAGTGGGGAGGCGTCGTTGACCCCTGTGCAAAGCACAGTGGGTTCAGCTGAGGCAATACACCTCCATGTTTTTTTTTTTTTTTTTTGTAGTTTATTTATTATTATTATTTTTATATACATTTATATTATATATATATATGTATATATATTTATATGTATAAATATACATATATATATATATTTTTATATATTGAATGTATAATGCTTAGGCCAAATTTATCTTGCGAAAATATATTAAAGTTATAATCATTTACTTTAAAAAAAACCTAAGACAAATTAATTTAAGTGTCTAGATTTTGATCAATGTTTATTATTTTAGATTTGATTACGAGTTTGCTAAAATCTGAGATAAGATATATAGTCATGGGTTTATTTCCTGCAATTAAATAAAGGCAGATTTAAATAAATTTATACAACATACTATTTAAATATTGTTCTATTTAAAGTAGATAGCCTATTAACTCTAGTTCTACTTTCGGCAACAAAAGTAACTAACAAAATTTATTAAACATAAAACAACAAATAACTATTTACTCTAGAGCTCTATTTCTGCAACTAAGTAAATTCCAGAAGTCGATATATTAAACAACAACTTAATAATTTCAGAATTTATTAAATAAAAACCATAGAAATGATTATAACTACTTTAGGCTTTATTTCTGCAATTATATTCGTGATTTAATTTTCTACCACTATATTTATTTAGAATCCTTAAACTTAATCATGAAAATAGGAATTTAAACTGCAATATTTTTATTCAAAACAACATGCATACAACCATTAAATTCTTTATTTATTTCCTGGGTTGATTTCACATGCATAAAGGGGTAAAATAAATTTAGTTGCTTCCCACACTATTAATTTACTCAACAATAATTAAATTCAAAAAACCAGACTTTAGAAAACTATCCCAGAATTATTCATTTCATCTTTTGCAATATAAGAAATAACTATTACATTTCTAGGAATTACTTTAAAAGACACTATAGTCATTTTACAAATAGGTCACTCAACTTTTATAATGAGGACATTTTAAAACAGAATAATAACATATTTTTCAAATGGATTCTACAACTATTATCTCCATCGAATCTTTCCACTTGTCCTAATTCCTTTTTTTTCCACAACCTGCAAATAAGATCAAGGATATGACCATGCAGTGCTCACCTCCCAGCCTAGGCTAACTGGTAGCCATCCCCAAGCTCGGAGAACCAAGCCCTAGATGGGAAACAAACATGCAAACACCAAGGACAGAATGCACACAAATACAAACACACTCCCATCTCGGCTACACTGCACCACACCTTGGTGATGACCTTTTTAAGGGTGGTAGTGGACCAATTACTGTAAGGAGAACTGCAAGTATGAAAAAGAACATGTAGCCACCTCATGGCAAACCAAATACATCAAGTATAGCAACACCTTAAATCCTTATGCCCCCCAAGGCATTCATGCCTTATTTCCCTCCTTATGACCCCCATTGCACAAACAAGCCATGCAGCAAGGGTCACACAAAATCCCTTGTGATCGCTCTCATAATGAGAGTCTCTCACTCGAGGGCTGTCACTGCTACCACCCACAAGTTCCTCCTCTCTCCCAATAGTAAGAGGTCTTGATGACTCCCAAAAAAACCACATACAATACATAACACAAAATACCAAATGAAATTCCCAAAAGAACATGCAAGGAAACAAATCTTTTACACCAACATTACTTTCAAACACATGCAAAAAGATAGCCATTTTAAGAAGAATGTAACCAACCTTAATCTGCCCAAAGTTAGGTTAGTTTTGTTGAGGATGAGCAGCCCAATTCCACGGTTCTTCTCCTTCTACCCTTAGCCAAAATTCCCTATTCAAAATCTAGTCTATTCTTTTCAAAATTTCTCGTCTCCGAAAATGGAGAGTGGGTGATTACCCACAAATTTTCTAATTCTTGCTTAAGAAGCCCATTGTGAGAGTTCTCACAACTTTCTAAAAACTAAAGAGGAAGGTAAGATAGAATGGGAAAGGGAACTCTCATTCGACAAGGAAGGTTTACAACTAGGTTCCAAACTTCTAATTTCAATTTTCGCACAACTTAGAAAAGTCAATTTTTAGGGTGTCTAAAAGGTCACATGGGTGTAGAAACTTGCCTTAAATTACCCCTAACCCTTAGGTATACCTTACGGGCTTTAGGAAACCCTATTAAACTACCCCTAGGTGTCCATTTAACCCTTTTTAAACCCCTCTGAAGTTTATTTTCGGGTCAAACCTATGTTGACCATCCCAAAGATTCTTTACCCAAGGCATTTATGACATCACGTTACATTAATTGAAAAAGCTATAGTTAAACACTTTCGCACCAAGAGACAAACATAAAATTTCAAACTTAAATCCACACGTGTCAAGTGACACAAGAAAACACTTTTACAAATTAATACATGAAATCATCTCTTGTGGATTTTACATAAATCAATTAAATAACCCTTAACACACATGCATCATTTACTGTTACAAATAAAATACAACACAAACGGGGTGTTGTCTCTCCAAATAGACAAACCCTAGCTTACGAACATACATAGGTCTAGGTTTGGTTCTCCGTAATATTTCCATGGTCACATGGATAACTTCCTGCACATCTCAATTTACACATTAGTAACTTTCAAATATCCACATATAATATAATTCATAGGAATAACAATACACATCATCACTTGCATACAATTTACATCTGAACAATTTAAATACATCTTTTATCCAAGCAATTTCACATAAGCAATTCATCCCAATTATCATAATATTGATCCACACTTAAACATACATTAGAATTCTATTATCATAGCAAAGTCCTGCAAATTCAATAACGACATTTATCACCGCAAATTCATCTTATTCAAAAATAATGTAATGTTCTATCTCATAAAGCATATAAATAAATCATCAATATATAGCAATGTTATCCAAATCATGAAATCATATAAGTTCTAAATCCAAAATGCATCAAAATAAAGTATTCGTAATAGTCTCAATATAAAAACCACTGAAATGTCAGACTGACTCAAGGTGGGGCATCACAAGCAGTTGACATTGTCGACTAATCAGGCATCAAAAGTAAAAGCATTAGTGCCTAGAGCTCCTCATTTTAAAATAGGAGACGGTTTATATGATAAGGTTAATTGGTTGAGAGATCCACAGGTTGGGTTGTCTTGGTTGGGGTTATTCAAAATTGGATTTGGAATGAGAAATTCTGCAGCCTCGCAGAATAGCATCTAGGAGTTAGATGTAGGGAAGTTGGTAGTTTCAGGAGTATTCATGGATATGGATCTATTGACTCAAATTGCACATAATTATGATCCAGTCACAAGGAGCATTAGGGACATAAATGGGAAAGCCCTTATTGAAATCAATAATGAAGAATTCAGAAGTGCTTTTGGGCTTAATGAGTTTACCAATTTTCTGGAACCCATTGACTTCAAATCATTTGCTCAAGTATACAGTGCATAGAGGAACCACCTTAAAAATGGGTCTCTTAAGGAATTTTTTGTGAAGATAAGTGGGTTGACAGTTGTAGGACCCAACAGTGAAGAGCCTTTCTCATTGAATCTATTCACCTTTAGAGCTAAGGGAATGTATTGGTCACTTTGCCAGATTTTGGGAGAGGATGCTGAGGCAAATATTCCTAATCATTACATGCTAATGATTGCTCAGATTTTGAATCCTTCTTTTGCAGTAACATTTGATAATTCTTCTTTTATTACTGATGCTATCCATGGAGGATTGATACGAATAAAGAGTAGGAAGGTGGATGGGCCTTTTGGATGGTATTCACTCCTCATGCATCTATTTTTAGTCAAAGGAGGTGATTACTTTGCAAGTGGAATGGACCTCATAAAAGAGAAGGATGGAGAAAAAATGCCAGTGCAACTATGGAGTACAGTGTTGTCATGGGACAGAGATGATGCCAATTTCTTAAAATTTGATAAATGTTTTGCATCAAAGATTAGGACTCTCCTCTGCTCAGAAAACCCAAGAATCCCCAAGTTTGTTTTGGAATTTATTAGACCAAAACAATTTATAGAAAGTATAAAGATTGTTCATAATTGGGGTGATATTTACTTATACCATGCATCCACAATATTCGGAGTTTTTGGTTTCAGAGGCACTCCATTCTTATTTCCCTATCAAGTCCCTCTCAAAGTGGGAATTGTAGAAGTCCTCAGACAAATTGGTAGTGTGCAAGAGGCACAACTGATAGGCAAGGGTAAAGGGACTATTTTCCCTACGATTACCATAGCCCACCAATTTGTAATAACCAAGGGAGGTTGGAATTGTTTTGAGGATTTTCTCAAACTTTATCATTTGTCAACTGCAATATCCAGGTGTGCCGATCCAGAAGACTTCTTCAATGGAATGTTTAGAAATAGAGCAGTATGCAGAGGTAGACCCCATCAATTTCAGTTTCTTGAAGACCTCATTAGAAATGAGTTTGATCTAGATGAGCAGTAGCTGAGGAAGGAAAAATGGGTGGCTTATAAGAAAGCCTTAGATTTTGTACATCAGTTTGATGCCAGCTATGACCCATTGTCTATCTTTTTCCCTTTTGAGGAGAAAATAAAGTTCCTAATTGTTTTATTTGAGGATGTAATGTAGACTCTAAAAGAAAAAAGGGAGGTTGTGGTTAAAAACAATCCTGAAAAGGCAAGAATGGTTCAAAGTAGGTCTACCCCTACTAGAGCAATCCCTCCTAGTGACTATACATTGCACAAGAAATCTAATTATAGTGTGTTGATGCCTACAACATGGGAGCCCTCTACCTCCAAAGGAAAGAGGAAGATACAAGATCTCATTGACATCCAAGAGAGCCCAAAGAAGTAGAGAGTAGGAAAAGAGATACAATTTGATACACCCTTGTACTCTCCATCCCAATCCCCTATTCATATAGGAGATGAATAGGCAATAGCTAAACAACTGATATAGTTAGTGAGTCTAGGACAAATAGCCTACACTTATGATGAAGTGGAAGAAGGAATGCTAGAAGAGCCCCCTACTGCTGAGATGAACATCACTACCAATGAATTCAAGGGCCAGGAGTGGGATCTTGAGATCAAGCAGGCCAGTGAGGACTTCTTGGCTGACAACAATTTTGTTACATCATGTGCATTTATGCAATTTGTATGGAAGTAAAATATAGACAAATACAATGCAAGATGTGAGAAGAGAAAAGGTGAGCAGCCTCACAAAGATCCAGCTTTGGTGGAGGAGGAAATAAAGCAATAAAAGGTGGATGAGTTTAAGACCATCACTCTTGAACAAGGAAGAGATATGGTGGCACAAGCTGGAGTACTCATTCTCCCTGAGTGGGACATAGCAGATGCCTTGGTATTAGAGGAAGTGAGAAAAGAAACCAAACCCATGGAGGGAATCACTTTTAGCAAAGATAATGCTACACTTGTCATGTGGTCTCTCAAGAGAGATGAGAATAAGAGAAGTAAGGACACCCCAAGGTCAAGCTACCTTGGTGGAATGATAGTGAGGAGAGTGCAAAACACAGGGGTGGTGGAAGTTGCTAGCACTATGCTATAAACTTCAAAGTTTAGTGTTGCTGTAGCAGAAAGGGAGGTTAAGGAAAAAGCAGACCTCCAAGTCAAGTTGGAGACAATTTTTAAGGCTTATAATAGTGCTAAGGAAGAGGTAAGAGGTAGAGATAGCATCATTGCTAAGCTACAAAGCCAGTTGACAGGACAATACCATCAAGGTGATTCTTCAACATTGATGATCTCCTCTTCTCCTGCAAGCCCTCCACCTACCAGCCCTATCATTGAGTTCCCACCATCTCCAACACCTTCTAGTTCTCAAATGATTGAGATTACTCCTCAAGAATTAGAGAATTTAAAACAGGCTCAGGCCTTGTATGCAAAGAAGTATGAAGAAAGAGTAAGGGCTACCATTTCAAGTTTTGCAGATACCATGAGTGCCTCACTACTATATAACAACATAAGCAAGATTTCGGATATGTGGAATGAGCTTAATGGAGATAAGGCCATTTTGACACCTATTTTTGACAAGTGGAAACCCAGAGAGTAGGACTTGGAGTCTATTTGTGCATCTTATGATGAAGCAAGGGCCAATCTTATCATCAAATCCACTTGTGATACCGACAAGGAACTAGTAAAATTGGTAGGAGGGATAGACAATGCTGACAGGAAAATTAACTTGTATAAAAAGGAGTACATTGATAAGGTTTTTGAATTGATTCCAGGAGTTTTTGTCAGCCCAAATCAATTAAAGGACAAACAAGTGTGGCTTAAGGAATTAGAGACCAAACTGTTAGCTAGAATAAAAGGAATTGTTAACTTAGATGATACTTCCTTTTTTGTTGTAACAATTCAAGAGATAGAGAGAATCAAATCTCATTACGGTTTTCTCAATTTAGAGGTTAACAAGATGAGGAATTCATGGAAAAGGTTAACCAAGGCTAAAGCAAAAGTGATTAATTTCACGTGGCCAACTGATGATGTGTACAATGAATGGACAAGAAAATATGCCATCTAGGATGTTGAGCAATTAGAGGGTGCTCCTGAACAGTTAGAAGAGGTTGCAACAAAACAACAAGTAGAAGAAGCTGCAAAGGTCGAAAAGGACTTGTAACCGTATTTGTAAAAGATTTTGTAACTTCTTCTAGAGAAGAAATGATTGTAACAAATTCTCCTAGGAAAGTCCGAAGCTATGTGCATCCATATTTTTATAAATGGATACCAAGACTAGTGGAAAAATGATCGCAAAGAATTGTAAGAAAACGTTGTAGAAATTTATCTGAGCTTTTCTAAGTTTAATGCAGAATATACAAAAGTTTTTGTAATACTTTCTTGAAGATAATATCAATATACAGACTATCAATTTTGAGTAAAAACTTTGTGTCATCTTCAAATGTGTTTGCAATTGTTTACTGTTTCATTCTGAATAATCCAGGGTTATTTTGTTTGAATATGGGTTGTAAGGCAACTTTCAATAGATGTGTTTGCTAGCTTTTCTCTTTAGGAGGGAAATTAAATATGCGGGGATCACTTCTACCAGTAAATTCTTTGTGAGATATTTTGAATCTTGATGAGCATAGTTTACTTTGGTATGCATAAATTCTTATATGTGTCAGACATATATAGGGATCAACAGAAGCCAAGCCAATGGGATGTGTAAAGATATTTTGTTTGGGGAGTATGTTCTGAATTTAGATGACTTTGTGACCTTGGATAAGGCACTGGTATAGATTGAGGTTGTCTATTACATGTTTTGTAGATCACAATATTGAATATGAGTATAATTTTCATTCCTTTGTTTCAGTTAGTTTCAAGGTGATTAGATCCACTGGTTTTCTGCACTGGTTTGTTGTGGATTTATCTTTTGAAAGTGTGAATTTAGTTCACAAAGGTATACCCGCCTGGACTCTGAGTAGGTCTGAAGTGTAGAAGGTTAAATCAAACCTTGTCATATGTTGTCCTAAGAGTTTCCTTCCCTTTAATATCTCTGTTGCACAAAGTTTAACCATTTAATTATAAGGATGTTAAAATGAATCAGATTTTGAAGACAACAAAAGTTGTGACTCTGCTGGGGAGAGTCACATTAAGAATCCAAATGCATACTTGTGCTTAAGTTTGTAAAGAAAACCATTATGTTTGTGGAATTCTTGTGTATTATTCTAAAAGCTTGTTTTCATAATTCCCATATTCTTGTGGGTGGCGACTCTGTTATCTTGGAACCAGTCCTTGTGAAGTACAAAAAGAAAAGAAGACAAGCACAATGCAAGGAGGAAAAAACACCAGATCATTTATGAAGAAGCATCCTCATGAAACTTTGCAAGAAGGTTTGCCGGAGTAGTCAAGGAGAGGTCAGAAGAGATCAGTGCTCCATGAACCATCAAATGCTGCTTGGGTAAAAAAGAAAAATAATATTGGTAAGATGCCTGATCAACCTGTTTATGCAAAGTCTAATTCTTCTTCCAGAGATTCAGAACATTATATATTAGGTTTCCATTCAGGATTGTTTGGAAATAATGATAATGAACCTGTTTAAAATCAAGATTTATCCCATGTTAGTGTTTCTACAAGAGATAGAACCATTTCAAATGCAATTAGACACTCTGTGCCTAGAACAATAGATGGAAACATTAGTTTGATCGACATAGATCAAGTCAATATATCTGATTCTAAGGAAAATTTCACTAATGAAGATAAAGTGTCCCAAGAGATTGAAGACTTAGATAGGAGAGTTCACCACCTAATCTCCCTAAGAGCCCAAAAGGAAGCAAATAAGGATAAGGAAGTCAAAGCTAAGTTAATGGAGAGAGATAGGCTTCTTAGACAAATAGCTGACCTTGAAGTGCTATCTAAGGAAAAAGAAAAGAGTGATGAAGAAGGCCCTGTGATCAGAGAAATCCTGATCCCCAAAGCCAACCAAGCATATAGGTCAGTAGTCTAACCAAATAGGAAAGTTCTTAGTGATTCTCAGCTTCCTAGGACCAATGTGGATAAAGGAAAATAGAAATGGGTAGATGATGGAATTGGATCTAAAAGTGCAAAGGAGATTTCTGATAGGCTATCAGCACATGAGAGAGAAATGGAAAGAATGAGGAAAGAAAAAGAGGATCTCTAAATGGAGTTATAGAAAGCTAAGTTGGAAGCAACCAATCAGGAAGTCAAAAGAGAAATTAGTTACTTAGAAGCTCCCCCTATCACGTTTCCTTCAGAAGATCTTAATAAGCCTGATCCTCAACAAATTTCCCTTCTCCCTGTTAAGATTCAGCCTAATGTGCCTGCTAACACTGCATCAATGAGTCAAAACCCTGTGAACAATCAGCATGGCTAGCTATCTCAATCCTTAATTCCAAAAGTTAGAATGAACATGGGAAATAATAATGTTACTCCCGCTTTTCAAAGGAGACCAATCAATTTAGAACAATATAGACAATTGATTTTTTATGGGAAACCAAGATATCCCAACCATGTTCCTACTGAGTTAAGGGACAGACTCCATAAATTTGCTGGAAACAATGCAATTAGTGCTGAGGAACATCTAAAATCTTTTGGAGACCTAATAAATGATTATGAGATAGTGGATGAAGATGTCATCATGAAACTATTTGTTCAGTCCCTGGTTGATGATTCAAGAGATTGGTACAGAGGTCTTCCAGTTGATACAATAGGGTCATGGGAGGATTTTTTTTTTTTTTTTCAAGAGCAGTATGGTCATAAGACTAATGTGAGCTTCATGCTCAATGAATTCAATAACATCAGAAAGTCTGATAATGAAATGGTCAATGATTTTAATGCTAGATTCCAAAAAGCTATGCATAGATTGTATCAAGTGATGATATTAGATGATAACATGTGTTTAAATACCTACTACAATGCATTGATTCTAAGATGGCCTATATCCCAAGGGATAAGAATCCACATAACTTGAGAGATGCTTTTAGAATTGTCATTAATGTAGAAAGTAATAGAAAAGCATCTAGGAAGTTAGGAAGAAGAATAGATGGTAGATTATGGCAGGAAACAAAACAACAACCTAGCAAAGCAGCTAAGGAGGATGACAAGATAGAGAAATTGGTCATTGCTATGAAGGATCTGACTGCCAAGGTAAACAAAAATGATAAACCTCATTATAACTAGATAGATAGACCCCCTAGATTGCACGACATGCCTTACAATACCAACTAGAAAGATGGCAAACCCCAAAATGAGAAGCCTAAAATTGCACAAAATTAGGACACTCCAGATCCCTTGAAAGGGAAAACTGTCCATAATATTGAAAATACTCCCTGGTGTATTGCTTGTGATGGACCAAATTCTCCTCATCAGTGTGCAGTGGCTAATGCTCTTGAAGAATCTATGAGACAAGAAGCTAAGCCTGACATCAATATGTTTGAAACCATCATAGAAAGTGATGAGGAGTCTATACAAAGTGAATACAGTGATGTACTAGATAATGAAAGGTTTGTTCATGGACAACTAACCTTAGATTGGCATCCTATGTTGAATGTGGTAACAATTGAGGATGAAGAAGTTCATCTTAGAAGGCCTAGTGAGGAAGAAGTTAAAAGTCTTACTAAAGCTGCCATTTCCAAAGCAAAACACAACTATAACTTGAGAAGCACCAAGGAAACTGATCAGGGTGAACCTGGTTCCATGTTCATAAAAGAGGTCACTCAAAAGGGGGCAGTAGGTAGTGCTACTACTGTTCCTAAGATTGGTCAAGAAAAGAAGGAACAGGTCAAAGATGTACCCAAGAGTACAGATACTAGTGATATACAAGGAGCTGCCATAGTGAAAAAGGCAAGTCAGCTCAAGACAGAAAGAGTTAGAGCTAGTATTGAAATAAACAATAGTTCTACATTTGACATGGTGCAAGCTCTTACTCAGATGAAGGTCACTATCCCATTAGTAGAATTACTGAAGATTAAAGAACATAGGGATGCAGCTTTGTCTTTATTTTCTAGTATATTTGATAGTGACATAGTCTTACCCACCGGTTCAACTAGAATTGGAAAGGATCAAGAGTTCCAAACCCCAGAGGTTTATGTTGGAACCACTATCACTCAAGAGCCCTCACAGGTAGATCCTTTCTATTTTACGTTGTTAGTAAACAATCGGTTGATAAAAAACTGCATGATTGATTCAGGAGTTGCTGCTAATGTAATGCCCTATGGTGTTATGAAAGAATTAGGAGTGTCAATAACCATTGTGTATGGAAAATGCTATGCTATGGATAATAGGGAAGTACCTATGATAGGTAAAATGAAAGATGTAGAAGTAAAAATAGCAGCATTCCCTGAGGCAACTTATAAAATGGATGTTATTGTTGCTGATACCAAGCCCCATTATAGTATGTTGTTATCTAGCCACTAGGCAGCAACAGTGGGAGGAAATGTTCAGCTAGATTCTTATTGGCCTTCCAGTGCACAAATAATACTGCAGAGTATGAAGCTCTATTGTTGGGGCTTGAGGATGCAAAGAAGCATGGAATCCAGCTGTTGACAGCGTTAGGGGATTTAGAATTGGTTGTCTCTCAGGTAATATCCAAATATGCTTCCAAGAATGATAGATTAAAGAGATATAAACATGTAGTTTGGGATGTTATTGAGCATTTTAGTGCATTTTCTATTAATTGGATAGAGCGATCAAAGAATATTATGGAAGACTTCCTAGCTAATGTTGCCTTGAAGAATGATGATGCAACATTAACCGACATCTCCACTATGGAGATAAAATCTAGGCCTGCCATCCCTGATAATGTGTACAATTGGCAAGTTTTTGCTAATGATGAAGACATTCTTAGGTTCATCCAATGTGTTGATGATTATGATGGACATAAGATTGATTGCAATGCACTAGTGGAGGTGGTTGACAGTAGGAAATAGTGTTTGGAAATGATTCGGTCCAGTTGGAAACCAAAGAAATACCCAAAGGGTTGTTAGAGCTAGAAAGCATGTTTAGTTACAATGACAGTCACTTACATCGACAGTCTACCACCAAGTTGGAAGAATTAGAGGAGGTAAACCTGGGGACTGAATCATCCCCTAAGTTAGTATACATTGGGAAGAAATTACCCCCTCATGTCTTCAATCTCTTGGGACACTTTATCTTCATAAGGGAACTCTCCTATTCAAGTCTTCAATCTCTAGGTGGTGAACTCTCCTATTCAAGTATTCAAGTCTTCAATCTCTGGGTTGGGGTTATTCAAAGTTGGATTTGGAATGAGAAATTCTCCAGCCCCGTAGAATAGCATCTGGGAGTTAGATGTAGGGAAGTTGGTAGTTCCAAGAGTATTCATGGATATGGATCTATTGACTCAAATTGCACATAATTATGATCCAGTCACAAGGAGCATTAGGGACATAAATGGGAAAGCCCTTATTGAAATCAATAATGAAGAATTCAGAAGTTCTTTTGTGCTTAATGAGTTTACCAATTTTCTAGAACCCATTAACTTCAAATCATTAGCTCAAGTATACAGTGCACAGAGGAACCACCTTAGAAATGGGCCTCTTAAGGAATTTTTTGTGAAGATAGGTGGGTTGACAGTTGTAGCACCCAACAGTGAAGAGCCCTTCTCAATGAATCTGTTCACCCTTAGAGCTAAGGGAATGTATTGCTCACTTTGCCATATTTTGCGAGAGGATGCTGAGGCAAATATGCCTAATCATTACATACTAATGATTGCTCAGATTTTGAATCCTTCTCTTGCAGTAACCTTTGATTATGCTTCTTTTATTAATGATGCTATCCATGGAGGATTGATAGGAATAAAGAGTGGGAAGGTGGATAGGCCTTTTGGATGGTATTCACTCCTCATGCATCTATTTTTAATCAAAGGTGGTGATTACTTTGCAAGTGGAATGGACCTCATAAAAGAGAAGGATGGAGAAAAACTGTCAGTGCAACTATGGAGTATAGTGCTATCATGGGACAGAGGTGATGCCAGTTTCTTAAAATTTGATAAATGTTTTGCATCAAAGATTAGGAATCTCCTCTACTCAGAAAACCCAAGAATCTCCAAGGTTCTTTTAGAATTTATTAGACCAAAAGAATTTGCAAAAAGTATAAAGATTGTTCATAATTGGGGTGATATTTACTTATACCCTGTATCCACAGTATTCAGAGTTTTTGGTTTCAGAGGCACTCAATTCTTATTGCCCTATCAATTCCCTCTCAAAGTGGGAATTGCATAAGTCCTCAAACAAATTGGTAGCGTGCAAGAGGCATAACTGATAGGCAGGGGTAAAGGGACTATTTTCCCTATGATTACCATAGCCCACAAATTTGTAATAACCAAGGGAGGTTGGAATTGTTTTGAGGATTTTCTCAAACCTTATCATTTGTCAACTGCAATATCTAGGTGTGCCGATCCAGAAGACTTCTTCAATGGCATGTTTAGAAAGAGAGCAGCATGCAGAGGTAGACCCCATCAATTTCAGTTTCCCAAAGACCTCATTAGAAATGAGTTTTATCTACATGAGTAGGAGCTGGGGAAGGAAAAATGGGTGGCTTATAAGAAAGCCTTAGATTTTGTACATCAGTTTGATGCCAGCTATGACCCATTGTCTAGCTTTTTCCTTTGTGAGGAGAAAATAAATTTCCTAATTGTTTACTTTGAGGATGTAATGCAGACTCTGAAAGAAAAAATGGAGGCTGTGGTTAAAAACAATCTTGAAAAGGCAAGAATGGTTCTAAGTAGGTTTGCTCCTACTAGAGCAATCCCTCCTGGTGAGTATTTATTGCACAAGAAATCTAATTATAGTGTGTTGATGCCTACAACACGGGAGCCCTCTACCTCCAAAGGAAAGAGGAAGATACAAGATGTCATTGACATCCAAGAGAGCCCAAAGAAGCAAAGAGTAGGAAAAGAGATACAATCTGATACACCCTTGTACTCTCCATCCCAATCCCCTATTCATATAGGAGATGAATAGGCAACAACTAGACAAATGATACAGTTAGGCAATCTAGGAGAAATAGCCTACACTTATGATGAAGTGGAAGAAGGAATGCCAGAAGAGCCCCCTACTACTGAGATGAACATCACTACCAATGAATTCAAGGGCCAGGAGTGGGATCCTAAGATCAAGCAGGCCAGTGAGGACTTCTTTGCTGACAACAATTTTGTTACATCGGGAGCATTTATGCAATTTGTATTTAAGCAAAATATAGACAAATACAATGCAAGATGTGAGAAGAGAAAAGGTGAGCAGCCTCACAAAGATCTAGCTTTGGTGGAGGAGGAAATAAAGCAAGAAATGATGGATGAGTTTAAGACCATCACTCCTAAGCAAGGAAGAGATATGGTGGCAGAAGCTGGAGTACTCATTCTCCCTAAGTGGGACATAGCAGATGCCTTGGTATTGGAAGAAGTGAGAAAAGAAACCAAACCAATCGAGGGAATCACTTTTAGTAAAGATAATGCTGCACTTGTCATGTGGTCTCTCAAGATAGATGAGAATAAGAGAAGTAAGGACACCCCAGGGTCAAGCTACCTTGGTGGAATGATAGTGAAGAGAGTGCAAAACATAGGGGTGGTGGAAGTTGCTAGCACTATGATAGAGACTACAAAGTTTAGTATTGTTGTAGCAGAAAGGGAGGCTAAGGAAAAAGCAGACTTCCAAGTCAAGTTGGAGACAATTTTGAAGGCTTATAATAGTGCTAAGGAAGAGGTAAGAGGTATAGATAGTATCATTGCTAAGCTGCAAAGACAGTTGACAGGACAGTACCATCAAGGTGAGTCTTCAACACTGATGATCTCCTCTTCTCCTGCAAGACCCTCACCTACCAGCCCTATCATTGAGTTCCCACCATCTCCAACACCTTCTAGTTCTCAAATGATTGAGATTACTCCACAAGAATTAGAGAATTTAAAACAGGCTGAGGCCTTGTATGCAAAGAAGTATGAAGAAAGAGTAAGGGCTACCATTTCAAGTTTTGCAGATACCATGAGTGCCTCACTACTATATAACAACATAAGCAAGATTTTGGATATGTGGAATGAGCTTAATGGAGATAAGGCCATTTTGACACCTATTTTTGACAAGTGGAAGCCCAGAGAGCAGGACTTGGAGTCTATTTGTGCATCTTATGATGAAGCAGGGGCCAATCTTATCATCAAATCCACTTGTGATACCACCAAGGAACTAGTAAAATTGGCAGGAGGGATAGACAATGCTAACAGGAAAATTAACTTGTATAAAAAGGAGTACACTGAACAGGTTTTTGTATTGATTCTAGGAGTTTTTGTCAGCCCAAATCAATTAAAGGACAAACAAGTGTGGCTTAAGGAATTAGAGGCCAAACTGTCAACTAGAATAAAAGGAATTTTTGGCTTAGATGATGCTTCCTTTTTTGTTGTAATAATTCAGGAGATAGAGAGAATCAAATCTCATTACGGTTTTCTCAATTCAGAGGTTAACAAGATGAGGAATTCATGGAAAAGGTTAGCCAAGGCTAAAGCAAAAGTGATTAATTTTGCATGGCCAACTGATGATGTGTACAATGAATGGACAATAAAATATGCCATCTAGGATGTTGAGTAGTTAGAGGGCACTCCTGAATAGTTAGAAGAGGTTGCAACTGGACAACAAGTAGAAGAAGTTGCAGAGGTCGAAAAGGACTTGTGACCGTATTTGTAAAAGATTTTGTAACTTCTTCTAGAGAAGAAATGATTGTAACAAATTGTCCTAGGAAAGTCCGAAGCTATGTGCATCCACATTGTTATAAATGGATACCAAGACTAGTGGAAAAATGATCGCAAAGAATTGTAAGAAAATGCTACGGAAATTTATCTGAGCTTTTCTAAGTTTAATGGAGAATATTCAAAAGTTTTTCTAATACTTTCTTAAAGATAATATCAATATACAGACCATCGATTTTGAGTAAAAACTTTGTGTTGTCTTCAAATGTGTTTGCAATTGTTTACTGTTTCATTCTAAATAATCCAGGGTTATTTTTTTTGAATATGGGTTGTAAGGCAACTTTCAATAGATGTGTTTGCTAGATTTTCTCTTTAGGAGGGAAATTAAATATGCGGGGATCACTTCTACCAGTAAATTCTTTGTGAGATATTTTGAATGTTAATGAGCATAGTTTACTTTGGTATGCATAAATTCTTATATGTGTCAGGCATATATAGGGATCAACAGAAGCCGAGCCAAGGGGATGTGTAGAGATATTTTGTTTGGGGAGTATTGTCTAAATTGAGATGACTCTGTGACCTTGGATAAGGCACTGGTATAGATCGAGGTTGCATGTTTTGTAGGTCAAAATACTGAATATGAGTATAATTTTCATTCCTTTGTTTCAGGTAGTTTCAAGGTGATTAGATCCACTGGTTTTCTGCATTGGTTTGCTATGGATCTATCTTTTGAAAGTGTGAATTTAGTTCACAAAGGTATACCCGCATGGACTCTGAGTAGGTCCGAAGTTTAGAAGGTTAAATCAAACCTTGTCATATGTTGTCCTAAGAGTTTCCTTCCCTTTAATATCTCTTTTGCACAAAGTTTAACCATTTAATTATAAGGATGTTGAAGTGACTCAGATTTTGAAGACAACAAATGTGGCAACTCTATTGGGGAGAGTCACATTAAGGATTAAAACACATAATTGTGCTTAAGTTTGTAAAGAAAACCATTGTGTTGTGGAATTCCTGCGTATTATTCTAAAAGCTTGTTTTCATAATTCCCATATTCTTGTGGGTGGTGACTCTGTTATCTTGGAACTAGTCCTTGTGAAGTACAAAAAGAAAAGAAGACAAGCACAATGCAAGGAGGAAAAAACACTAGATCATTTATGAAGAAGCATTCTTGTGAAACTTTGCAAGAAGGTTTGCCGGAGCAGTCAAGGAGAGGTCAGAAGAGATCAGTGCTCCACGAACCATCAAATGCTACTTGGGTACAAAAGAATAATAATATTGGTAAGATGCCTGATCGACCTGTTTATGCAAAGTCTAATTCTTCTTCAAGAGATTCAGAACATGATATATTAGGTTTCCATACAGGATTGTTTGGAAATAATGATAATGCACCTATTTAAAATCAAGATTTATCCCATGCTAGTGTTTCTGCAAGAGATAGGACCAGTCCAAATGCAATTAGACACTCTGTGCCTAGAACAATAGATGGAAACATTAGTTTGATCGGACATAGATCAAGTCAATATATCTGATTATGAGGAAAATTTCCCTGATGAAGATAAAGTGTCCCAAGAGATTGAAGACTTGAATAGGAGAGTTCACCACCTAATCTCCCTAAGAGCCCAAAAGGAAGCAAATAAGGATAAGGAAGTCAAAGCTAAGTTAATGGAGAGAGATAGGCTTCTTAGACAAATAGCTAACCTTGAAGTGCTATCTAAGGAAAAAGAAAAGAGTGATGAAGAAGGCCCTATGATCAGAGAAATCCTAATCCCCAAAGCCAACCAAGCATATAGGTCAGTAGTCCAACCAAACAGGGAAGTTCTTAGTGATTCTTATCTTCCTAGGACTAATGTGGATAAAGGAAAACAGAAATGGGTAGATCATGGAATTGGATCTAAAAGTGCAAACGAGATTTCTGATAGGCTATCAACACATGAGAGAGAGATGGAAAGAATGAGGAAAGAAAAAGAGGATCTCCAAATGGAGTTAGAGAAAGCTGAGTTGGAAGCAGCCAATCAGGAAGTCAAAAGAAAAATTAGTTACTTAAAAGCTCCCCCTATCACGTTTCCATCAGAAGATCTTAATAAGCCTGATCCTCAACAAATTTCCCTTCTCCCTGTTAAGATTCAGCCTAATGTGTCTGCTAACACTGCATCAGTGAGTCAAACCCCTGTGAACAATCAGCATGGCCAGCTATCTCAATCCTTAATTCCAAAAGTTAGAATGAACATGGGAAATAATAATGTTGCTCCCCCTTTTCAATGGAGACCAATCAATTTAGAACAATGTAGATTATTGTTTTTTGATGGGATCCCAAGATATCTCAACCATGATCCTACTAAGTTAAGGGATAGACTCCATACATTTGCTGGAAATAATGCAATTAGTGTTGAGGAACATCTAAAATCTTTTGGAGGCCTAATAAATGATTATGAGATAGTGGATGAAGATGTCATCATGAAACTGTTTGTTCAGTCCCTAGTTGATGATGCAAGAGATTGGTACAGAGGTCTTCCAGTTGATAGCATAGGATCATGGGAGGAGTTTAAAAATTATTTTCAAGAGTAGTATGGTGATAAGACTAATGTGAGCTTCATGCTCAATGAATTCAATAACATCAAAAAGTCTGATAATGAAATGGCCACTGATTTTAATGCTAGATTCTAAAAAGCTATGCATAGATTGTATCAAGTGATGATATTAGATGATAACATGTGTTTAAATACCTACTACAATGCATTTGATTCTAAGATGGCCTATATCCCGAGGGATAAGAATCCACATAACTTGAGAGATGCTTTTAGAATTGCCATTAATGTAGAAAGTAATAGAAAAGCATTTGGGAAGTTAGGAAGAAGAACAGATGGTAGATTATGGCAGGAAACAAAACAACAACCTAGCAAAGCAGCTAAGGAGGATGACAAGATAGAGAAATTGGTCATTTCTATGAAGGATCTGACTGCCAAGGTAAACAAAAATGATAAACCTTATTATAACTAGCAAGATAGACCTCCTAGATTGCATGACATGCCTTACAATACCAACTGGAAAGATGACAAAACCCAAAATGAGAAGCCTAAAATTGCACAAAATCAGGACACTCCAGATCCCTTGAAAGAGAAAACTATCCATAATATTGAAAATACTCCCTAGTGTATTGCTTGTGATGGACCACATTCTCCTCATTAGTGTGCAGTGGCTCATGCTCTTGAAGAATCTATGAGACAAGAAGCTAAGCCTGACATCAATATGTTTGAAACCATCATAGAAAGTGATGAGGAGTCTATACAAAGTGAATACAGTGATGTACTAGATAATGAAAGGTTTGTTCAAGGACAACTAACCTTAGATTGGCATCCTACGCTGAATGTGGTAACAACTGAGGATGAAGAAGTTCATCTTAGAAGGCCTAGTGAGGAAGAAGTTAAAAGTCTCACTAAAGCTGCCATTGCCAAAGAAAAACACAACTATAACTTGAGAAGTACCAAGAAGGACACTGATCAGGGTGAACCTGGTTCCATGTTCATAAAAGAGGTCACTCAAAAGGGGGCAGCAGGTAGTGCTACTACTATTCCTAAGATTGGTCAAGAAAAGAAGGAACAGGTCAAAGATGTACCCAAGAGTACAGATACTAGTTCCAAACCCCAGAGGTTTATGTTGGAACCACTATCACTCAAGAGCCCTCACAGGTAGATCCTTTCTATGTTACCTTGTTAGTAAACAACCGATTGATAAAAAACTGCATGATTGATTCAGGAGCTGCTGCTACTGCAATGCCCTATGGTGTTATGAAAGAATTAGGAGTGTCAGTAACCACTGTGTATGGAAAATTCTATGCTATGGATAATAGGGAAGTACCTATGATAGGTACAATGAAAGATGTAGAAGTAAAAATAACAGCATTCCTTGAGGCAACTTATAAAATGGATGTTATTGTTACTGATACCAAGCCCCATTATGGTATGTTGTTATCCAGGCAGTGGGCAGAAGCAGTGGGAGGAAATGTTCAACTAGATTTATCTTATGCCACCAATCCAATCAATGGAAATCAAGTCAAGTTGTACAGAGAGCCACGTGCTCCTAGGGTGATTGAAAATGTAGACCCTAATATGCTCAATTGTATGATTGATGTAGATCTTGATAACTTTAGACTTCAACCAATTTTGCCTCAATTGAAGAATACTGACCCCATTGTGGTCGAATTAGAAGCATAAGGGTGAATTCACAAAGCTGGTTCCCACTTTTGCCAACGAAGGAATTTGGCGAAAGTGGGAACTTCGATTTTCTACGTGTTCGAGCGAAATAGTGGTATTCGCTCGAACTACCCCTGGGAGTTCGAGCGAACCACGTTGCAAACCTGGGTTCGCTCAAACTGTGGGTGACTTTGTACGGGCTGAAATCAAGCCTATCGGTTCAAGTGAATGGGGGTTCGCTTGAACCATAATGGATTCGAGCGAACCCCATTCGCTTGAAGTACTGTTCATTCGAACCCTCTAATTTGAGGTTTCTCCCATAAATTTTCAGAATTCTGAAGAATTAATGACTTCGGAGCTCTAGTTCAAAGCATGAATGAAATAATCTTGATAACCCAAAAATATTAGATTGTAGTACTCAGAGCAAGCTTTCCAACGAGTATAATTTTGTTATATTTTGAATTTATTATGTTCTTGTTTTTTTAATTTTATGGAAAATTGGTTTTTCATCGAACATGAACTTCTCTGTTCAACAAATTGGAAAAAAAAAGAAGCTAATTCAAAAAAATTCTGAAAAATAACTATGCCCCTGATATTGATGTCTTCTTTCTAACAAAAAAAAAAATTGAATTTTGATTTATATAGAACAGGTTATGTGTTCAAACGTAAACCTATGTCTAAATTATGACTAGTCGGACTTCAAAACTTTATAAAATGAAAAATATTGAACATATCACTATAAAACCAAATGCAAGCCCTGGATATTGATGTTACAAAGAAAAATTCGAAAGAATTGAGTTTTTATCATTTATAGAAAAAAAATTATACATTTCGGGAGGCACCTCATTCTTAAAAAATGTAGTTTGTTGTAAAAAACTACTTTTCGAGGGAGATGGAAATTTTTTTTAAAAATCCTTCAAAAAAACTTGAAAAAAATGTATATAGAATCTACAAAAAAAATGCTAGAAATCACTAATTTACATCATCTTCAAATTTTTAATAGTTTAAAAGTTATAGTTCTCGGAAGTTGAAGATTATTTTAAAAATGTACATCTCAGTGTTAAAAGTGGCAAAAAAGTGGGAACCATTATTGTGAGTTCACCCACAACAGTATGGATTATGGCAGATGTATTTTGATGGAGCTTGCTCCAAAGAAGGATCTAGAGTAGGTGTTCTTTTTGTATCCTCATCAGGTATAACTTTTAAGTATTCATTCTTATTGGCCTTCCAATGCACAAATAATACTACAGAGTATGAAGCTCTATTGTTGGGGCTTGAGGTTGCAAAGAAGCATGGAATCGAGTTGTTGACAGTGTTAGGGGATTTAGAATTGGTTGTCTCTTAGGTAAGATCCAAATATGTATCCAAGAATGATAGATTAAAGAGATATAAACATGCAGTTTGGGATGTTATTGAGCATTTTAGTGCATTTTCTATTAATTGGATAGAGCGATCAAAGAATATTATGGCAGACTTCCCAGCTAATGTTGCCTTGAAGAATGATGATGCAACATTAACCAGCATCTCCACTGTGGAGATAAAATCTAGGCCTACCATCCTTGATAATGTGTACAATAGGCAATTTTTTGCTGATGATGAAGACATTCTTAGGTTCATCCAATGTGTTGATGATTATGATGGACATAAGATTGATTGCAATGCACTGGTGGAGGTTGTTGACAGTAGGGAAATAGTGTTTGGAAATGATTTGGTCCAGTTGGAAACCAATGAAATACCCAAAGGGCTGGTAGAGCTGGAAAGCATGTTCAGTTACATTGAAAGTCACTTACATCAGCAGTCTACCACCAAGTTGGAAGAATTAGAGGAGGTAAACTTGGGGACTGAATCATCCCCTAAGTTAGTATACATTGGGAAGAAATTACCCCCTCATGTTAGGACTAACCTTATTAATTTATTGAAGAAATATAAACATGTTTTTGCTTGGTCTTATGAAGACCTAAAGGCGTATAGACAAGATCTTTTTCAGCATGAAGTTCCTCTACTTCCAGATGCTAAGCCTTTCAGACAAAAACAGAGACCTATTAATCCCTTGTTAGAAACTAAGATGCAACAAGAGTTGACTAAATTAAGAGAAGAGGGGATTATCAAACCAATAAGGCATTCTTCATGGGTCTCTAATCTAGTCCCAGTAAGAAAGAAGAATGGGGACATTAGATTGTGTGTGGATTTTAGGAATCTAAATGTTGCTTCTTTAAAGGACAATTACTCTTCCCCAAATATGGAAGCCATGCTACAAAGAGTAACAGGTTGTGATCTTTTATCCATGATGGATGGTTTTTCAGGATACAATCAAGTGTTAGTGAAGGAATCTGAATAGTTTAAAACTACCTTCACTACTCCATGGGGAACATATGTCTATGTGAGAATGCCACTCGGATTGAAAAATGTTGGAGCTACATTTTAGAGAGCCATGGATGTAGCCTTCAAAAAATTCATTAATATCATCATGGTGGTTTATCATATTGATTTTACCTATTTCTCCAAAAAGGCTAATGATCATTGTGGACATTTGGAGAAGGTGTTCAGTAAAGCCTTGGAATTTGGTGTGTCGTTAAATCCCAGGAAATGTCATTTTGGGGTCACTGAAGGAAAACTACTAGGACAGATCATTTCCAAGGAAGGGGTAAGGATAGACCCTGAAAGAATTGAAGCAATAAACAAAGTGTCTGAACCAAAGAATATTAAAGGTATTCAATCCTTTCTAGGCAAAGTGAATTTTGTTAGGAGATTCATTGCAAACTTTGCAGAGATAGTGAAGCCCATTGTCAAGTTGCTTAAGAAGGATACCAAATTTTGTTGGGATCAAGAAGCCTCAGAAGCTTTTGCTGAAATTAAGAAGGCCATTTAGGAAGCACCAGTGTTAAAATCTCCTGATTACAGTAAGCCCTTTTCTCTAGTTTTCTTTTGCTTCATACCATACAGTAGCTGCAGTGTTGTTACAAAAGGATAATGAGGGATATGAACATCCCATAGCTTTCTACAGCAAGTCTTTGCAAGCAGCAGAATTGAAATATGAAACCATGGAGGAAAAAGCCTATGCTTTGGTTAAAGTTGTCAAAGCTTTTAGGCCATATCTGGTAAATGCAAATATCATTGCTTATGTCCCACATGCTGCAGTTAAGGATATTTTGTCCCAGTCTGAAGTCACAGGGAAAAGATGTAGATGGATTAATAGAATCTAGGAATTTGACTTGGAAATAAAGATCACCAAATTGGTGAGAGGTTTAGGTTTGGCTAAGCTCATGACTGAGTCTAATCTTCTGAATGTTGAAATACATAATGTTGAATTCAAAGATACTTCAGTCACTAGTATTGAAAGACAACCTTGGTACTCAGAGATAGTTCAATTCCTAAGAGATGCTGCATTCTCAGAAGGAATGACACATAACCAGAAAAGAACTTTGAAACTCAAGTCACAAAAATATGTGCTCATTCAAGGTGATCTATTCTGGAGAAAAAGAGATGGAGAATTGCTAATGTGTTTGGATGAATTCTAGGCTAAAAGGGTATTGAATAAAATGCATGATGGAGTATGTGGGGGTCATTACTCTGCTAAGACAACTACTGGTAAGATAGTCTAGGCTGGATACTATTGGCCTACCTTATTCAAAGATGCTCATGCACATGTCCAGAAATGTGACTCGTGTTAGAAGTTTTCATCCAAGCTGAAGTATGAAGGAGCCCTACCCCTAAATCCAATCACAGTGGAAGCCCCTTTTGTCCAGTGGGGCATTGATTTTATTGGAGAGATTGTTGAGAGGTCAGGAAGAGGTCACAGATGGATCATAGTAGCCACTGACTATTTCACCAAATGGATAGAAGCTATTCCTACAAGAAGAGCTACAAGTAAAGTTGTCATTGATTTCCTAATGGATAATGTAATAACTAGGTTTGGAATACCTGCTAAATTGGTAATGGACAATGCCATGAGTTTTAGGTCAGAAGAGTTTGTAGGATTTTTCACAAGTCATGGAATACTCATGTCTTACTCTTCACCTTATCACCCTCAGGGGAATGGACAAGCATAATCCAACAATAAAACCCTTTTGAACATCATCAAGAAAATCCTAGAAGAAAATAAGAGATCTTGGGATCAAAAATTGAAGTTAGCTTTGTGGGTAGATAGAATAATAGTCAAGAAGGCCATTGGAATGTCACCTTTTGAACTGGTTTATGGTACTCAAGTTAGATTGCCAGTGAATAATTTTCTTCCAGTTTATAAATTCCTACAAGATGAGGATATGGAGCTATCTGAACCAATGGAAAATAGAATGATCCAAATTGTGGAGGTGGAAGAGCTCATAACTTTAGCTCATAAAAGAAATCAAAAGATCCATTTGCAGTCCAAATACCTTTTTAATAAAAGGACATCATTAAGGAAGTTTCAAATTGATGATATTGTGCTTCAGTGGAATGTAAAAGGACAAGACAAGGGAAAACATAAAAAATTTGAATCATTATGGATTGGCCCTTTTGTGGTCTGTGACTTAAATGGTAAGGATTCATATTTTGTGAAGAATATGAATGATGAAGTGCAGGAATTTCCAGTGCATGGACAATTCCTGAAACATTACTTCTCTTGATGTCCATGCACAGTAGGTCCTTTGTTTGCATATATTTTGTTTCCTTCTTGTTGTTTTATTTGGGTCTGTGTTTTGGTTTGTTTCTCCAGAGTTTCTGATTTTCCTTGTGTTGACCTTGTGATCAACCATCCCCAGTCAAAGCCGCTATTATCACTGTTTAAAAAATGGGGTTTCTTTCCCCATAATTGGCTAAGTTTTTGAAATTTTGAGTTAGACACACTATCAATTGCTTCTGCTCTGTGTTAGGTCCTAGGGGTTTAGGGTTTCAGTTTTAGATCGTTCAATGTTTTATCAAAAAACCCTCTGGTTTCTATTCCTTCATTACTTTATCCACTTAAGTAATGGGTCTTGGGGTCGTAAGAAGTGTCCCCCCATGTCATTTGCCTAGGCGGTTGTCGAATTAATTGTAAAAATTTATGCCTTATGTCTTTTCTTCCTAATGTTGTCGAGCCCAGTAAGTTGTGCGCAGCTCTCAGGTGAATCTATGGTTTTCGCTATTTCGCTAGGCGAAGTTGCGCGTGGTTTAAAACCCGTGAAATGGCGAAAGGGAAAAGCATTCTGTAGACAACTAAAAATGGTCAATGCTTGCGGAGTCATACTTTAACATTTGCGCATTGCCTCATCTTATGTTTTTGCGTCGCATTAACATTTCTCCTATGTCACGCACTTGGTCTTTATCATTTGCGAGCATCGAGTCCTTCTTCTGCACTCTTCATTTGTCTCGCTTTCGAATTAGGTCTTGTCGATAACAATTTTCAGTCATGATTTTGGTCAATCTTGTCAATCTCTTATCAACTTGTCAATCTCATCAATTTTGCGATCGATTTGTCATTGATCCTTGTCCTCTTCAATCATGTCAATTGGTGCATATCAATTTGGTCTCTTTATCAATACTGGTCAATTTGTCAACCAATTTCAATTGTTTATCAATCAAATCATTTATCAATTCAAAATCATGATCGAATCGATATCAAATCAATCTTACATCAAGACCTAATTGTCGTCCTTGCATTTCTAATTCATCTTCCAAGGTTTTATGATTTATTTATTTAATCTTGTTTGGCATTTTCCCTCTAGGTTAAATAATTTATTTATTTATCCTAAGTCTTCTTGTCACAATTAAATGTTTATTTAATTGGCTAATTAATTCCTCCTATTTTTATAAATTAATTAATGAATGAGAAATTATTAATTAATTTACCTAATTTGCATCAATTTCTTAATTTCCACCTATTTTCTAATTTGTCAAATTTAATTTCCACCTAATTAACTTGTCTCTAGTTCTCCCTATTTTTGTGCTTCGGTGGAAGCATGAATTTCTCATGCGTCATACTCTTGACATAGCAAGATGTCATAAGATTCTAGTTCTCTAACCATTGCAATGGCAATATGTCATAATTCATGACATAGAAGGTGTCATAACCTTCTTCTTTCCACTCATTTTTCCCATTTTGAAATCAATTGCTTCTAATATCCATTTCATGCTAATTTGATCTTTTTCTCCAATTTCTCTATAAATTGGATGAATTTCTTCAATCAAATCCCCTAATCAGATTATCGAATTTCTAATCAATCACATTTCAAGTACTCTTGATCAATAATCTTGTCTACTTGCTTTCAATTATGTGTGTGCACTTGTAGGTGAGATCCACAACAAAAGCTATTTGGAGAGGAAAGAAGAACAATGGAACCGCATGAAGGAAGCATTCAGATTTGCATATGGTTTGCATAGTATTTGCTTTTGAATGTTTTATCTTTATGTCTTTATTGGATGCAATTAGGATAGATCATTACATTTAAGCTTTCGTGAATGAGCTAGATTAGTATTTTGATTTGTTTGTGATGATTCCCTATTTCCTAACATACATTAATTGGTGAACCCGATGTGAACATGCTTGGATCTAATATTTTTTTGAATGTTTTGTGAACTTGCAGATTTTCTTGTGGAGAAATTGCAGATTTTTCTTCTAAAAAAAAAATAGTCATAATCAATTGATCACGTAAAAAATTTCGTGTAGAATTAAAATAAACTATTTCTGGGTATATTAGATCACATTTTTACCTTTCCAGATCATTTTACGGTTTGTGATTTGGATAAATATTGAGGAAGTTATGACATTTTTAATTATGCTGCTGTAAATGGTCAAAATTTTCAAAAAACAAAATCATGCAACCTTCATCTAGATTAATTTAGCTTGGCAAATTAATCATGCATTCATGCAAATTTTATCTAGATTAATCTAGGGTGGTAAATTTGATAAATTTTACATAGATTAATCTAAGAGGACAAAGAATCACAACTTTTATGGATTAATTTTGATGGTGATTCATTTTTCTTGATTCTCTAACATTGTTGGTAGCTTTGTGGCGAAACGCTTGACAAAGAATTATTTCACAAACTACTAATGAATTGTTTGTAGGTTCGCTAGTCAAAGACCAAACAAATCAAACTCCTGACTTAGTGATTTTGCAGGTTGCCTTATATTCCAACCAAACTTTGTGTTTGTGATTTTTAATTAGGCACCTAGTATGTTTGCTAAGTAGGATGGAATGAACATGTGTTCACTTTGCTTGTCGAGTTTGACATTGGAGTAGGAGAGTATGCTCTCATCCTTCTTAGGGTGATCAGAAATCCAGATCTTCGATACCATTCTCATGTTTTGGATTGTGTGTTATCTTTAGAGGGCCTGCCTTCCCGACCATTTGCTTTCTTTTGCAAGCAAGTGACAATCATGAGAAGGGAACGACCCAAAGTGAGTACGGTTAGAATACCTTGGCATTCTAACTCACTATAAACAAATACTTGATGGGTGAAAGCTTTGAAGGAAGGGTTACGTGGGAATTGCAGTTACTTGGGAAGTGATGACCCTTGAACTCTTTCTCATATCAACATCTAAGTAGGGCCTCTTGGTCTAAATCGTGCTTGCGCGACTACATTTTTTTGGTATCTTGATGGGCTTAATGTCTCAATCACGCTTGCGTGACATCAAGGAGTAACGCTTAACAGAAATCCTGACTAAACACCTTGTTTTTAGAGGCCCAAAACCCTTCTAGTTGCTTGAGAAGGACAAGTTCGGATACTTGGAAGAGATACTAAGTTCGCCATGGGGAGATTTCCATGGGGATTGATGCTTGGCTGCCCTGAGAAGTGAGTGTCGTGGAGGGGAGCCCGTGGGGTCAAGCATCTATGTATTCTCCTTGAATCCCATAACAAGTCTACCTCTCAAGTACCTACTATCCTTGCCTACCATAAGAAATGTGTGAATGAGCATGATTGTCTTGAGTCTAAGTTGCAATATCTTGTATTCTTTACTTGTCAAAAGTTGAATTGCATCTCATTTCAAAAGCAAGACAAATTGATTCAAAACAAGGTTAAACATAAGAGCATTTCATCCAACAAACTTCAAAACACCTTCAAACATGGTTGTCAAACATTGTTCAAAATCTTGTCTCAACATTCATGTCACTTAGATTTAGGTTCATCCTAGGTTGCATTTTGCAAAGTTCATTGTCAAGTACCAAGGTTAGGTTTCACCTAAGTCACACTCCTTTGCATATCAATAAGGGTCATCCGTTTGCATGTGTCCTCTTGCATTAAAGTCATACCATTGTCATACTTTGCATACCCTAAGTTTCTTCATTAAGCTTAGGTCATTATCATATCATATTAGGGTCATTTGCATAGTAATTGTCCCTTAGCATATAGTGTCAAAACTAGGTTTTGTCATACTTGAGTAATTCAAATCTTTGATAAAACCCTAAGTCATTGTTAAGAAGTCTAGACCTTGTCAAGCCTTTTCTCTTTATGTCATTATTGTCATTTGGTCAAACCTAGCTTAGTATCCAAGCATATAGGGGAGACATTGTCATTTTGTCCTTTTGTCACTTGGTCCTTTTGTCCTTTGAGGTCTAGACATCATTTCAATTTCCTAAGGGTCTCTTTTTTAGATTTTCATTCCAAAAAGTTTGTCAAAATCTTGAAAAAAAACAAAAACATAGGTTGCATTCTTTCCATAGATTGCATTTCCGTCTGTTTAGTTTGCATTTATTTGCATATCATACATTATCCTTGAAAAATCCCAAAAACATTGCATAGTGACATGTCTATTGAAACAAGGTTCGAAGCACCAATGATGCAACAAAGTTTGACATATCAACTGACAATGCAATCACAATTATATCCAACCCAACAACAAGGCAATATCGATCAAACTTATCATGATGATGTAAATGTCCAAATACAAAAACTAGAGGAGAAACTAGCTCAAGAAAAAGAGATTTTGGAACAAAGAGTGAAAAACATTGCGAAGAATAGATCACAAATGTCCAAAATGTTTCAAAAATTTCCAGGTCAAAATCCAAATATTGAGCCAATTGATGTAAGATCTCTTCTTGAACGATCAGACATACCAGCTCTCCTCTCCCAAATAGAGATGATGAAACAATTTCAAGAAAAGAGACAACATCAATTTCAACATTATGTGCCTCCACAACAAGAACAAGAAGGTGTTTACTATCAATCAGATTTTCAACCAATACAACCAATGGTTCAACCAATGGTCCAACATATACAACCAACACAACCAATGGTCCTCATGCTTGGATAGAGACATTCTGGGATCCAAGCTCCGAATCCGATACAGGTAGTTTAGATAGTGACACTATAGATGTTCATATCTTTACCATATCTTGACTTGTAGGATGCTCTTTTCTTTGGGAAGAAGACGTGAGTCCATTATGAGGTGGATATGATATGAGAGAAATAATGAGATCTTGATGTGGATCGGATTGCACCAAAGTGGAAGAACCCATTATGCATGTCGAGGGTTCATGAACATCTTGCACTGACACGTTAGAATCATGAGGGGGATTAGGATCATGAGAGGGACTAGGATTTTGTAGTGGACATGGTTCAATGATAGGCTCTTCAAGAGATGGAATGGGAGAAATAATGGGATCATCAAAAGAAATGCGATCTTGGAGTGTATATAGAGCATTAAGACAAGGAGATGGAGGAACAAAAGGATCTTGTGGAGGATTTAAAGGAATAATTTGATCTTGACAAGGAGGAAGATCATTGGAATCCTCTTTAAAGGTGCTTTCCTCTTGACTTTTAATGGGATCATCGGAAAGGATGGAAAGGATATCTTGATCTTTCTCAAGAAGTGGAATGTTAATGGGATTTGAAAGGACATTTTTTTCATGAAATGGAAGGGGATCGTTTGGGATTGGATGGACTGGGATATCTTGATCTTGCTCAGGGAATGGAGTGTCAATAGGACTTTGGATAGGATGGACAAGAATAGGGGAATCATCATGAGTGTCTGAGAACATGGGATCCTGGTCAATAATTGGATGGGATGATAAGGTTTCAGGATCTTGATCTTGATCTTGATTTGTTTTAAGACACATTTCTTCATGCTCTAAATTATCCTCTTGACATGGGGTTGGACTTTGGATATGCATGAGGGATTTTGGCAAGGGCTCAATGTTTTGGGATGAAGGGGATGCACTTTGAACATTTGTGATGGATTCTGGCGAGGAATCAATGCTTGAACATGAGGAAGAGGGACTTCGAATGGGGTCCTCTAAAATAGGTAATGGCAATAAAGTGCATGGTGGCATTGGGTCTTGTATTTCTGAAACATGACAAGGATGTGCATCATGAATTGGATTATCTTGGAAATCAATTATGGATAGCTCTTGGATAATTGCATCCTTGGGTGTATTGTTTGATGAGGACGATATGGAAGGTTCTTGTGAAACTTCTAAAGGTGTAGGGATAGATGCCACTCGAGAGTCAATTTGTTTGCAGAGGGATGAGGCATTGCCAGACATAAGTGTATTATCTTGATCTTCCTCAAAGAACTCACTTGGTAATTTCCTTAAGATCATTGCAATAAAGCCACCTTTCTTTTTAGGTTTTGTCATACTTGAGTAATCCAAATCTTTGATAAACCCTAAGTCATTGTTAAGAAGTCTAGACCTTATCAAACCTTTTCTTTTTATGTCATTATTTTCATTTGGTCAAACCTAGCTTAGTATCCAAGCATATAGGGGAGACGTTGTCATTTGTCCTTTTGTCACTTGGTCCTTTTGTCCTTTGAGGTCTAGACATCATTTCAATTTCCTAATGGTCTCTTTTTAGATTTGCATTTTAAAAAGTTTGTCAAAATCTTGAAAAACAACCAAAAACATAGGTTGCATTCTTGCCATGGATTGCATTTCCGTCTATTTAGTTTGCATTTAGTTGCATATCATACATTATCCTTGAAAAATCCCAAAAACATTGCATAGTGACATGTCTATTGAAACAAGGTTCGAAGCACCAATGATGCAACAAAGTTTGACATATCAACTGACAATGCAATCACAATTATATCCAACCCAACAACAAGGCAATATCGATCAAACTTATCATGATGATGTAAATGTCCAAATACAAAAACTAGAGGAGAAACTAGCTCAAGAAAAAGAGATTTTGGAACAAAGAGTGAAAAACATTGCGAAGAATAGATCACAAATGTCCAAAATGTTTCAAAAATTTCCAGGTCGAAATCCAAATATTGAGCCAATTGATGTAAGATCTCTTCTTGAACGATCAGACATACCAACTCTCCTCTCCCAAATAGAGATGATGAAACAATTTCAAGAAAAGAGACAACATCAATTTCAACATTATGTGCCTCCACAACAAGAACAAGAAGGTGTTTACTATCAATCAGATTTTCAACCAATACAACCAATGGTCCAACATATACAACCAACACAACCAATGGTCCTCATGCTTGGATAGAGACATTCTGGGATCCAAGCTCCGAATCCGATACAGGTAGTTCGGATAGTGACACTACAGATGTTCATATCTTTACCATATCAGCCCTCTCTCTCCTTACAACTGATGATGACATGCCCCTCGTCTACCCCCAGCTTATCCAACATGACCAACAAGAACAACTCACATTGGACTGTTTTCAAAATGACGAAGCAATTGCAGAATTCCTTGGACTACGGGAAGGCATACCACAAGGTGATCACAAGGCAGGATTTGCTATTGACTTGGATTCCACGACATATTTTGGGGAGTCAACTCCCTCTTCTAGTCATCAAAATGAAAAAAGAAAAGAAATAGTAAAAAATCAAAAGAATAGATCTTTGGGTGAAAACCGTAAGGCACTCTCTGATCATACAAAAGTCAAAATAAAAGACGTACCTGCGGGTGAAAACCTCTCTGAGGCGCCTAAAGGTGGAAGAGTGGACATACCCCTATCAAGTCAAGACAAATCAACATTTCTTATGGAAATGACCAAGGAAATCAATTTGGGTACACCTGACAACCCTAAGGTCATTCATTTTGCCGCTTCTCTTTCACACCAGGAAAAAATAGATTTTGTCAATTTCTTTCTTGAGAAGAAGATCAGCTTTGCATGGTCCTATGCAGATATGCCTGGCCTCGATCCAGAATTGGTTCTTCATCATTTGCCACTAAAAGCAGATGCCAAGCCTATCAAACAGAAACTTAGAAAGATGCATCCTCAGGTGGCTCTTTTGGTCAAAGTGGAACTGAAAAAATTGCTAGATGTGGGCTTCATCAGACCCATTGATTATGCAGACTGGATTTCAAATTTAGTACCAGTTAGCAAAGTAACTGGGGGCATCAGAATCTACACAGATTTTAGGGATCTCAATAAAGCATGCCCTAAAGATGATTTTCCATTGCCAAACATAGACATCATAGTGGACATGACGGCTGGATATGAGATGCTTTCATTGATGGATGGTTTCTCTGGCTATAACCAAATTCGCATTGCTCCTGAAGATCAGCATAAGACAACATTCACCTATGCTTGGGGTACCTACTGTTGGAATGTGATGCCCTTCGGTCTTAAAAATGCAGGTGCAACATATCAAAGAGCAATGACGACAATTTTTCATGATTTCATGCACACTCTGATGGAGGACTATGTTGATGACTTGTTATGCAAATCTATCACTAGAGATAGTCATCTGGCCATCCTAGGCCCGATCTTTGACCGAATGGAGACCTACAAACTCAGGCTCAATCCAAAGAAGTGTGTCTTTGGTGTCACAGCTAGCAAGTTACTAGGATACATTGTTTCTCACCGAGGCATTGAGGTCGATCCTGCTAAAGTCAAAGCAATAATGGATATGCCTCCACCTTCAAATCTCCGACAATTAAGAAGTCTACAAGGAAAGCTCCAGTCAATCCACCGCTTCATAGCTCAGTTGGCCGACAAATGTCATCCATTCCAGCATCTATTGCATAAAGGTGTCGCTTTCAAATGGACTGAGCAATGTCAAATAGCTTTTCAAGCTCTTAAAGAATATTTGTTGTCGCCACCTATTCTAATGCCTCCGATAGATGGAAAGCCATTTTTATTATATATTTCTGCCACTAAAATGGCATTAGGAGTTCTCTTGGCCCAACAAGATGAGAACAGCAAAGAGTGAGCCATTTACTATATCAGCCGGACACTAGTAGGCTATGAGCTAAATTATTCAACTATTGAAAGGGCATGCTTAGCAGTGGTATTTGCAACGCAGAAACTCTGACATTATATGCTGAGCCACCGAACATTGTTGGTTGCAAAAATTGATCCCTTAAAGTATTTTCTTAGCCGAGCAGCTTTGACGGGTCATCTAGCAAAATGGGTCATGATTCTCAGTGAATTTGACATTGAGTATATGGAGCGAAAGGCCATAAAAGGACAAGTCATAGCAGATCAACTTGCAGAGGCTCCTATTTTTGATGATCATCCCATGTTGACTGATTTTCCAGATGAGTCAGTCTTTTCTCTCACATCCTCTACTGAATGGAAGTTATACTTTGATGGGTCCCATACTAAGTTTGGATCCGGAGCCGGCATCTTGTTTGTCACCCCTCAAGGTGACGCTATTCCAAAGTCTTACAGAATAACTTTCCACTGTACCAATAACATTGCAGAGTATGAAGCACTGGTTACAGGACTCCGAGTAGCAGTCCACTGGAACATCAAGCATTTGCAAGTCTATGGAGATTCTCAATTAGTCATCTGACAAGTAAATGATGACTATGAAACAAAAGATGAAAAGCTTATTCCCTATAAGCATATGGTAGATTTCTTCAAGACCAAATTCACAGCTATCCATTTCAGTCAAGTTCCAAGAATGCAAAACAAGTCGGTAGATGCAATGGCTACGATTGCCTCCATGTTAAATATGCCAAACAATATGGACAAATGTGAATTTTTAGTTGAACATTTGCTGGTTCCTTCTTTTGACATTCCGACAGCGGATGTGATGTGCGTTCTTGTTGGTCCCAACTCCCCATGGTACAATGATGTATATCAATATTTGAAATCCCAAACCTTACCACCCAACCTTTTCGCTAACCAACGCCAAGCCTTTATCTGACATACAGCCAAATATGTCATCATCGCCGACACCCTTTACCGCCGTTCCTTTGACCATACCCTCCTCAGGTGTTTGGATTCTGACGAAGCACAAACGGCTTTACACGAGGTTCATGATGGTATATGTGGGGGCCATTTCAATGGTCTAAGCTTAGCCAAAAAGTTGATTCGTGCTGGGTATTATTGGCCCACTCTGGAAAAAGATGTTCATGATTTTGTTAAGAAGTGCTACAAATGCCAGATTCATGGAAACTACATTCATGCACCAGCCCAAGAGCTTCATTCTATCATATCTCCCTGGCCTTTTTCTCAATGGGGATTGGATCTTATTGGCAAGATTCACCCGACCTCTGCAAATGGACACAAGTTCATCATTACAGCCACAGAGTATTTTACAAAATGGATTGAGGCTATCCCCATGACCTATATCATGGGTGTCCAAATTTCAAAATTCTTGCTGAATTATATCATATGCCGGTATGGGGTTCCCCTTGCCATAGTCACAGATAATGGTCGTCCCTTCAAGAATAAAGATGTCAAAGAACTTTGTGAAAAATTTCATATCCAACACCATTTCTCCAGTCCATATTATCCACAGGGGAATGGTCAAGATGAGGCATCCAATAAAACCATTATCAAGATCCTGAAAAAGGTTGTCAATGATGCTGGTCATGATTGGCATGTTCAGTTGAATCCAGTACTATGGGCCTATCGCACTTCTATCCGCACACCTACTGGCGCGACACCTTATTCTTTGGTGTATGGTGCGGAAGCTATTTTACCTTTGGAGGTAGAGATTCCTTCCTTGTGTGTTTCCTTGCAACATCTGATTGATGACGAGACACACAGAGTCTCTCGGCTGCATCAGCTTGAGATGTTAGATGAGAAACGTCAGACAACTCTGACACATTTGCAAGCATATCAAAACCATCTCCATCGTTCTTATAATAAGAAGGTCAAAGGGTGACACTTCGAAGTGGGAGACCTAGTTTTAAAGGCAAACCCTAAGAATGCACAGTCTACTGACATCATCAAAGGTAAATTTGAACCTAATTGGGTTGGTCCTTTCATAGTAACTGCAGCATATGGCTCGGGGGCATATCAGCTTGCTACCCCGGAAGGTGAACCTCTGTCCGATCCTATAAATAGCATGCATCTTCGTAAGTACTGGGCATAATTTTCTATCAGTACTTCTTCAAATATGATCCTGAAAAAATACAAAAAAAAGTGAAAAAAGAGAAAAATACAAAAAAAAAAAGTGAAAAAAGAAAAAGAGCAAAAAGAGAAAAGAAAAATGATTTGCCCTCTAGTGAAAACTTGGCAAACAGGCACTTGGGGCAAGTACCTTGGTGAAAACCTGGCAAACAGGCACCATGTGTAAAATGCGATCGTTGCTCCGTCATCTATCATGACCTCTAAGCTATGCTTTTTCTCGGCTGGTTTCTCACATCTATCTTTGTCTTGACCCAATGTCCTATTCCAGGCCTGTTATTGGTCAACATCATTATCTTGCATATTCTGGTTGCTTGCACATATGTTTGGTCCCGGTCTATGCATGTCCTTTAGATGCACATTGGGTGTGTTTCCCTTGTCATGATCGATCACTGGAACGTAAACATTTAAAAATGTCCTGAAAAAATTTTCAAAAAAAATCAAAAAAATGTCCTGAAAAAAATCTCAAAAAAAATTGAAAAATGTCCTGAAAAAAATATCTAAAAATTGAAAAATGAAAATCCCTAAAAATCATAAAAAGTCCTGAAAAAATGACCAAAAAATTTTAAAATCCAAAAACAAGCATTTTGTCAATAAAGGATCTCTTTTTGTGTATACATCCAACAACTCGCAATCATACGTTGTGCTTTAATGAAATCACGCTTAAACAGATGAACCTTTTCACTCAAAACCAGACATTCAAACTGATCAAAATTGTCATATCAATCAACCTCAAAATCATTTGTCCTTGTCTCCACTATCATGGGTCTTATACAGGGTGTGGTATACTCGAAACTAGACTGTGTCCTGTCTTAGACGGGGTACCACATGTCCTGAAACCAGACAGCATGATCATCCTATCAGCACTTTCACCTTTTGACAATGAAGATCAAGATGTTTGTTTGATTTGTTGGAATTTGTGCATCTTATCTTTTTACTGATTTATCTTTGGCTTTGGTCATGTTCCTATGTTGCTCGATGATGTCACTGAGTGATTTAGAGTGACCGGGATGGTTCATGGTCCTTTTCTTTTTTGTTGTGATTGTTGTTTGTTTGTGATGTGTCTGTCTTTTGCAAAAAGGGTTGCATTTCAGCTCTGGCCTTCAATGCCATGATGCTATGCATCCATTTTGCTACATTAAAATAAAGGTTCTCACCTACAAAGTGCATTACTGAAAGCAAGTTTTTCTTCGTCTCTAACTGTTCTCTGTCTCATTTTCTTCTTACAAACATTTCTTCCGTCAGTTCAGATAGTCAGTTCAGTCTAGTGCTCCGATTTCCCCGCACATACATGCTGCATCCTGCATTCATTCGTTAGTACATTTGCATTTACATTAAGCATCCTATCAAGCATTTTATTCATTCCATATTATAAATGCATCAAAAACACATTAAAAAAAAAACATATCCATACATATTCCATAATGATACATAAACAATGCATAAGTCATCCATACATGGAAAAATAACATAAGTCATAACATGTTGCATCCCATCATATCGATGCATATCATATCATATATCAAAATAATATTGGAGTACAAAATTGGACTGTCTGTCCTAAGTATGGCCCGCAGGCTGACTACAAAATGTCAAACTACATAATGTCTACTATTTGTCTAAGGAGCACGTGCCTCTATCACTGGGTGCTCCCTCTATCCTCCTCATCCCTGCCATGTCTCGCAGATGATGTCCCTCCTGGTCTTGGCTATGGTGGTCTCATAGGTCCACTCACCCCCATGCTGCTCAATGACCTCCGAGAGTGTGCCCTGCTCTCTGTCCTCGATCGTTCCCGATATGAAGGTGCTCTCTGCTCTGGTGGAACTGCACTCTCATATAGTGTCCTCCAATGGCGTATCTCCTCTGCGGTCTCTACCAGCATTTGTCCTAGCTCCCGTACACTGGCATCCCGAATCGACCCAATATACTTAGTGACTCTCTATTCCTCCCGCTGTGCCTGCGCTACTGTTGTATCTCGAGCCGCTGTGAGTCTGGCTATCTTCGCTCTAAACTACTCATGCTCTCTCTCTAAAGTTGCAATGTGATCCTACTGACTCGCTATGATAGCCCTGCACATCTCCATCTCCTCTGTCCTAGCTGTCTCTGGCTCTATGGGTATATCCTGTAATGCCTCCTACTCACCATCCTCATCGTCCCCACCATCCTCATCTCTGTCCTCATCCTCATCCCTATCCTCGTCCTCATCCCCATCCTCATCCTCCTCATCCTCATCATCTCCCTCCTCCTCTCCTGTGAGTGGGAAGTCCTCTTGTCGCCTCGGTACTGGAATATCTGGATCTGTCAATGGCACTGGCCACTGTCGTACAAACCATCTATCATACTCCTCTGTCGTCCCAGCGTCCACCACATCTGACCTCTAATCCCACTGTCTCGGCTGTAGCTGTGCAAAGTCGGCATAGGCTATGTGTGGCTGAATCATACTCCCCCACTGACTCATCTCTCTGTGAGATCGGGCAAAGTGTGCAGTCCTCCTAGGTACATCCTGCCTCTCTCCAAACTGTCGTCTGACTCTCTCTGGTAGGTACAACTCAATTACTCTCTAGCGATTCACTGGTCGCCCTATCAAGTACCTCTCCTGTCTACAATATGGTAGCTCCTCACTGTCATCTGACCATCTAGGGCAATCACGATATGGTCTCCATGTGAACTCTCTCAGTCTGTCTAGCTCATGTCGCCAGTACAATATGTATCCAAAAGGACCGTGTCTCAGTGCTCCTCCATAGCAATACACATATGGTTGATGTGGTACTACCTGTCTATCTGTAATCGATCGACATATGGCTATGTGCTCAAATGCCCATACCTGTAGCAGTGTAACTCCACAGCTCAAAGTCTACACTCCCTGATATGCTATCTGATGCAGTTGAAAATAGAGCATAGCCAATACACATGGTCCCCATGCATACACTGTCCCCTCTGTCGCCATCCACTCCAGCACTCTTCCCCATCCAATAGGGAATCCATGTCCTCGTCTGTCTCCTGCTAGTAGACATGCTATCACCACGGCTATCACCACATATCGTCGATCATACTCTGATGCCATAGTCTCCCAGCCAATCTCCCTCTCGACAATATCCAGATCATCTACGTCACACTCAAATAATCTGCACAATGCATCTCTCCCTGTCACTGGGTCATACTCTATCATCTCTCCATGTATCGGAATGCAGAGGATACGCCATACATCCTCCAGTGTCACCGTCGCCTCTCCGGTCGCCAGATGGAATGAGGAGGTCTTCGAATGCCATCGCTCTGCCAATGCGATAAGCAGTCCTGTGTTTGCCCTAATCTCGGGCATGAATGTGACATAGTATATCCCAAGTCCTACTAAGGTATCTCTCTCTGTGCTCCTGAGTCTATGTCGTAGCATGAAGCAATCTGGTCGGTTCTCTCGTGTGATCAATGGATACTATCGACTCTGCATCACAATTGGGGCAAATTTTGTCAGTTTTACGGTTTGCTCCTACGGGTTGCATTTCCTCATTTTCATGTCTAATCAGGGTGTTTTTCATCTAATCTGACCTATCCTACCCTTGTCCCCTTTTCCGGATCATTTGCATGTCATTTTGACCAAAATTAGGGTTTGCATTGCACAATTGCGCCTGTGTTAGGTAACCTGCACCTGTGTCAGGTAACCTGCACTTGTGTCTCCTTACACAAGTGCAGAAGACCCCACACAAGTGCAGGATTCACCCTACACAAGCGCAGGAGTCCTCTTCTGCATCCCCTGTGGGCCTCGCAATGTCCTGCAAGCAATCAAAATTCATCAAATTGAAAACATGGGTATTTGAGATCCATACTGCTGCTCCTGCATCATCCGGTCGTCTGAATGTGCGTACACATTCGCCAAGGTGATCCGCCATTGGAATGTTCGCCATCTATCTGCAAGTGTCCTTGTCCAGAGCAACAAATCCTTCTCTTTGTCTAGTGCAAATGAGCAATTGTCACTCTCTTGGTCTCATTTATAGATCTTTGTCAGTGCATAGATGGACGTGCACCCTCTCTATCTTATGTTGGTCGCAGTCTTTTGCATCTTCAATTGCTTGTCCTTCATGCATCCAGTATCCGATTGTCAGTCTGTTCGATCCTATCCTTTTTATCGATCAATTGGCCTCTTTTCTACATGTTTCCGGCCAATTCCTCGAGGGGGCATGCATATGTCATTATCATTTTCTGGGGCATTTTCATTACTATTCTTTGAAACAACGCTTAAAATCGCATTGTCTCAAAGAGGGGCAAAATGTAGACACCTAAAAATGGTCAACGCTTGCGGAGTCATACTTTAACATTGGCGCATTGCCTCATTTTAGAGTTTTTGCATCGCATTAACATTTCTCCTATGTTACGCACTTGGTTTTTATCATTTGCGAGCATCGAGTCATTCTTCTACATTCTTTAATCATCTCGCTCTCGAATTTGGTCTTGTCGACAACACTATCCAGTCATGATTTTGGTTGATCTTATCTTATTGCATCAATGTGTATGCTCATTTGTCATCATTTTGGACATCGTCAATCCTAATTAGGGTTTTGTCCTCCTGTCAATCTTGCGATCGATTTGTCATCGATCGTTGTTCTCTTATCAATCTTGTCGATTTATCATCAATCCTTCAATCTTGTTGTTTTAACGATCGATTTGTCATCGATCATTGTCATGTTCGATCTTGTCATTTTGCGATTGATTTGTTATCAGTTGTGGTCATTTTCAATCCTGTTGTTTTGCAATCTATTTTGTCATCAATCCTTGTCCTCTTGTCAATTTTGTCATCTTGCAATAAATTTATCATCGATCGTTGTCTGTCTCAATTATGTCAATTTGGATCAATTAGTCATTGTTCCTTGTCAATTGGCGCATTTGATCAACCAAATCATTTATCATATTGGTCATTTATCAATCCAAAATCAAATCAAATCGAATTAATTATCTTTCAAGACCTAATTCATCTTCTAGGGTTTCGTGATTTAATCATTTAACCTTGTGTGTGTCATTTCTTCCTTTAGGATTAATAAATTGTTTATTTATCCTAAGTCTTCTCATTACAATTAAATGTTCATTTAATTGGCTAATTATTCCTCTTTGTGAATTAATTAATAAATGACAAATTATTAATTAATTTACCTAATTTCATTATTTCCTAATTCTTAATTTCATTATTTCCTAATTCCTAATTTCCACCTATTTTCTAATTTCCTAATTTTAATTTCCACCTAATTAACTTGTCTTTAGTGCTCCCTATTTTTGTGCTTCATGCGTCATACTCTTGGCATAGCAAGATGTCATAGGGTTCTAGTCCTTTAAGCTTTGCATTGGCAATATGTCATAATTCATGACATAGAAGGTGTCATAACCTTCTTCTTTCCACTCAATTGTGCCATTTTTGAAATTAATTGCTTCCAATATCCATTTCATGCTAATTTGTCTTTTCTCCAATTTTTCTATAAATTGGATGATCTTCATCAATCAAGGCTAATTGGTAATCACTTTTGCAATCACATAATCATAGAATCAGATAATGAGAAATAATCACTTCTTCTAGTACTCTTGTGCCACTATCAATCTTGCTTTCACATTAGGTTTGTGCACTTGAAGGTGAGATCCACAAACAAAGGCTATTTGGAGAAGAAAGAAGGACAATGGAGCCGCATGAAGAAGCATTCAAATCTACCATTGGTTTGCATATGTCTTTAATTTTGAATGTTTTGATTTCATGTCTCTATTGAGTGTGCTTAGGATAGATTCATTGCATTCTAGCTTTTTGTGATTAGGCTAAATTAGTTTTTATATGTTTTGATGATTTCCAGATTTCCTAACGTACATTAATTTATTTCATTCAATTGCTTCTGCTCTGTGTTAGGTCCTAGGGGTTTAGGGTTTTAGTTTTAGATCGTTCAATGTTTTATCAAAAAACCCTCTGGTTTCTATTCCTTCGTTACTTTATCCACTTAAGTAATGGGTCTTGGGGTCGTAAGAAGTGTCCCCCCATGTCATTTGCCTAGGCGGTTGTCGAATTAATTGTAAAAATTTATGCCTTATGTCTTTTCTTCCTAATGTTGTCGAGCCCAGTAAGTTGTGCGCAGCTCTCAGGTGAATCTATGGTTTTCGCTATTTCGCTAGGTGAAGTTGCACATGGTTTAAAACCCGTGAAATGGCGAAAGGGAAAAGAATTCTAAATGGTGCGCATTTGGTCTGGTTTAAAGAGGCTTCATCTCGTCCAAGATCCAGTGGCTGGCATTATTTCGCAGCTTGAACTTGCAAGTGAAATACCTTTCGTGAAATGGCGAAAGTGTTTGGTGGGACCCTGTAGCGGAAACTTGCTAAGTGACTAAAAGGTGATCAAGTCTAATCTGATCCGACGATTCGTGCTGTTTCATGGCTGATAGATGCTCGAAGGTTACGCCCTGCTAAATAGCAAAAAGGTTTTTCGGTCTGCGAAAAGGGAGTTTTATAAGGGCATAAAAGATGCGCAAGTTTCATTTGATCTAACGGTTAGTGCATTTTCGCAGGATGAAGATGCTTGACAGTTAGCTTTCGCAAAGTAGCGAAATGACATGGTACTCCAAGCAGATGGTCCAACTAGTTGAGAGGGCAAGCAAGATGATGGCACATGGCAGAGGCCACAAATAGTCAACAAGGCGGGTCTAAGGGTTAAAAGGTGGGTCCCAGAGGTGAGTCATGCCGTGTGATAAGAAATGACCTGGCAGATACAGGTGGCAAGGATGAGGTGGAACCCAGTGTTTTCTCTCAGCAAATGAAAGGCGGACATGTCATTTTGAAAGTGACTAGATACCAAGTGTTTGAAGTTGAGTCAGAGGGCCCACGTCTGCTAGATTCAGTTAAGATTGTTAAGCATCGAGCAAGTCAAATATAATCTTGACGGCCCGCGTGATTTCGCAAAGGTAAAGTGCTCATGTTTTATGCCCTATGAAATAGTGAAAAGGTTTTTGGCCCCAAAGACAGATAAAGCATGAGGTTAAAAGGGGATCAACTCTGTTTTGATCCAAGGCTTGCGTTGTTTCGCAGCTACGAACCAACCAAAGGATATGCTTCGTGAAATAGAAAAAAGAAGAGAAAGTATCTAGATGTCATGCTAGATACTGACATGTCCATGGACACATGGTTTTAGAAGAAGTTGAGGGCCCGCCAAGGTGTAACCAGCGATATAAGGGAGAGACACGTGGCTGATGTTGAACTAGGCTTGAACGGTTTTCTAAAGCTAATGGTTGAGTGCCATGTGGTAGTCAGTAACCAATGAAAAGGCGGTGTAAGTAAAGTAAGCATGAAGGTCTCCCTTAAAGGATGGTAATCTCCGATTTGATCCAACACTTCACATTGTTTCATAGCCCAAAGTTGAAAGATGTTTAAGCTTTGCAAAATAGCGAAAGACCACTAGCAGTCAAGGTAAAGGCATGGTTCATGAAGAAGTCAACGGTTTTGGTAAGAGTAAAACACTGAGCAGTTAGAGTTCCATCTAATGCCTGGTGCAGTTTCACGAAGGAGAAGTGCTCGAAGGATAAAGCCCACGAAATGGCGAAAAGGAAGTAGGGCCCAACGCAAAGGCAAGGTTGTTAAGTCAGTGTAAAGGCTGATTAAGTTTCCTTTGATCGGACGGTTGGCATGATTTTATTTAACGAAACTGCTTGAAAGTTATGCTCTACAAAATAGTGAAAGAGTGAAAGGAAAGAATGTGCAAGAGTGTTGTGACCCATTCGAGAGAAAATACAAATTCTCTCATGAATTCAATTCTGAAGGGACGACCGAAGAATGCGGTATCAATGTCACAGTTAAGAGCCTGGGTACCATATATGATCTCCTATCAACCGGATGAAGGTATCATTATAAAGAAGTGTTGCAGAGGAGAAAATACAAAGCTATTTTCTTCAAATACAGAGCAAGTCAATTCAGTTGCAGAGCGGATTCCTTCGAGCTAAAATCAGGTTTTCTTATACTCTTGTGTGGCAATTTCTTTGTGGTGTGTTTTAATTAAGGTCTTGATTTGTCATAGAACCAGTCGGGGATAATATTTTAATTGCTTGCATATTTCAAAATGGCACCTACGAGAGAATTTTCTGGGAAAGTTAATTACCAAGAAAGGGCCATTTGTGATGATTTTCTTGAGCAGTTGACATTGTCGACTAATCAGGCATCGAAAGTAAAAGAATTAGTGCATAGAGCTCCTCATTTGAAAATAGGAGAAGGGTTATATGATAAGGGTAATTGGTTGAGAGATCCACAAGTTGGGTTGTCTGGGTTGGGGTTATTCAAAGTTGGATTTGGAATGAGAAATTCTCTAGCCCCACAAAATAGCATCTGGGAGTTAGATGTAGGGAAGTTGGTAGTTCCAAGAGTATTCATGGATATGGATCTATTGACTCAAATAGCACATTATTATGATCCAGTCACAAGGAGCATTAGGGACATAAATGGGAAAGCCCTTATTGAAATCAATAATGAAGAATTCAGAAGTGCTTTTGGGCTTAATGAGTTTACCAATTTTTTGGAACCCATTAACTTCAAATCATTAGCTTAAGTATGCAGTGCACAGAGGAACCACCTTAGAAATGGGCCTCTTAAAGAATTTTTTATGAAAATAGGTGGGTTGACAGTTGTAGGACCCAATAGTGAAGAGCCCTTCTCATTGAATATGTTCACCCTTAGAGCTAAGGGAATGTATTGGTCACTTTGCCAGATTTTGGGAGAGGATGCTGAGGCAAATATGCCTAATCATTACATGCTAATGATTGCTCAGATTTTGAATCCTTCTCTTGCATTAACTTTTGATTATGCTTCTTTTATTACTGATGCTATCCATGGAGGATTGATAGGAATAAAGAGTAGGAAGGTGGATAGGCCTTTTGGATGGTATTCACTCATGCATCTATTTTTATTCAAAGGTGGTGATTACTTTGCAAGTGGAATGGACCTCATAAAAGAGAAGGATAGAGAAAAAATGACAGTGCAACTATGGAGTACAGTGTTGTCATGGGACAGAGATGATGTCAGTTTCTTAAAATTTCATAAATGTTTTGCATCAAAGATTAGGACTCTCCTCTACTCAGAAAACCCAAGAATCCCCAAGGTTCTTTTGGAATTTATTAGATCAAAAGAATTTGCAGAAAGTATAAAGATTGTTCATAATTGGGATGATATTTACTTATACCCTGTATCCATAGTATTCAGAGTTTTTGGTTTCAGAGGCACTCCATTCTTATTGCCCTACCAAGTCCCTCTCAAATTGGGAATTGTAGAATTCCACAGATAAATTGGTAGTGTGCAAGAGGAAGAACTGATAGGTAGGGGTAAAGGGACTATTTTCCCTACGGTTACTATAGCCCACCAATTTGTAATATCCAAGGGAGGTTGGAATTGTTTTGAGGATTTTCTCAAACCTTATCATTTGTCAACTACAATATCCAGGTTTGTCAATCTAGAAGACTTCTTCAATGGCATGTTTAGAAAGATAGCAGTGTGCAGAGGTAGACCCCATCAATTTTAGTTTCCTGAAGACCTCATTAGAAATGAGTGTGATCTAGATGACCAAGAGCTGAGGAAGGAAAAATGGGTGGCTTATAAGAAAGCCTTAGATTTTGTACATTAGTTTGATGCCAGCTATGACCCATTGTCTAGCTTTTTCCCTTTTGAGGAGAAAATAAAGTTCCTAATTGTTTGCTTTGAGGATGTAATGTAGAATATGAAAGAAAAAAGGGAGGTTGTAGTTTAAAAAAATCCTTAAAATGTAAGAATGGTTCTAAGTAGGTCTGCCCCTACTAGAGCAGTCCCTCCTGGTGACTATGCATTGCACACGAAATCTAATTATAGTGTACTGATGCCTACAACAGGGGAGCCCTTTACCTCCAAAGGAAAGAGGAAGATACAAGATGTCATTGACATCCAAGAGAGCCCAAAGAAGCAGAGAGTAGGAAAAGAGATACAATCTGATACACCCTTGTACTCTCCATCCCAATCCCCTATTCATATAGGAGATGAATAGGTAGCAGGTGAACAACTGATATAGTTAGACAGTCTAGGATAAATAGCCTACACTTATGATGAAGTGGAAGAAGGAATGCTAGAAGAGCCCCTACCGCTGACATGAACATCACTAACAATGAATTCAAGGGCTAGGAGTGAGATCCTGAGATCAAGCAGGCCAGTGAGGACTTCTTGGCTGACAACAATTTTGTTACATCAGGAGCATTTATGCAATTTTTATGGAAGCAAAATATAGACAAATACAATGCAAGATGTGAGAAGAGAAAAGGTGAGCAGCAAAAGATCTAGCTTTGGTGGAGGAGGAAATAAAGAAAGAAATGATGGATGAGTTTAAGACCATCACTCCTGAGCAAGGAAGAGATATGGTGGCACAAGCTGGAGTACTCATTCTCCCTGAGTGGGACATAGCAGATGCCTTGGTATTGGAGGCAGTGAGAAAAGAAACCAAACCCATGGAGGGAATCACTTTTAGCAAAGATAATGTTGCACTTGTCATGTGGTCTCTCAAGAGAGATGAGAATAAGAGAAGTAAGGACACCCCAGGGTCAAGCTACCTTGGTGCAATGATAGTGAAGAGAGTGCAGAACATAGGGGTTGTGGAAGCTACTAGCACTATGCTAGAAACTGCAAAGTTTAGTTTTGTACTAGCAGAAAGGAAGGCTAAGGAAAAAGAAGACCTCCAACTCAAGTTGGAGACAATTTTTAAGGCTTATAACAGTGCTAAGGAAGAGGTAAGAGGTAGAGATAGCATCATTGCTAAGCTACAAAGCCAGTTGATAGGACAGTACCATCAAGGTGAGTCTTCAACACTGATGATCTCCTCTTCTCCTGCAAGACCTCCACCTACCAACCCTATCATTGAGTTCCCACCATCTCCAGCACCTTCTAGTTCTCAAATGGTTGAGATTACTCCTCAAGAATTAGAGAATTTAAAACAGGCTCAGGCCTTGTATGCAAAGAAGTATGAAGAAAGAGTAAGGGCTACCATTTCAAGTTTTGCAGTTACCTATTTTTGACAAGTGGAAGCCTAGAGAGAAGGACTTGGAGTCTATTTGTGCATCTTATGATGAACCAGGGGCCGATCCTATCATCAAATCCACTTGTGATACCACCAAGGATCTAGTAAAACTGGCAGGATGGATAGACAATGCTGACAGGAAAATTAACTTGTATAAAAAGGAGTACACTGATCAGGTTTTTGAATTGATTCCAGGAGTTTTTGTCAGCCCAAATCAATTAAAGGACAAACAAGTGTGGCTTAAGGAATTAGAGGCCAAACTGCCAGCTAGAATAAAAGGAATTGTTGACTTAGATGATGCTTTCTTTTTTGTTGTAACAATTCAAGAGATAGAGAGAATCAAATCTCATTACGGTTTTCTCAATTCAGAGGTTAACAAGATGAGAATTCATGGAAAAGGTTAACCAAGGCTAAAGAAAAAGTGATTAATTTTGTGTGGCCAACTGATGATGTGTAAAATGAATGGACAAGAAAATATGCCATCCAGGATGTTGAGCAGTTAGAGGGCGCTCTTGAACAGTTAGAAGAGGTTGCAACTGGACAACAAATAGAAGAAGCTGCAGAGGTCGAAAAGGACTTGTAACCGTATTTGTAAAAGATTTGGTAACTTCTTCTAGAGAAGAAATGATTGTAACAAATTCTCCTAGGAAAGTCCAAAGCTATGTGCATCCATATTGTTATAAATAGGTACCAGGACTAGTGGAAAAATGATCGCAAAGAATTGTAAGAAAACGTTGCAGAAATTTATCGGAGCTTTTCTAAGTTTATTGGAGAATATTTGAAAGTTTTTGTAATACTTTCTTGAAGATAATATCAATATACAAACCATCGATTTTGAGTAAAAACTTTGTGTCATCTTCAAATGTGTTTGCAATTGTTTACTGTTTCATTTTGAATAATCCAGGGTTATTTTGTTTGAATATGGGTTGTAAGGCAACTTTCAATAGATGTGTTTGCTAGCTTTTCTCTTTAGGAGGGAAATTAAATATGCGGGGATCACTTCTACCAGTAAATTCTTTGTGAGATATTTTGAATCTTGATTAGCATAGTTTACTTTGGTATGCATAAATTCTTATATGTGTCGGGCATATATAGGGATCAACAGAAGCTAAGCCAATGGGATGTGTAGAGATATTTTGTTTGGGGAGTATTGTTTGAATTTAGATGACTCTGTGACCTTGGATAAGGCACTGGTATAGGTCAAGGTTGTCTATTACATGTTTTGTAGGTCAAAATATTTAATATGAGTATAATTTTCATTCCTTTGTTTCAGTTAGTTTTAAGGTGATTAGATCCACTGGTTTTCTAGACTGGTTTGCTGTGGATTTATCTTTTGAAAGTGTGAATTTAGTTCACAAAGGTATACCCGCTTGGACTCTGAGTAGGTTTGAAGTGTAGAAGGTTAAATCAAACCTTTTCATATGTTGTCCTAAGAGTTTCCTTCCCTTTAATATCTCTTCTACACAAAGTTTAACCATTTTATTATAAGGATGTTGAAGTGAATCGGATTTTGAAGACAATAGGTAGAATAGAGTATTACTCCACCGGTAGGAGATTCTTCATCTAACTGAAAATAAACCTTTTGGGGGTATTGCAACAAGTTGAAAATCATGCAAGTTTACCCTCAGTTGATGGTGAGAAGATGAACTTCTTCTTTAATGCCAGATGTGTTAAGTTTCACTTAACCGATAGGCATTTATTGTGGTTGTTGGAAGAAAATACATTATAAATCAGTTTTTTCCCTCTTTTTCATTCACTGAGCATTCAAACTTTCAAAGAGCACAAAAATCCCAAGTGAAAGCATCCTTAGCAAGAAGTGAAGAAAGTTCTTTCAAGCATCCAAACCTATCAGGCAGATTAAGGTATTTATCAATGGCTTCGTCCTCTGCTCCAGAATTTATTGCAAACCCTATTGTTATAGAGGTAGTTAAACACCCTAGGATAGTTTTTAAAATCATCCCCGAGGTAGCGAAATAAGACAATACCCTAGGGGATTTTTCAAAAATCCCTAGAGGATTTGCATATGTAGAAGACCCTAGAATTTACATACATTACCACATTGAGGAATTAAGTTCAGAGAAAATAATGAAAATGTATAAAAATGTTATTTGTGATGAAAATGGAAATGTGAAACCCGAACATAAGGTTATTGAAACCCTAGGTTTTGTGGAAATCCTTGACATCCGAGAATTTCCTAAGGAAGTTGTAAGGATTGTGCTTAGTAGAGTTCATGGTGAATTCTTTTGGCTAGACTCTATTTACAAAATCACTAAGGAAGCAGTTAGGGCAGTGACTGGCTTACCCTCCACCAGTAGCAGGCTAGATAAGACTAAGAAGGTTTCAAATAGCACAGTGATGACATTAACAGGAGCAACCTATGACAACAAATCCCTGAGATTGAATGATGTAAAAGACATAAATGTTAGATTCCTAAGCATGATCTTAGGATATAAAACCACACATGCAAACCAACTGAACTCAGTTTCCAGTCTATATATTAAAAGTCCATATGATATGGTTAATAGTGATGCAAAGATAGATGTATGTGAGTGGTTGAAGGATGAATTAATAGACAATCTGAAGAAGATAAAAGGAGACAAGAAAGGTACCTTCTATTTTGGCAATCTTCTTGTATGCTTAATGCTATATCTTACAAAAGAGGTTCTTGGTATTGGAAAGAAAGAATTTGGTTATGACATATCGGTAGGCAAACAACTATTAGATATCTTCACCAGTATTGGTACAGACAAGGACAACAATATCATTGAGTATTTCCAAGCCTTTAAAGCAAAAATGAAAACAAGATAAAGGTTACTACAAAGCATTGTAGACAAGTATGAGAAAGAAATTTGTTTTGTAATTAAGAAAGATGAGATTTGGATGGAGGCAGTTCTTCCTAGAATGGTTTGGGTGACAAAAATGTGATATGAGGCTGATGTGAACATAATTGAAACATATGCTAAAGCCCTACTTGAAGCCCCTAGAGAACCGGAATAATTTTTTTTTGGTAATGCTGAGACAATAGAGAGTGGTGTGTAGACACTAAAATAGAGGAAGAAAAGGGAGAAATACATCACAAGTGAAACCAAGCAAGTGAAAGAAATAAAAGAAAACATTATGAATATCACTGGTATCAAGGAAAGTGACTTAGAAGGGTTACAATCAGAGGCTCATCTCTGACCTGTTGGAACTTCATCGGATAGTGAAATTTTTGTTGAATTCAAAAGAGTAGATAGGAAGATAAAACCTTCACTGGTACCCTCTCCTACACCCAAGAAGGCAAGGAAGAAACAACAGACAATGAGGCCACTAGCTAAGAAGATGACACCTAAAAGGAAAAAGCAAAAACAGGTTATTCCACCATTGGACAACTTACTGAATGAGATAACAGATGATGGTAACCTATCCAATGTAAGAAAATTGTATGATACATTCACAAATGAGGAGAAAGAAAGCATAGAGAATAGTATCATCTTACATCTTGATATTTATAAGAAAGTTTTAATAGAAGTTGTAGATGATTTGCCTAGTGATTTATATAGGCGGTTAGATGCTAAGAGGTTAGCAATTATGGAACTTGATAAGAAAATCAAAATTGAGAAACTAATTGATGTTCATCCAGTAAAATCAATTGAGGAAATTGATGAATTAATCAATGAAGCTATCAGAACAGTCTTTGCAAGTGGACACCGACATGTAATCCTAATGGCCGACAGAGTAAATGAAATTGCAGAAGAGACAACTGATAAATGAGACATTTTCTTTGTTGAGAAAGAAAAATAAGAAGAACTGAAAAGACCTAAAACCTTCAAGGTATATCAAAAGAACCGAGACAAAGGAAAAGGCAAGCTAGGTGGACTACCCAATATAAAGTGACAGATAACCTACCACCACCTTCAGTTACTCCACTGGTATAGATAGATGATACACCGGCTATTGAGAATGTGGATACACCACATGAAGATACAAACCTTGAGTCTAAAATTTTGTATACTATGAACATTGACACTCAAGAAGTTAATATTGTGGTTGATAAGGAAAACATAGAGGAAAATAAAAAAGATGTTGCTACTGAGCAACTGACTGATAACATTGAGATTGGAATTCAGGCAGAGCAAGAAGAAAATTCAATTGATCCCTTGGTTAGTGGCATGGTTACTGATAACATTGATGCAAGAATCAAAAAACCAACAGAGACAGAGATACCAGTAATAGGGAATAAAGAGAAACCAATTGAGATACTGGTAGTAGACAATGTAGAGAAACAAATAGAGAAACCAATAGTGGATACCACTAAAAAACCATTAGAAATGTCGGTAGATAACACTGTGAAACAAGTAGAGACATAAGCAGAGAAACAGGTTGATTCATAGGTACACACTAAGACAGTGGCACCGACAACTACTGAAAAGCCAAAACCTTTACTAGTAGAAATGCAAACACAAACTGACCCACCAGAGGTCAAAACAAGCAAAGTAATTGCTCCCACCGGAAGCACTGAGATTGTGAAGGTAGTGACAGTTCTGATACTTAATATAAGTACAGATCCATTAGCCAACAAGATGAGAGGGGGGGGAGTGAATCATACAAACTTAATCATCCATAAAAACATCAAATTCAACCTCGGTAACATATATCAGTCATATAATCAAAAACTGTCAAACATGCAAACTCAGAAGCATATGAACAATATAAACCTCATGACACCAGATTTAACATGGAAACCCAAATAGGGAAAAACCACTGTGGGATTTTGGACCCACTAAGAAATATACTCTTCTAGAGTATGCTCGGTTAAAAGAAAATCCTGTTAAAGATTACAAACACATTGCTAGATGTGACCCGGTTAAGGGATTTCCCTCAGATCTGTTAGGATTTTCACTTTGTTAGAAGTGACCTTGTCAAAGGATTTCAAACACTCAATCAAAATGTCACCTTGTTAGAGGATTTACATATAAGATTGTTAATTCCACTCGGTTAAGAGATTTCCTATCACTTTCACAAAATAACTGTAATACAATCTATTTGCAACTTCACATCTGAAATGCTAAAGCGGATTCCTATTTGTTCAATACAATCTAGACATATAACTAATCTTGTCTATCTGTTGGGCATCAATACTCTATTATTATAATAGGTCTTCAAGCTTTTGTGCTCAGTAATCACTATGTAGCATCCCTGTGCATACACTTGCCCGCATCCATTGTTTATCAACAGTTCCTTATTTATAAACAATCTTCTAACCACTTAATCTCCTTGATCACATTTCCCATGATCAATCATAGCCATCAGATCTTCAATCTTGTCCAGGTTCATTGTATCTTTCAATCTGAAAATGTTTTACCCTGCCTTAGAACTTGCACAATCACCTTGGAACTTGTGTTAGGGTAATGCGGTTTAATCTGAGCTATAGATCTTCTTGCCGACTTTCCATTGCCTTAGATTAGTTAACAAACTTCTTCCACGGCTTACCAATCATTGATCCGCTCTAGCTCATCAGCATCTTTCATTAAATATCACATGTAAACATTAAATGCATTCTGTTATAGCTCGGTTACAACTCGGTGAATACTAAAATTTACTCGGTAGACATTCTGTCTTCATTAACCGACTGCGATAACCTTAGGGTTTACCGACTAGGTTCCTTGCTTGATAACATAGTATAGTATTAACCTTTACATTTTACAACATATGTATGATGTTAAAACAATCTAAAACATCAAGATCTCATCATTGTTAGACTCGGTAGAGTTGCCCATTGAATAACTTATCCCCTTATTCATCATATTCTTTCCTGTGTCTTTACCGACTTCTTTATAATCTTCATATCATATTTCTTAAGATATGGCAACATCATACTAAATTAGAAAATCAATTTCTTGACATCAATGACAAAATAATAATATTAAGATAGTAAAACATCTTTAATCAGTTATGTCCATAATCATCAACAACCTTCTCAATATCCTTGTAACATTGCCAACAATCTCCCCCTTTGGCATTGATGGCAAAACCAATTGATTTGACCTTTACAAATTCGGATTGCTGTGATTCTGAAATGCTGAAATGCTCTCCCCCATACATCAGGCTTCTCTTCTGTTTTCAGTCTTTATTTCAATCTATAGTCTTTTCTCTATCTTCTCAGGTCTTCTCCCCTTTTGGTAGATCTTCTCCTTCTTGGTCTTCTCCCCCTTTGACAAAAATGCCAAAAAGAATAGAACTAAAACATAATTTCTATCTGTAAGAAGTTATTTCTTGCTGTTGTGTATCAACTGAGTCTCGGTTAGAGCATTTGTTTACAATTCTTGTTCCCTATATCATTTTTTGTATTATCCCAGTATTATTTCCAGTACACTTTCAGAAAAACATTCTAAAGTGTATCACTCCAGCATCAGCTCCCCAAAAGATATTCAATAGAGTCATCAAAGTGATGCTTTCACTGAACTTGGTCAGTGAGTATAAGATAGGGGTAGGACCCCTAACTTACTTTTGAGATATTCAAAAGTGTCCTTTGGTAGTGGCTTGGTGAAGATATCAGCTATCTGCTCCTTTGTGTTAACATATTCCAACACCACTTTCTTCTCTTGAGCTATGTGCTTTGTCTTAGAATGCATAACAGGGTTCTTTGAAATATTAATGGCACTAATATTGTCACAGAATATAGTTACTGGTTCAGTAACTTTCTCATTTATACCTTCCAACAGTTGTTTGATCCATGCAATGTTGGTACAATTTAGTGCTACAGCAACTTATTCAGCTTCGACTGTTGACTGAGAAACACATCCTTGTTTCTTGCTAAGCCAACTTGCTAGTCTTTCTCCTAAGAAAAAGGCTCCTCCACTTGTGCTTTTTCTATCATCAATGTTGCCTACCCAATCAACATTAGTATAAACTTTTAGATCAAAATCATTTCCTTTATGATATACTAAGCCATAATCTTCAGTGCCTTTCAAGCATCTGAAAATTCTTTTGATTGTTGTCATGTGAAATATGCAAAGAATCTTGCAACAATACCTACTACATGTGCTATATCTGGCCTGCTATGAACAACATATTGTAGTTTTCCAATCATGGATTGGTAGAGTGTCTCATCAACAGATGCAGATTCATCATTCTTTGATAGTTTACAAATGGTAGTCATAGGAGTACTTACTGGCTTTGAATCCTCCATTCCAAATTTCTTCAATATTTCCTTTATGTACTTGGATTGAGTAATGAAAATCTCATTTTTCATTTGCACTATCTGTAAGCCTATAAAATACTTTATCTCACCGATTAATGACATCTCAAATTCTTTGCTCATTTCATTTCCAAAGTTCTTGCATAAAGAGTCATTTCCACAAAATATAATATCATCAACAAATATGGCTGAGATTAGTATTCCATTTTCATCATTCTTCATGTACATGTTGTTGTTCTCACTTGTTCTTATAAAACCAATCTTAATCAAATAAGAGTGCAATCTTTCATACCATGCTCTAGGTGCTTGTTTCAGACCATATAAAGCTTTGTTCAATTTACATACCTGATCTTTATTATTGTCATCAACAAATCCTTTAGGTTGTTCAATGAAAACTTCTTCTAATATTCCATTCAGAAATGCAGACTTAGACATCCATTTGATATACCTTGAAGTTTTTGAAAGAAGCATAAGCCAACAATGTTCTAACTCCTTCAAGTCTAGCAACAGATGCAAAAGTCTCACCATAATCAATTCCTTCTTCTTAGGCATAACCTTTGCAAACTAATCTTGCTTTGTTCCAAATGACCTCACCTTTCTCATTTAGCTTGTTTTTGAAGATCCACTTTGTACCGATTACATTTTTGTCCTTCGGTCTTGGGACCAGTGTCCATGTGTCATTCTTCTTGATTTGATCAATCTCTTCAGTCATAGCATTTATCCATTCTTCACTGTTAACTGCCTCTTTCACTATTCTCGGTTCAAATTCAGATATCAAACATGTGTTCTGTCTCAGTTTGTTCCTTGTCATCACTAGATCATCCTTATCTCCTATAATCTGACTTGGTGCATGGTGTCTTCTGACATACTTGGCTAATACAGGCTTGGTAGGCTCTGTATGATCTTCTTCATCACTCGATAACTAGATATTTTCTTCATTTTCTTCAACAGTTATCTCGGTAGGACTTCTTGGTTGCACATAGACAAATTCATCATAGTCTTCCAGTTCTTTGGAATTCCTTTCATCAGTTCTTTTTGCAAATTCATCAATTTTCACATTTGCACTTTCTACTATTTTGTTAGATGATCTTATCAGACATTTAAATGCTTTTCTTCTAGAAGAATATCCTAGAAATGTTCCTTCTTCACTTTTCTAGATCAAACTTGCCATTTCTATCATCTTTATGAACATAGCATTTACTTCCAAAGATCTTAAAATAACTTACATTAGGTTTCTTGCCATACTAGATTTCATAAGGTGTCTTCAAAGTACCTTTCTTCAATTGAACTTGGTTCAAGGTGTAAACAGCTGTGCTTATTGCTTCTCTCCAAAATGTTTGTGGAACCTTCTTCTCAATCATCAGTGTTCTAGCACAATCCACAATAGATCTGTTTCTTCTTTCAGCTATTCCATTCTGTTGTTGAGTTCTCGGTGTAGAGACTTGTCTTTTAATACCATGATCATTGCAAAATAGGTTGAACTCGTCAGATGTGAACTCTCCTCCTCTATTTGATCTAAGACATTTTAGTTGTCTTCCTGTTTCATTTTCAACTCTAGCCTTGTACCACTTAAACATTTGAAAAGCTTCTGATTTTTATTTTAAAAACATTACTGACATCATCCTTGAATAATAATCCACAAATAATATGAAATACTTATCACCATAATAACTTTGAACTTTCATAGGGCCACAAAGATCAGTGTGCACAAGATCTAAAATTCCCTTAGAAGTGTAGGACTTACTTGTAAAGCTTGATCTTTTCATCTTACCCATCTAGCATCCTCAGCACATAGCATTCTTAGGTTTTTCAAGACTCGGTAGACCTCTTACTCTGTGCTTCTTACTTATCTTGATCAAATTATCAAAATTAATATGACAAAACCTTTTATGCCATAACCAGGTGTTATCAATCTTTGCATGCAAACACTTATTGTGAGTTGAGTCAAGGTGAAATGTATTACATTTTGTTTGTGTCCTAGTAGCAGCTAACTTTCCATTCTTGTCATGAACTTTGACAATTCCTTTCTGAAACTCTATTTGGTAACCTGTGTTGTTTAGTTGTGCTACACTCAACAGATTGTATTTCAAACCTTCAACCCAATAAACATCATTGCATCTTGCTTTATCAAGAAGTGTTATGGATCCTTTACCTCTTACTGGACATGGTGCATCATTACCAAATATAACATAGCCTCCATCATAATCTTCTAACATAACAAACTTGTTTTTATCTCCTGTCATATGATGTGAGCATCCACTATCTATAATCCAAGAATGATTAGTGTTTATGTGAGATATTAGGGCTTTTTCTTCATACCTTTCTTCATCTAATCCATCCTTGATAGCCACATAAACAACTTCCTCTGTATCAGTCTCATCTGATTTATCATCTTCAGATTCCTCATCAACAATTAAGCATGTCTTTCTATCTCTTCTTCTGAAGTCTCGGTGTCCTCTGTAATGATTATCTTTCTGTCTATCATCTCGGTAATCTCTCTTTTCAGTGAAATCTTTATTAGGACAGTTAGAAGCCATATGTCCAATCTTATCATAATTGAAACATTTCAAAGGTAGTTTTCCTTTATACTTACCTTTTCCTCTCGATAACCTTTTGGCCAATAGTGCTTCAAACTCTTCTTGCTTTCTAATTTCTTCATACAGTTTGTGTACCTCCTCCATGTTCTTTTGAAATCTTTCACTTGCTCCACTATGATCTCCTTCAGAGTACTTATACTTTCTTTTATTGTAATCATTAGATTCATTCAGGTGAAAAGAACTAAATGCAGATTCAACTTTATTTACCGATGACCCACTATTATCAAAATTACTTAACTCAAATGCATGTAGCTTACCAATAGTAGCATCCAAGGAAACTAGCATATTAGGTACAGACCTCAATTCATTTATTGCAGAGACTCGGATTGCATAGGCAGGTAGAAGGGTTCTTAACAACTTACTTGTCACATCCATTTCTTCAATAGTTCCTCTTGCTCCTTTGATTTGATTTACAATCTCCTTTAGTCTTGTACTGTACTGGGTTATGTTCTCACCTTCATTCATCCTCATAGATTCAAGTTGTCCTCTTAAACTATCAACTTTTGCTCTTTGAACATGTTCATCTCCTCCATATACAGATATGAGCTTAGTCCACATTGACTTTGCATCATTGCAGCCTTCTATATCATTAAACTCAGAATCGGTCAATGCAGATGTTATTTCAATCATTGTTTGAATATGTTCGTGCTTCACCTTTATCTCTTCCATAGTCAATGGATAGGTGCTCGGTGCAACAAAATCATTCTCCAGATAGTATAAAGCATATTCTTCAACTCCTGATAGATGTAGCTTCATCCTTTTCTGCCATGTAGAGAAACTTGACTTATTCAACTTAGGTGCATCCCTCTTATGCATCTTTGGATCTTTAACTCAAGTGCCTTTAAACTTTCCTTTCAGAGTCCAAAGCTCTAATACCAATTGATAGCTTTGATACTTAATATAAGTATATTATCAACAGTTCCTTATTTATAATTATCTTCTAACCACTTAATCTCCTTGTTCACATTTCCCATGATCAATCATAGCCATCAGATCTTCAATCTTGTCCAGGTTCATTGTAGCTTTTGATCTGAAAATGTTTTACCCTGCCTTGGAACTTACACAATCACCTTGGAACTTGTGTTAGGGTAATGCGGTTTAATCTGAGCTGTAGATCTTCTTGCCGACTTTCCATTGCCTTAGATTTGCTAACAAACTTCTTCCATGGCTTACCAATCATTGATCCACTCTAGCTCATCAGCATCTTTCATTAAATATAACATGTAAACATTAAATGCATTGTGTTATAGCTCGGTTACAACTCGGTGAATACTAAACTTTACTCAGTAGACATTCTGTCTTCATTAACCGACTGTGATAACCTTAGGGTTTACCGACTAGGTTCCTTAGGGTTTACAGACTAGGTTCCTTAGGGTTTACCGACTAGGTTCCTTGCTTGATAACATAGTATAGTATTAACCTTTACATTTTACAACATATGTATGATGTTAAAACAATCTAAAACATCAAGATCTCATCATTGTCAGACTCGGTAGAGTTGCCCATTGAATAACTTATCCCCTTATTCATCATATTCTTTCCTGTGTCTTTACCGACTTCTTTATAATCTTCATATCATATTTCTTAAGATATGGCAACATCATACTGAATTAGAAAATCAATTTCTTGACATCAATGACAAAATAATAATATTAAGATAGTAAAACATCTTTAATCAGTTATGTCCATAATCATCAACAACCTTCTCAATATCCTTGTAGCATTGCCAACAGGTAGTTGGGCAGACATCTAGTACTTCTTTGACTAAATTTAGACCAACCAATGTGACTAAAGTACTTTTGGATTCTATTAAAAAAATAACAGATTTTAATGCTTTGGACTATAAGGAAATAGATGATACAATTCCTATTCTTGAGTTGATTTCACCCAAATGCAATGTAGACAATAAGGATTCTTTGAGTCAGTTAGACACATTGTCTAAATGTATTATCGGCAATATACTGATTATAGACCAAATAAATGAAGAAACATTTAAGGAGAAAATGAAGAAGGAAAAAGAGAAATTCTTTGAGGAAACAATAAATAAGTGCAAGAAACACATTGACACTCTTTTACCAGCACTTAGCACAACAATTATAGAATTCAAGGAACTGTACAAAGACACTTGTAAGACAAATCTTTTGAGAGTGGGTATTGATAAGGAAATCAACAAAGTTAAAAAGGAAATTGATGACATAGTTGATAATATCATTGGTTAATCTAAACCAATATCAGTTATTGAGAAATAAATTGTTGGATTTGAAGAAAAACTAGAGAAGTTAGAGAAAGAGAAGGAAAGAATAAAGGGAAAAGCCAAAGAGCTAAAATGTAGACTCAGTCCAATGTTAGATAACCTCATCTCTCTACGGAAAGAGATCTCTGAGGCACTTATTCAAGGATAGAAGACACCGGAAGAGAAAATGAATCATCTCACCGGTACTATTCAAAGAACAGAGGCAACATTGAAGGATAGTAATAGGTTTATTCAAAGCTTGAATTTGGTTTTAGCAGACTTATTCCAAATTGTAACCAACCGGTTACAAGGTTCAAGCTGAAAACTGCACTCATTTGACAATTTTGGCAACCTTTGTCATTGATGTCAAAGGGGGAGTAGTAGAATAGAGAAAAAATAACTTTCAGAAGAGATCATCTGCTCAGGGGGAGCACACATTTTTGGTAAGATTTTTGAACTTCATTTTTGGGACAGATTTTGGATTTTTCTCATGAGTGTTGCCATCAATGACAAAGGGGGAGATTGTTGGCATTGAACATTCCAATGACAATTGAAGGTGATTGAAGGTGTTGTCATTGATGGAAACTTTGTGGACCTTAAGGTATTCATCTGGTAAAACACCGGTAGGCACAACCACCAGTAGGCACCGACACCCGCATCGACAGGCACCTCACCAACAATGACAACAATGTTCACCGGCATCCCAGATGACAGGAACAAGTTTTGTATTTTGTATTTAATTATAATATCTTTTTGTAAAGCCGACATGGCATATTGTAATAAGACTCATATAAGTATGAGATCTTGTAAATCATAGAACATGTATGTATATATGCATGGATAGAAAAAGGCAGAAGTAATGAGTGAATATTAAGGTAGATTTTGTATAAGGTTATGGTCATAGTATGAGCTTAAACAGGTACTGAATTTGGCATAGAAGATGTTGTTTTGTAGCAGTACATTATATTGGATTCTCATAATCCATTTTGTAAGTCAGTGAAACTTCCTTTTGTATTTGAGCAGTGAGCTCTAGGCAGTTGGCCTTTCTGCATGTGCAAGCACCTTATTGTAAGTAATATCCATTCATTGGCTAGTGAGTGAATATTGTGGGTCACAAATCCCACCGAGGTTTTTCCCACACCGGGTTTCCTTGCCTAAAATATTGTGTTATGGTGTGCTTTCTACGTTGTCTTTATTTTTTGTATTCACACCATTAATTCTTGTTTACTCGTACATTATTTTGGAATGCAAAATACTTAATAAGGTCAGAAATTTTGTTAACTGGTTAGATACTAATTCACCCCCCCCTTAGTATCTTTGGGACTATCATCAATCCTAACACTTTATAGATTCTTAGGGTACTCTTACTTGGCTTGATAGGCCTCAAGCTACTAATATTGAATCTTGTACTTTCATTAAACACCTCAACCCTCTTAATTATTCTTCAATTATCCAACATATTGTTTAGCGTGCTCTTATGACCTTCCCTTACAAAGGCACTTATTCCTCCTTTCAAATTATCATCACCTTTACACAAAAATTCAACTTAACATGAGGAACCTTTCAATATCCTAGTTTATTATTAGCTTATTTTGAAGACTAGGTACTTGAATGATGGAAAAAGTTCTTTTTCCATTTGAAAACCATTATTAAACTTCTTGGAATGCAAAAAATGTAACATCACAAATTGAAACATATTGATGTTATAAGAACGGTATTTATGAGTTGCATACTTAGTACATATATTGTTGTTATAATTTGTGCTTTATTCTTTAATCCAGTCAAACAAGTGTTGATTCTTCATTCCAGTAATGTGATGTAGACAAACAACCACTTGCAGAGCTCTATTTATAGTCTAAAAAATATTCTTCATACAACCATACACATGGGGTTGCACTCATTATTTTGGGTTCTATATTCCTCTAGACATGCCATTATATGAAAAGTGCACCTATAACCTATAGAACTAACTTTCCATGGGCTCTTGATATAAATTTCGATACCATCACAATTTAGTCCCCTCAAATTTAAAAATAAGTCATAGTGATGGAACAGAAACATTAGTCATAGTAGAGATTTTCCAACTAATTGAGATCAAACACCTTAATGATCACTTAACCCTTCAACTAAACCCGTAAGATTAGTTGGATATTGAAGAAAAATATTCTTTTAAGTAAGGGACTAACCACAAACATATGAAGAAATAGAAATAAGACACAAGGATAATAAGGGAAATACATTTACTAAGATCAAACTCATCATGACATCAACTGAAATTCTTAGCATATATTTCTTAAAAATATTACATCACAATCTTGTAATGGTTCCAACAACACAACCCTAAATTTATACTCATTATTTATTGGTTGTAGTAAGGTTGTTACTACAATGACTCCCATACTAACCCTTTCTTTGCAATCAAGTTGTTAGGTACATGGAAACTACCATATAGGGCATGCAATCAACGAGTGTCTCATGCATTTTTCTAGGTATCCTATGTTGGTTTGATGATGACGATATAGTTTTAATAGTTTGATTTTTGACTTTATTTGTGTTGTCATTGATGGAAACCATATTTTTTTAGTCATCTATGTCATTTAAACCAGCTGGTATAGCCTAACCAGTAGTGGAGTCAGTTAGACAACAAAAATGCTAAGTTGTTGTCAACCAGTAAATAGGAATAGAGTGATGATCAAGAAACCAGTACATATGATAGGTGAAGAGTTAGATGTTATGATTTTACAGGAGTGTTGGAGATAGGAACATGTACCTATGTTCCAAACCACATCAGTAGATTCAGTTTATTGAGCAATTTATGGTGGATTTTCCAGTCATAGTTAGGAAGAAAAGAGAACTGGTATAGCAGAGTTAGTTTGATCAGTAATCGGTAGACTTATTGTCATGTTTTTAAGTTATGAATTGTTTTGCCAACAAAATAAAAGTGCAATGAGTGGGAAAATGTAAAAGGTGTCTATATTTAGTGAACCTGGGGAATTGTTCCAAGGTTCTTATTTGACTTAACAGGCTTCTTTAGTAGGTGATGAAAGTGATATGATTTCATGTATCAAGAGAGAGAGTTTGATCGTGTGGTGGAAGAAGAAGTTAGGGTTTGATGTTTATTCTATGATAGAAGTTGAGAAAAAGCATAACTAAATAGGCACATAGGTGCTAACTTCAGATTAGTTGAACTTGTTGTCTTCCTAATAGTTGCAGCAATAAAATCCTCTAACAAGGTCACTCCTAATAAGGTGTGATAGGATCCTAGCAGGTCAAAAGGTGAAATCCTCTAACAAGGTGACACATTAGCTTGTGTTTATAAATCCCAATAACATGGGTAGCTCCTAACAGGGCTGGGTCCTAACATGCCTTATTGTATAGCTCTTAACTGGGCTAAGACACTCTTAATTGGGTGTGCCTCTAACAGGGTGGTTGTATGACCTTAACTGATCAGATCTCTATACTATAGTTAGAAGATCCTTGTGGGTACTAATTCCTACCATGGTTTTTCCCATTTGGGTTTCCATGTGAAGAATCATTGTATTATGGTTTGCATGCTTTATTGGATATTTTCTTATATGGTTATATTTATTGCATGCTTATTGATTTTCAAGTTGGTGAAAGTTGTTATTAGATTTATTAAGTTTTTTCTTGCACTAATTCACCCCCCCCCCTCCTTAGTGCCTTATAATTTTATCAATTGGTATCATATCCTAATTCCCTTAAGGCTTAACTACTTGGGAAGGATCTATAAGGATAACATGGGGGAAGGTTAAATGAGTTACAAAGAGCTTTCAAATAAGCTTTCAGAATCTTAAGAAGCCCTTGGTGAACTAAAGGTCAAGTACAAAGCTTCATTGGCTAAGAGAAGAGAGTTCGCTGAGCAGTTGTTGGAACTCAGTGAAAATAGTTCATCTAAGCAAGAAGCAATTGATACCTTGCCTAATGAGGTGGAAAAGGTGAATGATGAAAAAACAAATCTAAGGAGAGAGTTGGAAGCCCTTACCATCAGGATGAGCTAAGAGTTTGAAGCCAGGAGGACAGTTGAAGACAAAATAAGAGATAAGGACCATGAGATATTTAAGTTGAACCAGGAGATTGGTACCCTACATGCACATCTTCATGAGGAAAAAGAGGAAATACAAGTTGATCTAGACATGGCTATGTCTCTTAAAGAAAGTCTCACAAAGAAGAATGAGGAGCTTACCAAGGAGTTGGCTGATGCTAATGAGTTATTAGCTAAATACAACAAGAGAACTAATATTCTTGATGAATAGATTCAGATGCAAAGGCAAAAAGGAGATACACATGGATTGGGATACACAACCTTTGAACAAGGAGAGCCATCCATTACCAAGGACACCATGCATGAAGCCAAATCTACACCAAAGACCAAGAAGAACACTGCTAAGAGAACCTACAAACCAGTATGTTTTAACTATCATAAGGTAGGTCATATTCTAAAGGTTTGTAGAAGTAGATCCAATACCTTTGATGAATATAGACCTAATGCATATAAAGGCTATAAGCCTAGTACTTTTAATGGATATTGCTTCAATTGCAATAAGTATGGGCATAGAGCTATTGAATGCAGGTCAAGAGTGAACAATCAAAGATATTACATGGATAAGAGGTCTAATGGTGAATGGCAGAGATCTTACAATGACCAAAGGAACCCTACTTGGCAGAGACCTTATGTGAACCAGTATAGTCCATATGAAATGGAAAATAGATGGAATGTGACATATTCAATCTATTATAGCTATAGTCATTTGGCTATGAATTGTTGGAGATGAACTGATAGAGGCAATGATGGACCTTGGAGAGCATCTAGAATGGCTTGTTTCCACTATCACAAACTAGGACACATTGCAAGGTTGTGTAGAGCTAGAATGAATCAATTGGTTAATCAGTCTGTTGACCGAAAAGGAAAGAAGAAGGTAGATGTGGAAGAAACCAGAAGTGAGATGAATAAGATATGGAGGAAGAAAAAGTGAGGAGAAACTATCAGAGGACTCTAATCATTCACCTAGTGTAGAGAAACCCTCACCAAAAAACTAAGCTATGTATGAAGCTTAGGGGTAGCATATTGCTAGATCCATTTCTGGACCCCCTAAATGGTGTGCGGTAAGTCAAATCTGCATGTTTTGATGTAATATGATGTTATGGAGTGTTTTGAGATATAACCGATAAATTGGATGTGATATGTAAACTGATAGTAAATCCTAGGGTTGAACGGTGATTAGGGTATGTTCAACCGGTTTTGCATTAAATGCATTTGGTAAAAGGAAAATAAAAAGGTGTTTTATAGTTTCATTTTTCACTTAGCATTTTTTTTGAGAGCACATTTGGGGAGTGACAGAAAAATAGAAGAGAATTTGATTGCTACTTTGGCAAAGTTGATAGCGAATTGTGAAGATTTGTGGAAAAGTTAATTGGTGGAAGAGAATTCAGATTGGAAACCCTAGCTATGAAGAAGTTTAAAGGTATTTCTTTGTGAATCTAAATTTGTGTTTGAATTTTCACAATGGATATGCCACATATTTTTGATATTAGTGAAAGACCTTGACCAGACTTCAAGAGACATCTTCATAAGTCCACGGAGATAGATCCAATTGGAGCCCTATCTAGTGTACCCTATAGTGTTCTACATGTTCAGGACATTCGGTCTTACATCCATTGCAAACTGGAGGATTTGGGCACATTTTTCATCTTTAATCAATACTTAACACTATGTAATGTACAAGGTTTGATAAAGGATCAATTCAAAAAGGTATCTGATAAGGGTTTTCATCATGCTATAAAATTTCTAGATGATTTTGAAGAAGAACATGTGAGATATGTTTTGGGTAGGATTCATGATCAGTTTATATGGTTGGAAAGACCACACAACATTAAAAAAAGAGGCCATCCATGTTGTCATTGGATTATGGGCCACTGGTGAAGTCCCTATTTTGAGATCAAACCCAAAGGATGAGGCTATCCAACTGACAAAGTTGAAGTGCGATGGTTGTGCCATGACAATGAATTATATAGAAGATCAAGAAGTGAAGTTTGTATCTATGGTCATTGGCTACAGAGTATACCATTCGAGTCGAATGAATAGAATTCTTGAAGTTGTTATCAACACAGCATACCAGATGTTAACAAACAATGATGATTATGACCTGGAAAAGGCCTTGAGATCCCAACTGGTATTGAACCTTGAATCAATCAATAAGGACAAGCGCTAAAAGTTTAGTTTGGTCAGTTGATTATTGGATTGTTCTTCTATTTCTAGAATTATTTTCCCGATATAGATGATATCCAATGGTTTGAGGATACACCGACAGTCTTGAAAATCAAGAAGAACATTAAGATGCTTGACAATGAGTTCACTAATACTATCTAGGGTTACTTCATAGAATTATAGAAGAAAATTTATGCCAGAGAGAGGATACTAGAGAATGTAGTGAAAAGGTATGAAGAATCCATTTATTTTATGGTTGATACCGATACTTGTCAGATGGAGGCTGTAGATCCAAGGATTTCATGGGTCATGCCTATGGGGTATGAGGTAGAAGAAGATGTCTTGATGATTTATGTTGAACACCTCCTATCTAAACCAGTAGATCCAAATGAATCTAGGTCTAGCACATTCAAATAAAAATCATTACATGTACATGTTGAATTGGCCAAACCGGTAGTGGCCAAAAATATCAAGAAAGAGGTTGAGGAATTTGCAGTTGCACAAGGCTTCACAAAGGAGATGATCGATGAAGCAAGAACTAGATTTGAAGAAAGGAAGGCAGGAACATCTAGTGTCTCCATCGGTAGACAAGCTAGGAGTGCAAATGTCAAGAAGGAGAAGCCCCCTCCTCCTCCAAAGATACAAATCAAGAGAAAATAAAAGGAAGGGAAGCCTGAATCACCTAAAGTCATAAAAGCTACAAGAAAAAGAAAGAAAGAATAAGCACACAGAGTTTTTAAGGATGTATAAAGGGAAGAGATGGAGGAAACCGAATTAGAAGGCGGTAAGATAGAATTGAGGGCAAGTGGCAAGAATTCTAAAGTGGTTGGTTCACCCACTGTCAAAATAGTTAATCCATAGGTAACTAAAACTACTTCTCTTGAGAAATTATTGAGTAATATAAGGAAGTGTGGTATAATGATTGGTGTACATATGTAATATAAGAATTTTGGTGAGGAAGAGGACAAACAAATTGAGGATTCGGTTGTTTGGTTTATGAATCATTATAGAAAAGCATTGATTGAATTACAAGGACAGATACATGATTCTTTGTATAGCAAATTGGAATCTAGATGGCAGACTACAATTAAGAAGGATAAAGAAATAATAGAGTATGTATGTACTCGGGCAGTAAATAAGCGTAAATTGCATAATCAGATATCAAAGAGAGAATCACAACTCTAATATAATAGAATAATGCAACATCAATTGAATTGAAATAATGATCTATTTAAAACTGCCTCAATTGAAATAGCAAGGCTTCCATTGCTCATATATATTCTTGGTGATGTAGGTGGCTCTCAAGTATTGCACTTGATTTCCTGCATAAGATAGACTCTGATTCTATGATTCTATCTTGAATTGAGAAAATGATGTTTGATTTATAGATTTTCAACACAAAGGTGGTGAGAAAAAGAACTCAAGTGTTGATTGATAGATAACTGAAATTGATTAATCAATTAACAGACTTGATTGATTTGTTAACTCAATAGATTGATCAGTGAATTGAATAGACTGGCTAGTAAACTCATTTGATTGATCATTAAACTGAATAGACTAGGGAGATGACTGAATAGATGGATTAGTGGATTGAATTGATTTTGAGTTAAAAAGGATGACTGATTAATCAGTTCTGATTTAGCATATGTTGTAGGAATTTGAAATTGAATTTGATTTTCATTTTCAATTTGGATTTGAATTTGGTCATTCGAATGGTGAAATGCACATGAAATTAACTGAAATTTTGATTTCGTGAAATGTGAATTTGATGATTTGAAATTAGATGAAATGAAGTGAAATTCGAATTTGGGGAAATATGAATTTCAGAGAAATGAAATTAGATGGAATTATTTGAAATTTGGATTTTGGGGATTTGGAATAATAATTTTATTAATATAAATAATTTAAATTAAATTATTTAAACATTAGAAATAAGCTTAATTAAATAATAAAGATTATTTAACTAATGAATAAATCACAATTAATTAAATAATTAGTATTTGAAATAAGGTTAACTGATTAAAATGATTTGAGAATAGAAATAGAATAATTAGAAGTGTTGAAGGGTGATGATTAGAAGAAATAGTTAGTTTAATCAAATAATTAAAGAATTACTTAATTAATTAGACAAATAATTAGTATATGATTAAAGAGGCATTTTTAGGTGTCTACATTTTCCCCTCTTTGAGACAATGTTGGAATGACGTTGTTTCAAAGGAAACAAAAATAAAAACTACCCTAGTATGCCTTGGTGATGCTTAGGGTATAAATATGCCCCCTCAAAAAAAGTGGTCAGATAATTGTGGAATGAAGACCAGTTTTTCGGAAATGTGCTAGATAGTGATAATATGAATTTTGAAATGGATTCAATCTCATTTGATATGTTTGCAACTGCATTGAAGTTGGAAGGGTCCACGGGAGTTATGTTGAGAAAAAACCCTAATTTTTGAGCTTATAAATTGAAGATTGTTGTTGATTTGACCTCATTTGCACTATTTTGTTTTGCAAGAAGTCCTTAAAGCTATTAGTGCTTTCAGCGTCCTTGGAGCAAAATGGTAGGTCACAGATTGAGGCTTCATTTATCCGAGTGAGTACGGTCTTATCAGAGACCTCCTGACATTGGTGGCATGGTCAGTTGCATGATTTATTGCTTGTTTATGCCTATTTTTTCCAAATTTTCAATCGTTTGATGATATGTACTATTCTCATGAATTTTGTGTTGGCATTCTACACTCTTATGAGAATGGTTTATGAGAATGATTGTGTTGTCATTGATGGCAAATTGATTGACAAACTGATAGGCAACCGACTAGCATTCACCGACATTAAGATTTCTACATACACCAGCAAGCACTGACACTGGCAGACACTTTTACCGGCATTCAGATTACATCAGCAATAGTATACCAGCACTCAAGCCGACATGGAAATATCTTTTATTGTAATATAATTATCTTTTTGTAAGCTGAATTGGTATATTGTAAAAGACTCATATATGTATGAAGTCTTGTAGGTCATTTTGGTGTGTGATGAAAGAGGAATGATATGATGCAAAATTGATAGAAGAATTTTGTATAAGGACAACAAGGTTTTGGTTATAGACTGAGCTTAAACCGGTACTGAACTTGGCATAGTTGATGCTGATTTGAGAAATAGATTGTATTGGATTTAATCATCCATTTTGTAAGTTAGTGAGACTTCTATTTTGTAGTTGAGTAGTGAGCTTTAGGTTATTGGCCTTCCTGCATGTGCAGGCCCCTCATGTAAGTAATATTTATTCATTGGCCAGTAAGTGATTATTGTGGGTCACAAATCCCACCGAGGTTTTTCCCACACTGGGTTTCCTCGTTTAATATCTTGTGTTATGGTGTTTTCTCTATGTTGTCTTTGTTATTCTTATTTATTGTATTAATTCTTATTTACTGGTACACTGTTTTGGGATGCAAAGTTTTAAATAAGTATAAATATTATGTTAACTGGTTAGACACTGATTTACCCCCCCCTCTCAGTGTCTTTGGGACTGTCATTGATTCTAACAATTGGTATTAGAGCTTGGTCCTCTATTTGAAAAAGCCTAATAGCTTGAGGAAGATTCTGACACTAGTACAGATGGAGAACTTAAGAAAATAATTGGAAGGAGCTCTTGAAGATTTTGATACAAAGAAATTGAATAATATCAAACTGGAAGATGATCTGAGGATTGCACAGGAATTCATTAAAGGACTTTATGAGAACTTTGCTATAGCATAAAATAAAATAAAAGAACTTCATGAGAAGATGCAGAAAGATGATGATGAAAAAGAAACTCTAAAAGAACTTGCAAACAAGTTGAGACAAGAAAACAATAATATGAAGAATGAAATGCAAGAGATGACCATGAGGTTATGTAAAGATATTGAAGATAGGAAGAAGAATGAAGAAGACTTGACTAGGAGACCTAATGATGCTGGAAATAAAAATTTGAGACTTAGTCATGAAAATGATATGCTGAAGACAGATCTGATTCACATGCAACATGATAAAATTGAGCTTATGAGACAAATGGGAATTCTAGAAAATGAGTTGGCTACTGCTAATAAAAACAAAGACAAATTCAAGAAAAGTTTAGAGGAGCTTGATGACATGTTGAAGAGTCAAAAGCCTAATGGAGATACTATTGGACTTGGATTTGAGATTAGAGAAAGTTCTGGTACTACAAATAATCATGATCACAGTAAACTGGTAAGACAACCTAATTCTTAGAAGTTTTATGGGAAATTCTTTAACTGTAACAAGTATGGTCATAGAGAAAATTAGTGTAGACTTAGAAATAATTAGAATATTAATGCACCCACCGATAAATGTTCCAAATGCAACAAAATTGGTCATAATTCAAAAAATTGCAGAATGAATGTGAAATGCTATGTTTTTGGAAGATTTGGGCACTTATCTAATCAATGCAGAACACAAACCGGCATAGGATATGGAAAGGCTATTCAGAGGAATAATGTAACTTGTTATGTTTGTAACAAGATTAGACATATTGCAAAATTTTGTAGAAGACTTCACTAGCTAACAATAAAGGATCCAGTTTGAAAGGCAAAGAAAAGGTAGATGAAGTAAAGAAAGAATTTGCAAAACAATGGATTAAGAAGAGAGATCAGAGAATTGATGAAACTATCTTTGCACCGGTAGAATAGAGTAATTCTCCACCGGTAGGAGATTATTCATCCAACTGAGAAGTAACCCTTTGGGGGTATTGCAACAAGTTGAAAATTATCCATATTACCCTTGGTTGATGGTGAGAAGATGGATTTCTTCTTTACCAACAAATGTTTTAAGTTTTCACTTAACCAACGAGCATTTAATGTAGTTGGTGAAAGATATGTCATTATAAATCATCAAATTTCTCTCATTTTCGACTCACCGAACATTCAAATTATCAGAGAGTGAAAAATTGAGCGAAGGCATTCAAGGAGAAGGTGCGAAGTGATTTCTTTAGACATTAAGAATATTTTCAGATAGTAAAAGGTATTTTTCAATGGCTTCTTCTTCTATTCCTGAGTTTATTGCAAACCCTACCATTATCGAGAACATTAAGAGACCTAGGCTAGTGTTTAAGATAATTCTCAAAATTGCTAAACAAGATGACTCTGTCGGGGCATTTTCAAAAATTCCTAAAGGTGTAGCATTTGCTAAAGATGCTAGGATTTACATACATTGTAATATAGATGATCTAGGATCTGAGGATTTGAATAAAATGTATGATGAGGTTATAATTGATGAGCAAGGAGTTATTAAACCGGATCACAAGATTGTGGAAACCTTAGGTTTTGTTGATATTTTGAACATCCTTATATTCCCTAAGGAGGTCATCAGACTTGTGTTAAGTAGAGTTCATGGAGAGTTCATATGGTTGGAATCGATTTGCAAAATTACCAAAGAAGAAATTAAGGCAGTTACAGGTTTACCCTCATCTGATAGTAGAACCGATAAGACAAAGAAGATTCCCAAAAAAATGGTGACAAGCCTAACCAGAGCAACATCTGACAGTAGATCACTTAGAGTAAATGATATTAAGAATGCAAATGTGACATTTGTAAGTATGGTGCTAGGATAAAAGGCCACTCATGCAAATAGGATAAATTTTGTTTCTAGTCTTTGTATACATAGTGCTTATAAGATGGTAAACAACAATGCAATGATTGACGTTTGTGAATGGTTGAAAGATGATCTTATTGATAACTTGAAAAAGATTAAAGGATACAAGAAAGGCACATTCCATTTTGGAAATCTATTGGTATGTTTGATGTTGTACTTTTCTAAGGAAATACCCGGTATTGGTCCCAAGAACTTTGCATATGACATCTCGATAGGTAAGCAAATTTTGGAAGCTTTCACCAATATGGAATTAGATTGTGAGAATAACATTTCTAAGTATTTCAAGACTTTCAAAGCTAAGATGAGAGCTAGAGAAAGGTTACCACAAAGTATAGTAGATAAATATGACAAAGAAATTTGTTTTTTTATCAAAAGAGATGAGACATGGATGGAGGCAGTACTCCCTAGGACTATTTGGGTCACTGAGATGGGATATGAAGTAGATCTTACAATTCTAGAGACATGTGCTAAAGCTTTACTAAATGCACCTAGAGAACCATCAGAAAAAATCTTTGGTAGTGTTGAGACCATTGAGAGTGATGTAAATTTATTGAAGAAAAGAAAGAAGAGAGAAAAATACATAAGAGATGCTTCTAAGAAGGTAAGCAAGTTAAAAGAAAATGTCATGAACTTAAGAGGTATAATAGCTAGTGAGCTTGAAGGATTACAACTGGAACCACATGTGTCATTGGTTAGGACATCTTCTGGAACTAACAGTGATAAGGCAACATAATTTAAAATAGTTGAAAGGAGGAAGAGAAAAAATTCACCAATGCCCTCTCCTTCACCTAAGAGAACAAGGACCTTGAGAAAGAAACATCAAATAGTAAGGGAACCGCCCAAGAAGTGAACACCAAAGAAGAAACAACAATTGGTTACCCCTTCTTTGAATGATTTGTTGAATGAGATGACTGAAGATGGCAATTTGACTAATGTGCATAAATTTTATAATACATTTAATGACTCTGACAGGCAGAGTATTAAGGAAAGCATTATTTTACACTTGGACATATATAAGAAGTTTGTGATTGAAGTTGTGGATGATTTACCGAATGAACTTTATTGAAGATTGGAAGCAAAAAGGATAGTAGTAATGGAGTTGGATAAGAAATTGAAAACTGAAAAACTTCTAGTTGTACATCCTATTAATTCAAGAGAAGAAATAAATGAATTGATATCTAAAGCAAACCAGTCTATTTTTGTCAGTGGGCACCAACAAGTGAGCTTGATGGCAAGAAGAGTGAAAGAGATTGCTAATGAGGCTACTGATTAGTGGGATATATTCTTTGTGGAGAAAGAAAAACAAGAGGAAATAAATAAGAAGAAAGTAGAAAAGACATTCAAAGTATATCAAAAGGATAAAGGGAAAGGTAAGGTAGGTGGTGTACCTCCTATCAAGATAACTAATAACATCCCTCCACCGGTATAGGACACCCCTCCTCTAACCTCTACTTCACCGGTCCATGAAGCTGATCCTCTGGTCAGAGGTACAGAAGGCATGACTAATGATACAAATCCTGAATCAGAGATACTATTTACAATGAATGTAGATGCAAAAAATTTAAATATAGTGATGGATACTGAGACTACAGAGGTACAAGTGGATAAAGTACAGTAAATTCATAAGGAAATCAATGAAACTGAGCCACCGGTAAAAACTGTTGATACTTAGGAAACTGAACAACCAGCACACACAGAGCAACCGACACCTAGAAAACAACCTGAGGCAGAAGTTCATGTTGAGACCGCTCAACCGACAATTACACATATTGAGAAACCATCTACAACATAAATTCAAACTGAGATAGATCCATCGGAAGGCAATCAAAAGGATATAATAAATGTAATTGGTCTGACATCTATGGCACCAGGCACATCTACAGGTGAATTCAGACTAACCAATATTACTGAAGTTTTGTTGGATTATATTAAAAGGATAACAAATTGTAATGCATTGGCATATAAGGCAATTGACAACACTCTACCCATTTTGAAAATGATTGCACCTAACTGTTCGGTAGACCATGTCAAAGATTCTTTAGGTAAATTGGACACATTGTCCAAAAATATGGCTGATAATGTTATAACAATAGAAAAGGTTAATGAGGATACAATAAAGGAAAGAGTTGATAAAGAGAAAAATGCATTCTTTGCAAACACAATAAAGAATTGTACCGATCATCTGAATACATTATTACCGATACTTAATTCTACAATTTTGGAGTATAAGGAGTTGTACAGAGAAGCATGTAGACCACACCAACTAACTGAGGATATTGACAAGGAGATTGAGAAGACACGGAAAGAAATTGATGACATAGCAGACAATATGATAGGCTCTTTTGGTCTTATGTCAGTTTTTGAGCAGTAAATGACAGTTTTTGAAGAAAAATTGGAGAAACTTGAAAAAGAAAAAGCAAAGATAAGGTCTAAGGCCCGAGAACTAAAATGTAAGTTTGGTCCAAAATTGGACAGTCTTATTACACAAAGGGTAGAATTATCTAGGGCTACAATTCAAGGAGAAAGATCATCGGAGCACCAAATGCACTATCTCACCGGTATGATCCAGTAGACTGAGGCAGTTCTTACCGATAGCAACAACTTCATACAGAGTCTGAATTTGGTTTTTGTAGACATTTTTCAGATTTCAACCAACTAGTTACAAACTTTAAGGTAACATTTTGGTACTCTTTTTGATCATTTATGACATCCTTTGTCATTGATGCCAAAGGGGGAGTAGTAAGGGAGAAAAATGCATGTTTAAGATTTTCAATGGAGATCAATTTCTCAGGGGGAGCAAATATTTTTGAATATCAAATTTTGGATAACAGTTTTTTATTTTTCTCATGAGTGTTGATGCAGAGCATCATGAAAAACCAACCAAGAACCCCAAATCAACCATGGAGTCTCAATCCTAGGGTGCTCAATGACCCAAAATAATCATTAATCTGCAACCCTGATATTTTTGAGGAATCTAACAATATTATTATCAACCGACCAATCCAATATCAAACCTTTCATGTCTTTTATAACCCTTTAAACATTATTCAAGACCCAAACAATGCATTTTGTTGTGCCAATTAATGACAGTCTGATATACCCGTACTCAGTTATTAATAACTTTCCAACCCGACCATATTTTGAAGATCGCTTCAATGATGTTTTATAAAACTAGGTTTCTAAAACCATATTAAAATTTTATAACAATCCAACGGTGGATTTAAGAGTTATGATCTCTGCACCGAGACCGTTTTGACTGTTACAAAAAAAACAAAAATTCTTCATTCCCAGTCCGCTTAGGGCATCATATATCTCATGAAATACTTAACCAATCACATTGAAACTGAATTCATTTGAAAGATAATTAAACCCTATATCAAACACTAAAGTTACAACAATTTAAAATGGTGCATTCAAAATATTTTAGTGAAACTCTCCACAAACCCCAATTTGGAGGGTTTTTTGATAGTTTTCACCAAATCTTGCATAACTTGCTTCAAAATGATTGAAATTAAATGAAACCAAAGGGAAAACAAAGTTAAATCATGTAATTATCATATCCAATACATTTAAAATGGATACAAATGATTTTTCATAAATAAAAATGTGAATGATCAGACTGCAATACCTAGAAAATGATGTGGAGTGTGTAAAAACTTCAAATATTATTCATTTCCTTCCTCCAATCTTATAGACACCCATTGGATTCGACCAAATGATGGTTTTTATAACCACCACACATCCATATGGTAGTTACAACTACCCAAGACCAATTACATCCTTGGTTTGCAACTTTATAATGCAATTTGTGCTTGACAACATTTTTTTGACACAATTGACAATTTAGACATTTTGATAAATATGACCCCTAATCTTTGCGTGGGCACTTGAAATACATTTAGATGGACTCAAAACAAAATTTTACATCCTATTTACCCTTCCATGGGCATATTTTCACAATGTGACCTCCTAGACCATAGTAGGACTCAAATACACATCTTGAGCAAATGTCTTACAATGCTTCACAAAATGACTCAAAATACATTAAAATGACCATATAAACTCAAATATGAGTGAAATGATTCATGGTATGATCTTTAACCTCCTGGTGTATGTTTGAGTTAGATGCTCCTACATCAAGTGTTTCCATCAATTCCAAAGGGGGAGATTGTTGGTATTCTACACTCTTATGAGAATAGATGTGTTGTCATTGATGACAAATTGATAGGAAACCGACTGGCATTCATCGACATTAAGATTTCTACATACACCGGCAAGCACCAGCACTGGCAGACACTTTCACTGGCATTTAGATTACATCGGCAATAGTATACCGGCACTCAAGCTGACATGGAAATATCTTTTATTGTAATATAATTATAATTTTGTAAGTTGACTTGGTATATTGTAAAAGACTCATATATGTATGAAGTCTTGTAGGTCATTTTGGTGTGTGATGTGTGTGATGAAAGAGGAATTATATGATGTGAAATTGATAGAAGAATTTTGTATAAGGACAACAAGGTTTTGGTTATAGACTGAGCTTAAACTGGTACTGAACCTGGCATAGTTGATGCTGATTTGAGCAGTACATTATATTGGATTTAATCATCCATTTTGTAAGTTAGTGAGACTTCTATTTTTTAGTTGATCAGTGAGCTCTAGGTTGTTGGCCTTCCTACATGTGCAGGCCCCTCATGTAAGTAATATTTATTCAATTGTCAGTGAGTGAATATTGTGGGTCACAAATTCCACCAAGGTTTTTCCCACACCGGGTTTCCTCATTAAATATCTTGTGTTATGGTGTGTTCTCTATGTTGTCTCTGTTATTCTTATTTGCTGTATTAATTCTTATTTACCGGTACACTATTTTGGGATGCAAAGTTTTAAATAAGTATAAATATTCCATTAATTAGTTAGAAATTGATTCACCCCCCCCCCTCTAAGTGTCTTTGGGACTATCATTGATTCTAACATTTCACAATTGACTGTCGATTTTGTCGCAATTAATATAATTATCTTGCAATTGATGTAAATGCATCACATGTGAAGTTTTATATTGCATTTGTTTCTTTTGATTTGCATTTGCAAGTTTCGATTCGCAATTGATACAAGTATGTCGTATTTGATAAAATTGATTCACATTTGATACAAGTATGTTGCATTTGATAATATTGATTTGCAGATGATACAAGTATTACACATTTGATAATAAAGGCATTTTTTCTTCTTATTTATGCGTCCTGACAATTTGATGATGTAACTGACTCATTTTTATGTTTTCCAAATGTAGGCACATTATCCAGTACTTCTTGCTAGATAAACAAGGATAGATGGTCTTGATCGATGTCATGAGTTGGATCTAGATGATACTGCTTTTTTATGACAGGTTGGATTGTATTACATAGCGTATTTTCCTGAGGTTACGACCAATAGGGCCATGATTACTACTTTGATTGAGCGGTGGCATTCAAAGACATGTTCTTTTCATCTTCCAACAGGTGAGGCATCCATCACACTTGAGGATGTGTGGTGTTTCTTACACATTCTGATATTTGGTAGATGAGTTACTTTTTATCATCATGATAGTGTTTCATCTTTGTGTACATTGTTCGAGTGTTCAGAGGAGGATCTACATATCCGTGGTCGTTATGAGATTCATTGGGATGATATTTTGATTATGATTATCTCACTATTGTGCTTGGTTGCATTGTTTCTAGATTATTGATTCTTGATAGATGTACCCATGGTTTTCCTGTTGGATGGGGACGAGTCATATATGATTATTATTGATAGATGTGTGTTTGCTTGGGGTCCTTGTCTTCTTGCCACTTTGTATCATCAGATGCATGGGATTATTTACTTGTAGTATAAATTAGCTAGATGTGGCATTACTTTGCTCCAAACATGGGCTTGGGAGCACACAGATATCTTTCATCCTACATTACATATTGATTTAGAGCTAGATCAGCCATATTATTTTTGGTACACTATTGGTGTGAGACATAGGGCATTGGGTAACATCTTGTATTGGTGACATTAGATTGATATCTTATAGTATTTCTCATGGAGACCTTATCTTACTTGCCATGCCTTGGTTGGAATGATGATGCTCAACATCTTCCTTTTTGTCGATATAAGAGATATCTTATTGGTTAGGACATGAGATATCTTATTGACATGCATCTTCCTGGCCATGTACTCAGACAATTTGGAGAGGTATAGCGTATTCCAGATGTGACAACTTATTTTTCTCATACTACTCGAGAGGTTGGTGATTGGGGTTCTTGCGTGTAGCCTCATGTTGCTATTACAAATTTTGATGCTCTTGCTTCTGTTTTGTGGGGATGGCCTATTGGGGTAGCAGATCTAGGGTCCACAGCATAATATAGTGTATGGTGGATATGACAAAGGCCTATACCTTTGACAGATCTGACAATTCTGATTGGCACTCAACAAATTAGACATGGTAGGGGTCCCAAGAAAGAGGGAGAGGTGGGGGAGAGATGGAGGAGGTGGTAGAGATGGAGGTGGTAGAGGTGGAGATGGTAGAGATGCAGGTGGTAGAGATGGAGGTGGTAGAGGTGGAGGTGGTATAGATCTGATAGTAGTGGTTACAAAGCAGGTGGATAGTGGAGAGGAGGATGTGGGTATTAGTAGAGAGACTGCATCTATGAGTAGTTTTGATGAGGGCGATGAGTTAGGATCAAGCTCATCGAGCAGTGATGGAGATAATGGCAGGGATGATGAACATGATGTGGAGATTCCCTAGGCTATGGAGTCTGGAGGTGTGGAGAGAGTAGATGAGGTGGGATTGAGAGGTCGAGTTAGATGTTTAGAGGACTTGGTCACTACTTTGTGGCAACGATAGATGGGGGATAGAGATCAATACAGGCTGGCGATGGAGGAGTTGACTGCAGAGAGGGATCATCTATAGAGGGAAAGGGATGAGGTAGTTAGGAGAGCTTAGACTACCATGGATGCATACGATAAGTTATTTGGGTCAGTGACAAAGGCACATAGCTAGGAAAATAGATATTTTGCTACTGCACAGGAGGCTATTAATTATCGGTAGGCTTATGAGAGAGCTATTCCTGAGGGTCAAAGGGAGCCTAGTTTTAGTGTTTTCATGGGGAGAAAGATCAAGTAAATCTACCTCTCAACAGAGTAGCAGTGGAGGAGTGATGGATCCACCTAGGGCACCATCGAGACAAGTTGGAGTTAGGCGAGATGCACTTACTGATAGAGGCAACATAGGTTGAGAGATTGGATATTTATGTTGATGTTGTACATATGATGTATTTTGACACATTTCTATATGATATATCATATGCATTTTTGATGAGCTATTTGATAATGAAATTCATGGTCTAATGTTTCTTTATTGTGTTTTATGCTATTATGATGGTAAATGCAATGTGAATGCAGTATCATGTGATGATGTGATGTACCTTTATTTTGCGATGTATAATGGTTGATGAAATTCTTATTATAATGCAATGGACTTATATTATGAAATGATATATATGAAAATGTAATGTGATGATGTTTTTTTTTGTCAAAATAGGTGTTGAAAACTGTGAATTTAGAAGAATTGGTAGTTGTTAGACATGGAATAAATATGAAATCATCAATCAATTGAATCAACCTTTGTTTATTCCAGATTTAGATATGATAGAGATGATTGGATAGAATTTTGATGAGAAAGTCTTCATTGCTTTATTTGTACTGCAATACATTATCATCATTGAGCCTTATTATGTAACAATGGAGCTTATTACGCTAGGGTATGAGGAACCAAGATGTATAGATACCTCATTGTAAAGAAACAAACACGTAGAAGACAAGGAATGAACCCTCCATTTTGGGAATTACACTAGGGGTCGAGGTATGTATGCTCCTATCACAAACACCCACTAGAGAAATTGCCCTAGAAATCCATTGGTTCAAACCACAAACTACAAACAAAGAAATGGATCATGCCCATCATGGCTCCTCTAGTCACTTTTGGACATCCTTGAGTAGCTAAAAGAAATGATCTTTGCCAATTTGATAAAAAGAGTTAACAAAAAATAGACAAAACTTAGCAGTTAGACTGATTGTGCCTTTGCTTTGATAATTTCTAGTTTCAAAAGTTTTGGACCCCGTATAAGATTGACATGTCTGGTTTCAAGTGTACCAATTCTGTTTAAGACAAAATGTTGATCACGTTGATAGTTTGATAGTGATTTGATAGATTAACAGTTGATCAGCTTGATTGTAGACATTTTAACAAGATAGTTGTATCCTTTGTTTAACTTCATGTGAAGTGTTTGCCAGATATTTGCTATGGTGTTTGATTCTTGCGAGACAATTAATTGCAAGTTTTTTATGTTTTCTGGATTTCTAGTTTTTTTTTTTTTTGTTCATGACTTTTTATGAATGTTAAATTGTTTAATTTTGAATTTTTCAATGTTTTTGTTTGATGTTTTTCAAGACTTTAATATGATTTCTAGAATTTTTTCAAGTCATTATCTAATTTTTAGAATTTTTTCAGGTCGTTATCTGATTTTTAGAATTTTTTTAAGTCTTTATCTTATTTTTAGAATTTATTCGGGTTGTTATTTGATTTTTAGAATTTTTTCAGGTCTATATCTGATTTTTAGAATTTTTTCAGGTCTTTATCTGATTTTTAGAATTTTTTCAAGTCTTTATCTGATTTGTAGAATTTTTTAGGTCATTATCTGATTTTTAGAATTTTTTCATGTATGCCCCCAAGTGTAGACCTATGATGATGATATGCAACACGTATGTGGAGACAATGAATTTTTTGATATGAGTTATGCAAGATGCATGACCAAAATGTTGTTCCTATTCGAACAAGGATGATTGTGTGTTTCCTTCACTTTGAGATGCACTAATTAGATTAAAGGTGAGAAATGTTTCAAAGATAGGAGTTCAATCCATTCTCAAAAAGACTTAGATCATCCAATTTAACACACTATGTAACCAAGATTTATGAATGGAGGCGTGAAAAACTTCTCCATAAATTTTTGAAACATTGATCTTCTTTTACCCATGTGTGTGTAATTGAGTTTATTCTAACTCTTATGACCATGAAAGACCCTTAGAATACTATGTGGCTAGCTACGTGAGTTATTTTGACTTCAAAAGAAACCTGGATAGAGCCTTGTTGCCAGCAAGCCTTTAGGGCTTCAGCAAGGTTATGCACTATAGTCTCTAATATACTTATCCATTGTTAATAGGCATCCATAGCTCTGATGGAGTTACTTGCATGTTCCCCTAGTCAAGCTTTTTTTGCACTTAATGCATGATATTTTAGCTATATATCATTGTTTATGTTGTGTTGAGATGGATATTGGCACTTTTTTCTTTTATTTTCTTTCCTTGACTTGTAAGTAATGAAACCTACTTGGGTATGACAATTATAGTGGCGTTGAAGTAGAATATTAGATTTTTCACTAGCCACATGACCAACTAGGTATCTATAATGACTTAGAGCTATTGATTAATGTGTGAGATATAGAAACTGATAGATTTTGGGTAACAAGACTTGATAGTGAGACTTCTACACAATCATAGATAAAGATTAATCACAAGGTGACGTTGAAGATAAATGAATAAAGACCTCCTAAGGACTTCATGAATAAGTATATAGAAAATGAAACAACATTCATTCCTTTCAGTGCAGACAGATGAATGACTTAGACAATCATCATGTTTTTATTGATACAACTATATGAGAAAGGAATAATGATATGCAGTAAAGAAATATGCAAATGCAATATTGAAAAATGAAATGAACCAACCCTTAGATATAATATATTTTTAGGTGCATTTTGTTGATGGGATCAGGGAGTGAATCTCCCTCCATCGTTTGCAAATTATAAGCGTCATTTCTAATTACTTTCGTTATGATGAAAGGACTTAACCAGTTAGGTTCAAATTTTCCTATTTTTTCACTTTCAATGAGGTTCCTTTGATTTTCTTTAAGAACATTATCTCCTATTTCATAGCAACATGGGTTGACTCTTTTGTTGTAGCTTCTTCTCATTTTGTTTTGGTATCCTTTTAAATTATTTAGAGCACTTTATCATTTTTCATCTAGGAATTCAAACTCTTGCAAACTTGCTACTCTATAGTCTTCTTCTAAGATAATGTTTTTCAGAGAGACCCTTAGGGATGGCAATTCTACTTAGATGGGAAAAATAATTTCTGCACCATAAACCAAAGAGAATGGTGTTGTACCAGTTGTCGTGCAGATACTAGTTTGTAATCCCAAAGAGCCAGATTTAGTTGGAGATGCCAATCTTGTCCACTATCATTGACAACTTTCTTTAAAATTTTCAAAATAGTTTTGTTTCTTTCCTCAGCTTTACCATTGCTTTTTAGATAGTAGGGTGTCACAAAATGTTGTTGGATGTTAAATTGTTCGCAAAGCTCACTCACTTCTTTATTTTTGAAGGGTCATCCATTATCAGTTACAATGCACATGGGTACCCCATATCTGCAAATAATATAATTCAAAATGAATTTAGCTATTTTCTTTCCTATTGTGAAAGTCATCAATATTTCTTCACCCCATTTAGTGAAATATTTTGTAATTGTAAGGATAAACTTATGTCCATTGGAGGAGGTGGGGTTTATTTTCCCTACAAGATCTAGTCCCCATTGTGAAAATGGTCAAGGTGATGTTATTGGCCGAAGATCTTGAGCATGTGCATGAATGAGGTTCCCATGTATTTGGCATTTCTTGCATCTTTGGACATACTCTTAAGCATCATTTTCCATTGTAGGCCAATTACAACCTGTTCGTAACATTGTTTTTGCTAAAGCAGGCCCAACAAAATGTGCGCCACATATGCCATCATGAACTTCTTTCAAGGCGATTTGTGCCTCCTCAACATCAAGGCATCTGAGTAAGGTTCTATCTACACTTTTTTTGTACGAAATGTTAGCAATAATTGAATGTTTTGATGATTGTCAGATGAGTGCCTTCCTTTGATTACATGAAAGATTAGGAGGTATATATTGATCATGAAGGTATGCATATATATCTTTGTACCATGGGGATTTAGGTCCTATTATCATACATACATATTCAGTGGATGGCATTTTATAAGTTGGGACAATGAGTTGTTCCACTTGAAATTCAAAGTGAGTTCCATTATTTGGCATATCCAAGAGAGATCCTACTATTGCCATTGTATCTAATGCCTTGTTTTTCACTCTCGGTATCTATTCAAATGTGAATTGTATTCTTCCACCAATTGTTTGTATGGTTATATATTTGTACCATGGGGATTCGGATCATATTATCATACATACATATTCAGTGGATGGTATTTCATAAGCTGGGATAATGAGTTGTTTCACTTAACATTCAAAGTGATTTCCATCATTTGGCATATCCAAGAGAGATCCTATTGTTTCCATTGCATTTGCTACCTTCTTTTGCACTCTTGGTATCCATTCAAATGTGACTTTGGTGAGGTGTGACTTATATTCTTCCACCAATTGTTTGTATGGTTGTAGCTTGTCATCTTTTGTATTGTAATCATCGTTGACTTGATTAATAACAATTTGTGAGTCTCCAAAGACCTGTAAGCCCTTGATCTTCCATTTTAGTGCAGTGCGTAGTCCTACCATCAGGGCTTCATATTCAACAATATTATTGTTGCAAGGGAAGCTGATCCCGAATGATGTGGGAATTGAATCTCCTTGAGGTGTTATGAACAGAATTCTTGCTCTTGCTCCATGATTTATATGTGAACCATCAAAGAATAATTTCTAGTGTGTTTGTGCTGATAGTGCAAATACTGATTCATCTAGGAAATCTATCACCATTGGATGATTATCTTGTAAGGGTGCTTCTACAAGTTGGTCTGCTATGATTTGTCATTTTATGGCTTTTCTATTGACATATTCGATGTCTAATTCATTGACTATTATGACCCACTTTGCAAGTCTTTCGACTAGTGCTTCTCTATCATCAAGTACTTGAGTGGATAAAATTGTACAACAAGATGGGGTGAACTCACAATATTGGTTCCCACTTTTTGACAAACTTTGGCACTTAGATGAATATTTAAAAAAAAACCTTCACTTTCTGACACCTATAACTTTTAAACCGTTAAGAATTTGAAGATGATATAAACTAGTGATTTTTAACATCTTGTTTGTAGATTCTAAATATATTTTTTGCAAATTTGTTTGAATAAAATTTAATTTATTTTTCCATCTCCCTCAAAAAGTAGTTGTTTACAACAAACAACATTTTTTAAGAGTGATGTGTATCCTGAAATGCATAATTTTTTTTCTATAAACGACAAAAAATTAATTATTTTGAATTTTGGTTTGTAACATCAATGCCCAGGGCATGCACTTGGTTTGATAGTGATATGTTGAATATTTTTTATTTTATTAAGTTTTGAAGTTGGACTAATTATAATTTGGATATAGGTGTACGTTTGAACACATAACTTGTTCAATATATATCAAAATTCAATTTACTATTTTTTCCAATGCATTGAACAAAGAAGTTCATATTCGGTGAAAAACCTACATTCATAAGAAATAAAATAAAAATATATTAATGAAATTAAATATATTAAAAGTTATACTATTTGGAAAGCTTATAATAAGGGCTAAATACTTAAAAAAAAAACTTTTAAATGAATTAATTTGACCCCCCAAAAGCTAATGTAAAATTGGTTTTTTATCAGCATTTGATAGATGCAAAGGAGACTCCATTGCAAGTATGATTTAGAAGTAGAGAGGTTCTATCCAAGAAATTTTGATCTAAGAGCCTTTGATTTAACTCTCTTCAATTAATTAATTCAATTGGGACCCCTTAAAGCTTAAATCATTATATTTTTTAAAAATTGTATGATTTCAGCAAAAATCAGGACATACCAAAAAGTGGGAACCATCTTTGTGAGTTCACCCGCTGTACTTTATGACTCAACATATAATGTCTCAATTTTATGATGCAAAAACTACTACAAGGCATGCTCTTTTTATTTGTGTGTAGTTGAGTTCATACCCAATGTGTGTTCTACTGATGTATTAGACAACTCTCTCTTTTCCTTGTTCATCATGTTGTGCTAAGAGAGCACCTAAGGAGGAGTTTGTTGTATCTATATACAGGAGTAATGGTTTCCCATGTACTGGCGGAACCAAGATTAGGGTAGACAAAATATATTATTTTAGTGTCTCAAATGTCTCTTGGCATTGTTGTGTCCATTTGAATGTAACACCTTTCTTTAAAAGGTGCTAAAATGGTTGGCACTTTTCTGCCAATTGGGCAATCAAGCGCCTTATGGAGCGTAATCTCCCTTGTAAACTTCTGAGTTGTTTGAGCATAGAAAATGATGGCATGTCTAAAATAGCTTTCACTTTCTCTTGATCTATCTCAATTCCGCGATTGGATACAATGAAGCCCAAGAGTTTGTTGGATGTTACCCCAAAGACACATTTTTTTGGATTGAGTCTTACATTGCATTGCTCAAGTCTATCAAAGATCCTAGCCAATATGTCTAAATGACTATCCCTTGTTTTGGATGTTTCTAGAAAGCCATCTACATAATCTTCCATGATTGTGTGTATCATGTCATGAAACAATGTAGTCATTCCCCTTTGATAAGTGGCACCTACATTTTTAAGGCTGAATGGCATCACATTCCAACAATATGTTCCCCATGGACAAGTGGATGTTATTTTAGGTTGGTCTTCCAGTGCAATTTTGATTTTATTATAACCAAAAAAATCATCCATAAGTGATAGCATTTCATTTCCAGTGTCGAGTCTACTATGATGTCTATGTTAGGGAGTCAAAAGTCATCTTTTGGGCAAGTCTTGTTGAGAGCCCTAAATTTGGTGCAGATCCTGATACCTCCAGTATGCTTGGATACTGGGACCAGATTTGAAATCCATTCAACATAGTCTATGTGCCTAATGAAACCTACACCTAACAAGTTTTGTATCTCAATTTTGACTAACAAGGCTATGTGAGGGTGCATCTTCCTGAGCTTCTCCTTATATGGTTTTACCCCTGGGAGCAATGACAAGTGATATAAAACAAATTCAGGGTCTAATCCAGGCATATCTACATAATACCATGCAAAATTGATTGGTCTTTGCTTAAAGAATTTGATAAATTTCTCTTTTTCTATTGGATCTAGGGATTTCACTAGGTGAATGTTACAAACTTTCTCAGCATCACTGATGTTGATTTCCTTAGTTCCTTCTACCAATAATTTTGATTGTTCTTTATCAATAGGTAGAGAATCCATTACGTGTTCAACTTTATTATCACTGTCATGATTAAGAGAGGAGCTTGCTTTTCCAAAATATGCAGTTATGCCCAAATCTACTGCATATCCAGCTTTGTGATCATTATAAGGGAATTTGTCCCTTGCACCTAAGAATTTAGCTATGGCTTCATCATTTTGAAACCAATCTAATTGTGGCTTTCCTTCTTGCCCCTAGTCAACTAAGCATGGATGCATAAGGGGTAAGCCTTTGTCTCCTGTTGTCTTAGAGGATCCTAATAGCATGCATACTTGGTTATCATCTATTGTGTCTTCATAATAAATTGGTGGTGGGTTGTCTTCATTACCAGATGAAAATTCATAATCATGAGAATCTATGACACTTTCTGATTGTGTGTCACTCATCTGCTCTTTTTCTTGTAACTGAGTTTGTTGTAAATCAGTGGTTCTTGTTTGTATTGTGGATACCCTTATTAAGTATGGTATCATTCTTTTCAGTGTTTCTTCATCTGACTCAAATGGAGGAGATAAAGTTGTTTCTCTTGGCAAAAATAATTGACAGTAACCAAGGATTTGGCTCATCTGCTAGTGTTAAGCCTATATTTGTTACCATGTTTGCTTGCGCAGATGTTTCAAGAACTACACTGCTAGATGTCTCTATGCTAGGATCTTGTAGAAGTTTCCTCATGTATTCACCATATGATTCCATGATAGGATATATTGGTGCTCTCTTTCTTTTCTGAGGTGAAGAAAAATAGATCTTTGTTGATGACTAATTCTAAGGTATGTATTCTGAGGGTAGTCTAGGCTTGTTCAGTATATCCAATGTATGTTGTCTGGCTTCTGTTATTTGTGGAACATGTTTATATCCCAAGCCTTGATTCTTTAGGTTTTCATGTGGAAAAACAAGTTCTAATAATCCTTGTTTTTAAAGTCCTAATCATGTGGTGCCATCATACCCATGTTTTTGTATCATCTTGAAGTCGTTACCTTAATGATATAGAGGTATCCTGGGTATTGTCATGTCATATTCTTCTCTGTATATCCATGATTGATATCTTCATTTAGAGATTCTTCTTGTAGGTCTCCCCATCTAAAATTGTAAGAATCTAAATACTTTACTATATCTTTTCCTTTATATTGCTTCATTGTTGTGTTTCGAGGCTTCCCAAAAGACCTGGGAGAAAATGATGATTGTTTATCATCTGATGTACTCAAAATGGAATATTATCCACAACTAGCTTCTTTAATATTCAAAGAAGATGTCTTTGGTGTATTTTTCTCTATTTCTTTAATTGATAATGATTTCATTTTTAAGTGAAGAGGGGCTTTTGATTGTTTGGTACTTGATTGTCTGAGCTTGCCCTTAAAGAATTACAGTGTTGAAAAGGGTTTGGGTCACCACGGATAGTGATTTCTATGCTATTGTATGGAAAATTTACACATTGGTGAAAATTTGATGGTACTACTTTCATTGTATGTATCCAAGGGCAACCTAACAACATATTGTATCCCAATTCTCTGTCTAGGACTTGAAAGGTGATGTTTGTTGTAGTTGGTCCTATTTGTACTGGTAAAGTCACCACACCCTTAAAGGTGTTTTCCTCATCATCATAGGCTTTGATATTGATTATCTTGGTAGAATCAATATAATGTTCAGAATATCCTAAAGATTTGATCAAATGTAGAGTGCATATGTTAAGGCCAGCTCCACCACCTATAAGTACTCTTCAAACACTTTTTCGGTCAACCAAAGCTTCCAAGTGCAAGGGATCATTATGCATGGGTCGGTTTGTAGGTACATCCTATTCAATGAATGTGACCTTTGAAGCTGCCAAATTTCCAACCATGGATTGGAATGTGCTCTCATAAATATCTCTAGAAACAATTGAATATCATAAGGCTTTATCTAGGACTACCTTATGAGTTGGCAATATGCACAATAACTCAAATAGTGAAATTTTGTCTCGAGTTTGTTTTAACTAATCCACCATATTGTATTTGCTAGTCATTGAAGGGGGGTTTGAAGGCACCCCTTGTAATGTAACCTTTGATCTTCTAGTGATGACAACACAATCTCTTCTTTTAGGATTCACTATGATTGTAGCTACCATTTGATCTCTTGCACTTAGTGTGTTAATGGCATAGTCAAATATGATATTGGTATAATTGGCAGTATTGTTTTGTGCATTAGAACTAGAAGCCTTTCCTTTGTCATGTTTGATGAAAGGATCTTTGAAAATGGTATGATCTGTGTTTGGTGCCTTATTTGTATCCACAATAATGTCACCTTGATCAATGAGATCCTAGATGAGGTTCTTCAATTTGTAGCAACTTGTTGTCTTGTGACCCTTATTGTGGTGATACTCACAAAAATCATTGTCATTCCACCAAGCGGGCTTAAATGGACCTAGTTCATATGGCCTAGCTTCTAGTAAATTTATGGCATTGCTCCGCATCAACTTTTTCTATGTTGATTCAATAGGCTCTCTAAGGGGTGTAAAGTTTCTTCTAGGTGCGCCTATCCTTGGTGGCCTTGGATTGTTTGACTGTAGTGCATTGGTGTTGTTTGTCTAAGACAGGTTCTTATTGGAAAAATCAACTGGTCCTTCTAGATATTGTTGGTTGATCTCTATTTACAACATGTGTGTCAACAACTCCATCGTTTGTGACATTTTTGTTTCTAGACCAAAATTTTGGCCTTCCATTGTTTATGTTGGTGGCCAGTCCACTATCCTTGTGGTGTTTCAATATCCCTTATTCTAATAGGCCTCTCTCATATTTGATGCCTTTTTCTATTATGTCTTTAAAATTGTTCAGGCATTGCATTTGTGATGGATACTTAATTGAAGGCATAATATTTTCATTGAAGATGTCTACTTGCTTTGCTTTAGGGATGTAACTAAGACATCTACGATATAGGCCTCTCCATCTTTGCAATAATGTGGTGAAATTTTCACTTTCTTTTTTCTTTGTTGCACATAAATCCATTAAGGTAATTGGATTATCTATGTTGAAGGCAAAGTTAGATATAAATAACTCAGCCAATTCTACCCATGAAGCAATTTTGGGTGGAAGGTGAAAACCATTCCAATGTTGTCCCTCCAAGGCTCTTGGAAAATAGCTTCATTAAGTATGTATCATTGTGAGCTACGTCAATACATGTCGTGAAGAATTCTCTGATATGATCTCGAGGATCTCCTTTCCCTCTATATTTGTCAAACTTTGAATTTTCAAAATATGGGGGAAATGGTGGCATGTATAATTTTCTATCAAAAGGATATGGACAAAGATCCTCCATTGTGTAGCTCTTTTTATAAACACCTGCTTGCATACTAGCCTTTTTCTTTTGAAGGTTCTCCATTTGTTGGGTTAGAATATCTATTTGGGTCAATGGCGTATTGACTTGATGGGTGTTTCCCACAAAAGGGATAGTATTTGAGTATCTTTGAGCTTGTTAAAATGTAGATAGACCAGGTAATTGTGCATCATAAGTTTTAGTAGGTGGTGTGAAGTATGTAAGTTGTGGACTGACATTTGGCTAAGCCAAGCTAGTTGTCCTTTGATTAACATTCTAACTACTATGGGTGGAACCAACCAAACCTGTGGGTTGATTTATATTTGCCAAGGTAGCGTTGTGAGCCATTGGAGCTTGCAGTGTCATATTGGGCATTGTCAGTGGTGTAAGATTGCTACTTGTTGATGCCATAGTTGATTGTGTTGAGGTTATAGCCATATTATCATTTTAAGATATACCTTGAATTGATGTAGAAATTGATGCTTGTTTCTATGTTGCAACATGCATTTGAGGTATATTTGACTTAATGTCACACCTTGTGGTAATAAATTGAAATGTCTACCCCTGGAGGTAACTTGGCTCCATTCTGGATTAAGAGAGTGAGATATATATCTCTATCATTATTAATAAGAGCATTGAGAATCATTAGTGTCACGGGATCTTGTTGGGATGCTTCCAACTCTTCCTTTGTCAAATTATGTTGTATTTCATCGATGGAAGGCATCTTGTTTGTGTTTGTTGACATTGTTGTGGATGTGTTACCCTGTGTTTGTTGTTGTGTGGATAGATCCATATTCCATGTCAGGTTAACCAAGGGATCGTTGTTAGGATCTATTTGGTTTTTTTCCTTTTGAGCACGCATTAATGGCATGAATATTATTTTGAAGTGATCTTGACTCTCTAAAATGTGTATGCAAGACTCGATTAAATGCAACTAAATATGTATCTATGACTTCCTAAAAAAATAAAGTGTAAACAATGCAATCTATGAATGATGACTTGCTATCGAGGATTTTGAAATTCAAACACAAGATTTTTCAACGTATTGTCGAAAAGCTTCAAATTTTGCTTCTTTGATTCAATTTTTCAAGGTCTATGTCTATTTGTACTGATTTCCAAACTTCTTCATCTATGATAGTTTGGACTATCTCATATTGGTCTTGATCAATTATTAATTCCTCAGCAAGGATATTCAAACCGTTAATTATTTCTAATTGAAAATTATTTGGCCCAAGATTGGGTTGTTCAAATGGGAATTTATCATTTCCTTTTAGACCCATATGTTGAAGACTACTATGCAGAAAATGTAGACCCTAGAAATGATTGATACCTAAAATGATTGACACATAAAATGATTGACACCTTGTTCTTTTAACATGGTTTGATAAATGTTGCTATGGTCTTTTCTACCAATTATCTAATGGTTTCTTTATGAGCTACTCTTTGTATCTTTTTCCTTAGTTTCTCATCGAGATGAACAAACTTTCGGATTTCATCATCTATAATGGCCTCAATTGTATCATATTGGGCATGATTGACTCTTACTTCCCAAGCGAGGTTATCTAAATTATTAATTATTTGTAATTGGTCATTGTTCAGCCCAAGATTCGGTTGTTCGAATGAGAATTCTCCATCTCCTCTAATATCCATGGACTTAGGTATGATACCTACACTCTAATGCAATTCTAAACCTTATGAGAATTTGGTGAAATGACTTGTGTGAGGACTTTGTGTGATGATTCTAATGGTACTTCTACATGAATTGAATTCCTAGGACCTATGATCACTTGAAAGTAACATATACATCATCTTTGAATTTGTGCAAAAGGTTTGGATCTGTTAATGTTGACACTTAACTTTGTTAAGGTTTTGTTTGATCTTGTTGAAAACTGAAACTTTGACTTTGTTGAGGTTGTGATTTGTATAGATTGCAATGTTTTGAATTTGTTGAAGTGTAGAAAAGGACACAATAGTCACATTAAAAGAATAAAACCATGAAAAGAATATTTGTTTAAGGAACTTTTTCAAATTTCCACGAATGTTGGGATCTTTCTTAATATCTCATTTTGTTCTCGATATATTGGGGCCATCTGATATCACATCAGATAGACTCTCCTAAGTTCAAAAGGTCACAAGTATTATCACAACCCACATCTTGATATTCCACCAACTCAAATAGCCCTATCACACCCTAGGGTGCACCCATTTTTTTGCCTTTCTCCAAAAATTAGACCAAACAAGATTGCTCCTCAATTGGTCTGTTATCCTAGGAGATATATGGTGTGTGTCTTGGGGGAGGATTCTTCCCTACCCTTGCACTGTGATAAAATAAGTGTCTGGTTACTGACTCAGTTTGGCTTCTAATTCCTATGGTGTTTAGACAGGGTTCCATTCGAGTGGTCACAATCATCAGCGTTTTACACTCTATTGACAGAGGTCTCCTAGTCTATAGAGGTTACGCTCTACATATTTTAACATATTGTATAGGCACTGAGTGAGGCTTAACGTCATTGTGATAGCATGTAACACTCATCACATATGATTTTTATCACATATGCATTTATTTATAGTGGCTTGGATTACTTGGCTTTAGCTTTTGCCACTTAGGTCGTTCCCCTCTCACCAATCTTAATGGCACCCTAAGGGCAACTCAGGAGGGCAGGCCTTGTAAAGGATTTAGTTGTAAAAAATAAATGAAAGCATGAAAGAAGAGAGTCTAGTTTTTTTATCACCCATTGAAGGGGAGAGCATGATACCTATCCCTTTGAAAAAATGAAAGACAAGGGTTCTTTTTAACTTTTCATTGCAATAATTTTCTATTCTATTTGGAGATGTTGCTCCAAAAAAGCATGGGGTTCAATTTTAACCTTCATCACAATTGTGGAATAAAAGACAAGTTTGTTTGTGGTTCATTTTAATTGTACCAAATTGAAGTGTTTCTAAGCTACCCATGCAGAACATGATGTTAGTAATTACACAGTGGGCTATCCAGCCTAATTTTCCAATTACAGAGTTCTATCTTTTTACATACAGAAATATATCTTGATAAAAAATAGAACAGAAAAAGAAAAACTTAATCTAACAATTGTGAATTACCTACATAGCAAATCTGAATTGATATCATATCCATTGTGAATTGACGTATCATCAATTGTGAATTACTGTTTAAGCAATTGCAACGTGATGACTACTCAATTTCTCACAATTTTTTTTCTTTTTTTTCTTTTTTTCTTTTTTAAATTTTTAAAAAATTGAAGAAAAAGACAGAAGATAGAAGGGTTATTCTGCAATGACATTGTCCCACACCATGTGAGCCATGACATCAATCTCATCGAAAAAATTGTACTTGGTTAAGAAATGGTGGATGTTAATGTGATATTGAGAAATCTCCTCTTTTTATTCGATCTCACGGAGCTCCCTTTCTGCCTTTAAGATTTTTTTATATGTCCTTTGTTGTCTCCTATGTTGTTTTTCCTTCCTTGCACTTGAAATTCTGAAAGTCACCTTTCCTGTCATTAGATTTAATACATCTTATATGCAGAAATTGAATTTTCTAGAATTTGATGAAATTTTTGGGTTAGGTGCGCAAGATTAGATAATAAAGAAATGATAAAAGAATTTTAAAATTTGCAACCCCTAAGGAAATTGCGATACATTTTTGCAATTGTGGTACAACTACTTAGCAATTATAGTGCAACTATTGAGTAATTGCAGTGTAGAATAATCAATTGCGAATTTCTGCTTAGGCAATTGCGAAATCAGGCTTTCTATTTCAGGTACAGATCTGCAAAATAATTCAAAACAAACAATTAATGTTAGCATGTTTCACGTTGGGTTCACCAAATGTACTCAGGTAGTAAATAAGCATAAATTGCATAATCATATATCAAAGAGCGAATCACAACTCTAATCTAATCAATATTACTCCTAAATGACAATAGAATAATTCAAAATCAATTGAATTGAAAGAATGATCTATTTAAAACTCCCTCAATTGAAATAGAAAGGCTTCCATTGCTCTTCTCCGTTGTTGTTGATGTAGGTGTCTCTTAGGTATTGCACTTGATTTCCTGCATAAGATAGACAACAATTTTGAAGACTCTCATTTTGTGATTCTAGCTTGAATTGAGAAAATGATGTTTGATTTATAGATTTTCAACACAAATGGGGTGAGAAATAGAACTCAAGTGTTAATTGATAGATAACTGAAATTATTTGATTAGTTAATAGAGTTGATTGATTTGTTAACTCAATAGATTGATCAGTGAACTGAATAGACTAGGGAGATGACTGAATAGATGGATTAGTCATAAAAAGCTAATTTTGAGTTAAAAAGGATGATTGATGAGTTAATTGATTTGATCTATCAGTTTTGATTTAGAATGTGTTGTAGGAATTTGAAATTGAATTTGATTTCCATTTTCAATTTGGTTTTGAATTTGGTCATTCGAATGGTGAAATGCATATGAAATTAACTGAAAAATTAGATTTGGTGAAATGTGAATTTGATGATTTGGAATTAGATGAAATGATGTGAAAAATGAATTTGGGGAAATATGAATTTGAGAGAAATGAAATTAGATGGAATTATTTGATATTTAAATTTGGGGATTTGGAAGAATAATTTTATTAATTTAAATAATTTAAATAAAATTATTTAAACATTAGAAATGAGCTTAATTAAATAATAAAGATTATTTAACTAAGGAATAAATAACAATTAATTAAATAATTAATATTTGAAATAGGGTTAACTAATTAAAATGATTTGAGAATAGAAATAGAATAATTAGAAGTGTTGAAGGGTGATGATTAGAAGAAATAGTTAGTTTAATCAAAGAATTAAAGATTTACTTAATTAATTAGACGAATAATTAGTATACGATTAAAGAGACATTTTTAGGTGTCTACAATGTACTTATGCATTTACAATCGGAAACCTACAAGAAGGAAGTGCAAGAAATTATTTCAAATTCAAAACCATTATTGCATGCCAAAAGGAGGTTAACAAGATTCCTTGTTGGTGAGTCCCAGTCTGTGCAAGATGAGACTAAGGAAATTTTGAAGAATTTCTTAAGACTTGAAAAGGAGGAATCGAAGAAGAGAGATTATTTTGAGGAAGAAGATTTCTCTGAAGTACTAGTAATTGAAGGTGAAGTACCAGATGTGTTTGAAATAGATTAGATACTGAATGTTACTCAAATAGAGATAGAACTAGAAGGTGAGGTCACACTAGTTCCTACTGCCACATCAAAAGAACAACTAGTGATATCGAAAGTTATTCCAATCGGTAAAGATGATGAGAAGACAAATCCATTAGAAAAGTAAGAAGAGATACAAAAAGATACATAAGAGACTACACAAATAAATGTTGTGCAAACTATAGAGCCACCGGTAAAGACAGAAGAGAAGCAAAAAGAAGAAGCATAAGAGTAGAAAGTGACTCCCTGGTCACTTACTTCAAAGAAAATAATCAATGATGATGAGGATGATGATATAATGAGCATTCAAGGGACAATAAATATGGATATGTTGAGTCCAACTAAACTAATGGAGATGGCATTTGCAATGCAATCCAAGACCAAGAAGAAGATAATGCGAACTTAGATGAGAGAAGATCAAACCATACAAATTGTACTTGACATATTTTCCATTATGTTACCAGAGACTGATACTGATAGTCTAACAACTCCCATTAAAAAACTGGACCACTTGGTCACATCGACAGGGGAGTAAATGAAAAGTCTTGGAGAGGTTGCTCTACATAATGCAAAGAAAGAATATGAAAAGAAAAGAATTGAGATGTTGACAATTGATAAAGATAGAGAAGGTCTTACTATGCATATGGACCAAATCAAAGAAGCCTTGAAGAATGGATATAAAATTCATTTTACTATCAACAACTTTTCATTGTTCTTTGATGATATTGATAAGAAGAGAAAGGAAGCTCAACATGGGCTAATGAGTTTGAGTGAATCATTTGATCCCTTAAATAATTCAAAAATATTTTTTGGTAGATCTATCATAGTGATACAACATAAGATTAATTCATATGAGGTAGAATAGGTTAAGAGGACTACATCACTGCAAGAGTTACAGACTCATCTAGTCCCCAAATTAGAAATTTTGTAGAGAGGATACAAAGAGACAAAGGCAATTTTGACTACACTAGAAATGAGTACACGCGATGCTATGGAAGAGCTTGCATACCAAATTAGAATACACATTTTGATTACATCTACTCTTTTGGAGACATGGGAGAATGATTTGAAAGTCTTGAAGACTAATTTTGCTGATGTTTTTCTCAAAACGTAATTTTAAACCTTTGAAATCTTATACATTTGTTAATGCAAATTTTGGTATGTTGTATTCATTTCTTTCGAATGTATTTTCTTACCTTTGTCATTGTTGTCAAAGGGGGAGTATTATAAGTCAGTCAAAATTTTGTAATAGAATTTAATTGCTAAGGGGGAGTTTTGTATTATGTATTTGATTTGATTCATGATTGTTGTAATGTGACACCTAGAGAAAAAATTTCCTAAGTGTTGCCATCAATGCCAAAGTGGGAGATTGTTGGCTTGATGATGACAATATAGCTGTAATAGGTTGATTGATGAATTTATTTGTATTGTCATTGATGGAAACCATGTTTTTTTATTCATCTAGGTCATCTAGACCATTCGGTATAGCCTAACCGGTAGTGGAATCAGTTAGACAATAAAACTACTAAGTTGTTGTCAACTGGTAAACAAGAACAAAATGATGATCAAGCGATCGGTATGGACGATTAGAGAAGAGTTAGATGTTGCAATTTTATAGGAGTGTTGGAGATAGGAGCATGCACCTCTATTCCAAACTGCATCAATAGATTCAGTGTATTAAGAGAGTTATGGTGGATTTTCTAGTCACAGTCAGGAAGAATAGAGAACAGGTATAGCAAACTTAGTTTGATCGGTAAGCGGTAGACTTATTGTTATGTTTTTAAGCTATGAATTGTTTTGAAAATAAAAGAAAAGTGTAGTGAGCGAGAAAATGAAAAAGGTTTCTAGATTCAATGAACCTAGGGAATTGTTCCAAGGTTCTTAGCTGACTTAACAGAGTTCTTTATTAGGTGATAAAAGTATTATGATTTTATGTATCAAGAGTGATAATTTGATCATGCAGTGGAAGAAGAAGTTAGGGTTTGATGTTTAGTTGGTGATAGAAGTTGATTAGAAGAAGATCTAATTAGGCACATAGGTGCTAACTTCAGATCAGTTGAACTTGTTGTCTTCCTAATAGTTGCAGCAAGAAAATCATCTAAAAAGGTCACTCCTAATAGGGTGCAGTAGGATCCTAGCAGATTTGAAGGTGAAATCCTCTAACAAGGTGACACATTATCTTGTGTTTGCAAATCCCAGTAATGTGGGTATCTCCTAACAAGGTTGGGTCCTAATAGGCCTTATTATATAGCTCTTAATCAGGCTAAGACACTCTTAACCAGGTGTGCCCTTAACAGAGTGGTTGTATGACCTTAACCGGTTAGATCTCTATATTGCAGTTAGAAGATCCTTGTGGGTTATACTAATTCCTATAGTGGTTTTTCCAATTTGGATTTCCACATGAAAAATTATTGTGTTATGGTTTGTATATTTTATTGGATGTTTTCTTATGTGGTTATATTTCTTTCATTCTTGTTGATTTTCAAGTTGGTGAAAGTTGTCATCAGCATCGATTCACCCCCCCCTCTCTCGATGCCTTATAAGTTTATCATACTTTAATCCTTAACTTGTGGCATATATTGTCTCATGGATTTTGTTCTTTTCTAAAATGGATCCTCTCAACTCTTAACTTATAATAGCTATACTCTCCTCTAGGGACCAATATTTACTCAAATTCCAGCCAAAATATTGCATGTGTTTCGTCACTATAATGTTCAAATGCAACAAAAATTATTATAGAAGAGGTTTATTTACTTTCAAAATTTTCTAATTTATTGAAGAGTTGTTTTATTTTACTTTAGAACTATTTAAGAATTATTTTATTTTGTTTACATTATTTTGAAGAGCTACTTTTATTTAGTTTGGAGTTATTTTATAATTGATTAATTTGCCTACTTAATTTGATTTATTTTTAATAAATTTAATTAAAAAATTAAATATATGTTGGCTATATTTTAGTTTTTATTATTTTTGTACATCAATCTCTTTAATATGTTGTGTTACCATGATCATGTCAAGACACCATCCTTTTTTGCCAATAGAGTCACTCTCCATGTAATCATATAATTTGTTTTATGACCCCCATTCATAATAAATGGTCACAAAATGAGCTCTCTTTTTTAACTAAAAAAAAAACTTATTGCGAAGTAAGTCTACCAATTTTAAAAAGGCTCATGGCACACCAATTTTGTAGAATCAAGA